>NC_143559.1:135015000-135615000 GCF_054136105.1 Typopeltis vanoorti
TGGATATACTGTTGATGTGTTTTTATCTTACTTTGTGTGGGATAAGGTAAAATTTGTATTTGTGAAATCCGGAGAGTCCAAACATTTTTTCTATACCAAAATTTAAGGCTTTAAGTCACATTTTTGGGTTAAATTATCTCCTGTCTCTCTGTAAAACCACCAAATTCTAACAGTTCGGATTTTCGATTATGTGAACAAATTGTTTTCAGATAACTCAAACAATGTCAATAGGTGGTAGCATTAGACAATTTCTATAATAATAAATTACATGGATATCAGTTTTCAACACTTTTTTCCCTGTTCCTGGCATTAATTTCACAGTAGTGATTTTTTAAAATAATTAAACAGAATTGCATTGAGGTATAAAGTTATGGATTTAAATATCAAATTCTAATCAGAATAACTGATTAAAAAATTCACTGTGGAAAAACACAACAACAAAAGCACACATCTTTGTTCATTTAAGTTTACAAATGCATATTTTATTTTGCTGAAATACTATTTACAAGTATATTCACTGAGAAAAATTCGAAACATATAATTACTTAAAAATATTTCACAATATTTAGTTTAGACTCTTAACATTTTCCAAAGAGTTCAATGAATAAAATTTTCATTACTCACTGTTTCTTGGTTACATTACATCAAAATAGCTGGTCATGCAAAAGAGATTTTAGAACAGTAACCATAGTTAGTACTGCTCCATACATTTGATATTGCATCAGTCTAGAAATGACACCATGCCTCGTTAAGCTTTCTGTGTATTCTTTTGTCATCAGATATACACAAGCAGTTTTTGTAAAATGTTCGCAAGCATACCAAAATAAAGAATCTTATCGAATTGAATAAAATCTTGAGGCTCTAATTTTACTATTGATGAATTTAGATGATTAGCGATAATTTTTCCCATGGTACGAATTGCTGGTAATTCAGTTTCCAAAAATAGTAAATGATTATCAATGTCGTATATTTTCTGTGAAAATCTCTCAGCTTCTTCACAACTAATAGAGAAAATGTTAAATCCACCAGGTCCTGTATCATCAAGCATTCAATCCCCATCTTGGCATTTCAGAATATAATGGTCACCGAGATCCATTTTGAAGTCAAGTCTTCTTTGCAAATGATAAGCATTTTTATGTCACGTTTTCTGAAATGTTTTGAAACTCAGGGGCTACCCAGAGTGTCGAGTGTCTTCAAAATTTGAGTCATCAGAATTTAAGGTGAACCGGCCTACTACTAGTCCAGAACACGGGGTTTTGGGTGCCATAGGGCTCAGGGGCAGAGCCCCCTAGTAAATAAATAAGGACACCTAAAGCAAGTAGCTGCCATCTTGAAAAAAAATAATTTATCGGAAAAATCAAATGTATTAAAAGGGCAATAAAGAAATCAGAAATAGAACATCCTGGAAATGAGATGTGATTAAATTTTAAAACCATCCGAAATTGTTAATATTTGTGTATCTGACAAATAAAAATGTCTGTCGTAAGTAATGGGATGCCAGGAGCAATATAATGGAAAACAAAACATATTTTTTCCATCTAAAGGATAGGGTAACCAAATATCTTTATTTCATCGATATCAAAATAGCATGCGTCATCAGCTGCTAGATAATTGAAACGATCCTTCTACAGTAATATAGATAGTAATTTAGATAGCAGTAAAGTCACTAGCATGACTTTACTGCTATCTAAAGTTTTCGTTTTGATATGTAATTATTGCGTTATAGGCAATATTTAACAGAGCTTTGCAACATGCATTAACATCAATCAATCATCATGTGGGGCATCAGACGAGATATGTTTGGCTAACACAAAATGTATCCATTTGTAATTTTTTTAAAAAGGAAATGATTTAGTTGTGCTGTTAACGGTTATTTATTTTGTTGCAGGAAACATCCGTTTTATGCCTGGGGCGGAAGAAGCTCGGTTGAAGGCAACGAATTGGTTGCTCAACGAACGCCGTTTGACCTGGGGATGGGGAAAAGAGACATCTCGAGCCATCGTTGCTCTCTACTTGGCCGACAAGGATGCTTTCTTACACAATGAAACTCTAATTGAAGTACTGGGAGAGTACCTCGAAGTGGAAATAGCTGTGGCGTTGGCAAAGTAAACCCATGACTTTTCTCTATTATTTAATTAAAATGTTAAGCAAATTGATGTTGAGAGTCTATTAGATTTGCCACACGTTTGCTCGAAACGTATCGTTTCAACTCGATATAACATTTCCCGAATAAACTCTCTTCGTGTTTCATTAGGTACTTTTTAAATAATTTAAAATGTGAGAATAATATTAATAAATGACTGCAAACAATATTAAAAAAAAACGAACATTAAAACTAAGCATTCCAAAAATAAATTAAAAGCGTGGATGGTTACTTCGTGGCAAGTTTGGTCAATCATCTTACAGTGTTCAAGTTCCTTAATATTGTTAGCACGGTCATGCTCTGTGGTGATGTACTGCACTGTTGGATGTAAGTGTACACTTATTGCAATTTACTGAATCAAGTTTTTACGCACGGGCTTTAGACGTTTATGTGTAAACATCGTAAATCGAGTTGATATCGAGTTGTTACTGATTTGATAATCATTTTGTAGTGATCTTTTGTGTGATTAATTTGGCAATGTTACATTTTGCCATTGAGTACTGTATATGCAAGCAATTTTTTACTTTCTGATTAATAGGCATATTCACGAAACGCACTTCATTCATGTCTTTTACTGTAAATTATCGCTAAGAGGATAAGCAGATCACTTTTGATGAGATAATTCTTACTGTGCCAGTAGAAAAGTTAATAACACCAATGATATGGCATGATGGCGATACACTACTGAAATGAGCAAAGTTACTGATGAGATGAAGACCATAATTTTCTGGTTAATTGATTAGAGTGGTGAAGATTTTATTCCCTAGCACACTTGATTTAACTCTCAATGGCTATTAGAATATATCCTTTAACGAACAGGTGTACGAGGGTGGTCCGAAACGTTCTCGGCCTCGACCATAGATGGCAACACAATCGGCAAGATTTTTTTCTTCTAAGTTGGAACATCTGTCATGAGCATCCATGTGAAATTGCAAGTAATTCTATCAAGTAGTTTGTTTTATACAGCTGTCTAAAGCAAAAGTGTTATCTGTATCCCTGGAAATGGATAAAATTGAGCATCGTGCGGTTATAAAATTCCTTGTAAAAGAAGGTTTAACGCCAAAAGAAATTCATTCCAAGTTCATAAAACTTTGTGGGCACTCTTCTCCTTCGTTGCCGACAATTAAGAAATGTGTTGCCGACTTTAAACGTGGTCGTAACAGTCTTGAAGATGATCCACGTGAAGGACGTCCAAAGTCATTGATCAAGTGCACGATATGGTATTGGATGACCAGCGAATCAAAGTGCGTGAAATTGCTGAGATTATAGGAATTTCAAAAGAACGTGTAGGATATATTTTGCATGAAGAATTGAAAATGAAAAAGGTTTGCGCAAGATGGGTGCCTCGCTTGCTCACAGCAGATCAAAAACGCATGCGCATGAAAATATCTGAACAGTGCTTGGAGCGTTTTAATAAGAATAAAACTGATTTTGCGCGTTGATTTATTTCTATGGATGAGACTTGGATTCACCATAACACACATCGTAATATGCTGAATTCAAAGCACGGAATTTATACAAATGTTTTCGACGATGAGCACACCCAGAATCCAAACAGCAGTCAAAACAGTGGACAGAAACCGGTTGTTTAGCGCCAAAGAAGACAAAGTCGGTTCGATCAGTAGGAAAGGCAAAGGCATCGGTGTTTTGGGATGCTAAAGACATTTTGTTTATTAATTATCTTGAAAATGGTAAAACAATAACCGTTGAATATTATTCCGATCTTTTAACCAGACTAGAAGAAAAAATTCGTGAGGAAAGACCTGGTTTTCAGAAGAAAAAAATCATCTTTCATCATGGCAATGCACCTGCCCACAAAAGTGTTTTGGCAATGGGAAAATTAAGGAATCTACACTATGAATTGTTGGATCATCCACCCTATTACCCAGATTTGGCTCTCTCTGAATTCTATCTGTTCATAAAACTAAAACTCTTCCTCGCTGATCAGCGTTTTTCTTCGAATCAAGATGTGATTGCAGCTGAAGAGGGTATTTTGCCGATCTTACTGAGAACCACTCCAGAGACCGGATAATGGCGATTGAGCATCGTTGGAATAAACGCATTAGTCTTAAGGGAGATTATTTTGATAATTGAAATAATTTTTTAATTATAAATTCGTTTTTTCATTGTTAGGCCGAGAACTTTTCAAACCACCCTCGTAATTTATTGCTTAAAGAGACTACCATACACATAGCAGTTTCAGTGCTGGATACTATTACATTGAAAATGCCAAGTGGGATGTTCTTCGCAACTTCCTTGGCTCATTTTCTTGTGAGGAGAAACGATTTAAAACTTTCCTACTGCTTGTGTCAATGAAATAATCCTAGCTGGTATGAAAACATTTATTCCAGCCTCCATTCCACATTCCCAGTCCGTAACTATACACTGGTTATCCGAAAGGTGTGTAAAAGTAAAGAATCGAGCATGCCGTAGCTAGCAATCCCCTTTCTAAACCACAGTGATCCCTTTTGATCTCTTGCCAAAGCCATCAACTGTAACTTCTGTCCAACAATGCTACTACTCCTGCCATACTCGGATCATTCATTCATTTGCACGATCATGCAAACAAAAAAGCCAACTTTCGGGTCTTTTAAAAACTCTTCCACTAATTCCTGTATGGTTTCAACTAGAAAATCTCCCCCTTCCCCAACAATTCCAAACATCCACCACAGCCACGCAGACATTTTCTTTGGGGGATTCTGATATTCCATAGCACAAAGCACGAGTAATAAAATGTATATGGAAACTTTATGCATACTCATAAAGTTTCCATATGATGGAAACTTTATGAGTATGCATACTCAACTCGTGCGCAGATTATAAAGCCATTTCAAGACATGAGTCAAAGAAAAAAGACCTTCCTTAATAAGCAACAACATATAATATTCGTACATTAATATGTTTGCTGATTCTACATGTCCTAACATTTTTAAAATTAATTTAAAATTAATTTTTTCAAATATCATTACGACATCAAAGATTCATGTTTTTATGTATTTCAAAAACATGGCATTGTATTTAATATTATGAGTCTGTTCAAAAATCAGATATACCTGGATAAGGAACATGATTATACAAAACATGTCGCCTCCTAAGTCAAGTACTTGGACTCAATAATCAACCCGTTCAAATTGTCACAAATATTACCATAAACGCACAGGCTACATTTATGTAACCCGTATGCAAAGTATACAGTTGTACCAATCAGAAAATGTCGGTGTGAATTTAAAACAAAATGGTTAATAATGTAAATGGTGTTTTATTTGTGGAGTATGTCGAATTTTTTCGTGTACTTCCACAGTTTAGAAATCAACAAAATGTATCAATATTATATTTTTTCCATTTGGCATAATTGCAGGAGAAGAGATGATCCCTTAACTACTGTACAGCTGGCTCAATACATCCGGGCACTCTTAGCCACGTGCAGAAATCCGCACAATTTTCATGGCTTTAACTTGCTTGAATATCTGAAGAAAGCGAGTCTTAATCAAACCAACCCCTTCACCAATCCAATGGTGACGCTCTCTCTTTGTGTTGCAGGAGAAAAACTAACAACCAATCAGACTGCCCTCCTTCTTCGAGTATTGAATACAGGAGATGGTCCTTACTACACAGGTGAATATAACCCTTAATGTAATTTCCAAAGCCGAATTATAATGAAAATGAAATTTAGTGGAGTTAATTAACTCATGGGTTAACTGTTATCTTTATTACACTGAACTTATCAACGACTATATAGCGAAGGCAGCGATCAATCACCTTAGAATTATTTTGCTTTTGTTTTGCTGTATATAAAGTTTTTTCAAGTTTATGTTGCTCCTTGACACATTACATAGGAATGTTTACAGAAGGCTTTTTTGTTTCATGGAACGTCTCAACCTAACCTACATTTCGGTTACAATTTATGCGCCATTGAAGCATAAATTAAGATATGACATAAGATTAAGGTACATTAAAGAGCATGAATTAAACTGACAGAATGAAGACATTCTTAAAATTCAAATAAAATGGTACGAAAGGCGTATCGTTTAGTAAATGAGCGTGGTTTGAATCTAAGTTATAGCTTGCGTGCTTTGAGTAAAATCCAAGTTTGATAAACCATATAAAGAAGAAGTAAAAACGTTTGAAATTTAAACTTAATTGATAAAAGAAGTTATATAAAGCGAATCTAAATCAATGATGGTGCACGAAATCAATCCAGATATAAAGAAATCTCTATCTCCATTTGACTAATGTACTCTCATTGAAACAAAACCCTCGGAAGGATAAAACTGTGAATGAAGAGACAGATTGTAGGCGATCATATTAATGACTAAAATAAAAGGAAGAAAGAAATAGTCTGATTAAAACCATTCTGGAAGGCTAGCATTGCTTACATAGCTATAATGCAAATATACACAAATGGAAGTGAATTAAAACTTTTATATACTGAATCCGTTTCAAATCATAGCCATCATCAGAAATCTGCAAAGGCTCTTCATAAAACGCAACTCTCCATAAAGCAAAAAAGCTTGCTAGAAATATCCCTTGGACAAAAGATAAAGATAAAGAGAGATTAGGATCAAAGCTTTATATTTGTCCATTCCAAACATAAGCTAACAAGACTAACATTAGGCAATCTCAATCTTCATATACCGAGGCAACACTGTCGTGAGAAGACAAATAGCAGGTTGGTTTGCAGCAGTCAATAACTAGATAAATATAAAACGCATATTGTGGAATGTCGATGCCTTCGCTATTGCAGAGCAGAACTAGAAAAGATGGTTCGTGTATTTTCCTCATGAAAATTTCTTTTTTAAATTATTTGGATGACAATATAATAATAATAATAGTAATAATTTTTTTTAACACTTTATTATGTTATCTCAGATCATGACACTAAATTTTCTTTTATGTGAATAAAGTACAGGTTCTAATTAATATCATTATAATATGCATAGTGTGCAATTGATGTAACAGAATAATTCCATTATTATTATTATTATTATTATTTTTTTTTTTAAAATTTTTTTAAAAATATTTATTGATTGTTAAAATATTTATACATACAATAAACATCTTGTGTGACATTGCACCTTATAATTTTACAGAGTTCAGTACTAAGTGCTGCAATTCCTACATTGGATTTCAATTGAAATTTTTAATAATACTTTTTTGCCTTTATATTATGTACTTACAACACATGTTCTAATATTATCAATGAAGATTATACAGAATTTTTTGTACAATTTTTTATTTTTTGTTTTCTTTTTATTTTATTATTTTTTTTAAAGTTTGAGAAGAGTGATTATACATACAAATTTCTGCATTTGCTTATAAGGATTACTTGTAGATGAGTGAGGCAAGTTAATCGCACCTACTTCGAAGCATGGGTTAGCTTTTATGAAGAGAGCGGGATTTAGCTTCACTATTTGTGTTGTTACTGTTCATGTATGGGATGTAGGCATACTACTACTACTACTAATAATAATAATAATTTTTTTTTTGATATGATAATATTTTTATTGATCTGCTAAAATATTTACACATACAATAAACATCTCGAGTGACATTGCAACTTATAATTTTAGAGAATTCAGCACAAAGTGCTACATTTTCTACATTGGATTTCAATTAAAATTTTTAAAAATATTTTTGTCTTTATATTATGTATTTATAACACATGTTCTTCTAATATTTACAATAAAGATTATACTGAATTTTTGAATATAGACTATACATAATATTAATAATAATAATTTATTTTTTTTATTTTATTTATTTATTTTTTATGTCTCAGATAAATTGCATACATAGATGCTGTAATAATTATATATATATATAATATTTATAACACATTACAATTGTGAATAACAGATACTTGCAAGTTAATAATTTCTTCCTCGAAGCTTAGCAGAGCTTATCTGAGGAAGATAATAGATGACAGATGGTGGTGGTTTCATGGTTATGTTCCTATATTGGTCACAACCCAGGTATTAATTTTACTGTTTGTTGGTACATGCTGGAAAGATTTCAACTGCTATTACAGTTAAACTTTTTTTTTCTTCTTATTTTGTGCAAATAGGGTTGGATTTAGACATGGTGTGTTTGTTTCTTTGTGTTCCTGTAGTGATGGTTTTTGAGAGGGGGTTTATCATAGGTTTGTGTGTGTGTGCGTGTGTGTGTGTTGGGGGGACAGAAACAGGAATTGCTCTAATTTTTATTCTCGCTATAATATTTATACAGCGCCTGTTTCAGCTCTCTGTATGTTCCTAAGTTTCTGTTGTCGAACGGCAGTTTGTTTATCATGTCAGGTACGTAGAAGGTGGCTTTGCCGTAGTGATTGTTGTACTCATATGTTATGTAGTTTGTTGACTGTGGTCTTGTTATTTGATATGTTGTTCTGGTTACTCTATATGTTGGGCTGTAGTAATGTTTTAACATGCCTTTGTAGTGGCATAAGTGTTTCACCTTAAATATTTTGTGTTTTTTCCGTGCTTCCTGCATAAGAGTCGGTTGTTCCCAGAATATGAGTTTTACCATTTTATCATGCAACCATTGTAGTCTCCGCAGAATGCGTATGATGTGAATGCATATCTTAAAATGTTTTCACATAATGCTTTATAGATTAGTATTTTTATGTGGGTTGGGGCAATGTCTTTTAATCTGTATAGTTTGCTTGCTATTATCCTAAGCTTGGTATGTAGGTAGTTTGTATGGCTATTCCAACTTTGATCTGCATCGAAGTGAAGTCCGAGATAGCGTGTTGTTTTCACCTGTGCGATGGTTGTGATTTTAGGTTCTACGCTTTGTGTATACGAGGATGAATGTTGGATAGTGAGATATTTAGTTTCTATGGGCAGGGTTTGGGGGTTTTTGAATACCATTAGCTTTGTTTTCCCTGGGTTTATATATATGCCGTTTTCGGTTGACCAGTTAGTGATTTGATTGATGTCGTGTTGCATATTTGTGTAAGCGATATTTGCATTGTTGTGAATGGATACTATGGCCGTGTCGTCTGCGTATTGAAAGATTTTACTTTTTAGGGGGAGTTGGCTTATGTCGTGTGTGTGTATATGTTATATAGAATGGGAGATAGGACAGCTCCTTGCGGTACTCCACAGGTTACACATAGCTCTTTGCTGTATGCTGATCCTATACGTGTGGTATGCTTTCTGTTTTTCGTGTATGCTTTAAACCATTGGAGTAGACGACCTCCAATTCCGATATGGGTTAGTTTCGTTAACAAGGTTTTGTGTATTAGTGTGTAAAATGCTTTTGTTAGGTCAATGAATACCACTAATGTTTTTCTATTTTTATCCAATGCAGCGTTTATTAGATCTGTGAAATCTTCCAGGAGTGTTGCTATTTCTTTATGTTTTTGAAAGCCATATTGTGTTTTGGGTATGATTTGAAATTTTTCAACGTATGTGGAGAGTTTCTGATGCACGATGCGCTCCATGATTTGGTTGATTACAGATAGCGTGGCGATGGGTCTGTAATTACTTATAATGTTTCTTTTTCCCTGTTTGTGAATGGGTGTGATTAATGCAGTCTTCAGTGTTTCAGGCATGCGTCCCATTTCGAAGATTTTATTTAACAGTTTTTGTATAACTGGAAGTAGGTTGGTTGAGTGTTTCTTGATGTCTTTTGATCTGATTCCGTCTATCCCCGGTCCTTTGTTAGGGTTAATTTGTTGAATTGCCAGTGATAGTTCTTCTTTTGTTACTGTGGGGAACCACATCGACTGGATTGCTCGTGGACCTAGTGGAGAATGTTCGTTTGTGTGAGGAAAGGTTGTTTCTTGTAGTTTTTGGACAGAGTTCACGAAGTGCAGATTAAAGTTGTTTGCCAACTGTTTGAGGGATTTGGGGTCGCAGGCAAAGCTGTGTTTTATTGTTTCTGAGGCAGTGGCTCTGTGTTTATTGTTCAGCATTTATTTAATCAGGTGCCAGGTTTCCTTTATATCATTCTGAACTGTTGTTAATTTGTTGCTGTAATAGTTTCTTTTTCCCGTTCTTATCTGTGTTGTTAGGAGATTCCGTTTTCTTTTGTATTCAGCTTGTAAAGCGATATTGTTCGGCGACTTCTTAAGTTGTTTCCAATAGGCATCTTTTCTTTGTATGTCTGTTAGTATGTTGTCTGTTATCCATGGATTTTGTTTCGTTTGGGGGCGTATTTTTATTTTTGTTAATGCTTTGTTGTATATTTTGTTAAATGCAAGTTTAAGATTATTGTATACAGCTTCAGCAGAGTCTAGAGATGCTATCTGCATCCAGTCTGCTTTTCTGATTTCATCGTTCACTATTGCTTCGTTTACAATGCTATGATACTGTTTTGTAGTCTCAGTGATTTTTATGGGTTCTGGTTCAGTGTGTAACTGCAATGCTGTGAAATAATGGTCTGCCAGTTTGCATGTTATGACGGCTGCTGTGTGGCTGTTTGGAGGGGCCCTTATATTTATATGATCAATGCAGGATGAGGTTGTTGTGTTTCCGACTATCTCTTCTCGTGTATGGATGGGGTTATGTTATATGCCGATAATAGGTCTAGGTATTGTTCTGTGTTGTTATTTATGTTCCTAATGTTTATATTAATGTCTCCTATTATTATCAAGTATTCTGAGGTGCCTATTTCCGTGGCTGAAAGCCATCTGTTTAGGTCTTCTAGGAATTTTGTGGTGCTTAAGTTGGGTGGCCTGCATATTGCGTTAGTCGACGACTAGAGGAAATTTTACTAAGTCTTTTTTCGACCGGTTCCCGAGTTAGTCGATCTCTGGCACGGGCAAGCAAGTTTTTCCTCCCGGAAACTCGGATTTTTCGTCACGCAAACTCAAGAAAATTGACCTTAGAACCCACATTATTTCAGACATTAAATACGAATGTTAGGGTCTTGGACCACGAGATGGCGGCACTTGATGAGCCGTCACACCTCACTGCGTGCCACTTAATTAGTGATAGCCTTGGGAGAGCTATCTCTGATTGGGTACCAGTGGAGATTGAACTGGCCACTCAGTCTCCAAATGTTAGATAGGGGCTAAAAACGGCCTCGCCTATCCCCTATACCGGAATAAAACGGCGTTAGCTGATTTTTATTATTTTTTTTATTACTATTATTAAGAGAGACCTCCAGGGAGTCAGAGACTCATCGAAGGAGGCCACATACTACACGTACCAGCTATCATACTTATTCTTGAATTCATTCGGACTGCTTGCATTCACAACACCCAAAGGCAATCCGATCCAATCATGCACCATCCTATGAGAGAAAAATCTAGCCCTCACATCCTTCTTAGTGGCCTTCATTCTCAGCTTCGAAGGATGCCCTCTCATCCTTTCTGCAATCTAAATAAATCGAAAAATTCCATCAATTGAAATCCTGTATGACCCTTTCAGAAGTTTGTAGGTCTCAATCATATCTCCCCTCTTTCTCCTGTTTACTAGTGTCTGCAGTCTACAAATTCTCAATCTGTCTTCATATTTCATTCCTGATATCATTTTAATACTCTCCTTTGTACTCTCCCCAATATATCAGAATCACAATGGAGACCAGACCTGCGCACAATAGTCCAAGTCAGATCTTATCAAGGCCTTGTAAAGAGGCAAATTGACATCCTTATCTTTACGTGTGAACGTTCGTTTCAGCATTGCTTTTGAGTATTGAATTGTATTTGCAATCTTTGCCACATGACCCCTCAACTTCAACTTCCTATCTATTAACACTCCAAGATCCCTAGCCTCATCAGTTTCTTCCAGCCTAATCCCACCAATATAATACGACATTGGATATCTAATCATGCCGAAGTGAATTACTTTACATTTACTGACATTGAACTGAAACCAATTTTCCCATGTCCACAATTCCAGCCTGTTCAAATCATTCTGCAAATACTGCATATCAGCAGCATTCCTGATTACCCTACCTCACTTTGCATTATCAGCAAATAGCTGAATGTTGCTTGTCAAATCCTTCCCAATATCATTAATTGCTGAACCAATCAGTGAACTTTGTGGTACACCACTTGTTATCTTAAATCTTGCAGACTCACATCCCTCGTATACCACTTTTTTGATGTCTGTCATTCGGCCATACTCTTATCATGCTAATATACTATAACCCAAACTCATTTTATCAAATTTATGCAGCAGTCTGCCATGCTGTACTGTCAAAAGCCTTAGTAAAATCCAAAGTGTCATGGTGTATCCATTCCCCTTGTCTAGTTGAATGGTAACATTGTTATAGAATGTCAGCAAGTTGCTAAAACATGACATGTTTTAGTTAACCCATGTTGTTCATTGCAAAGTAGAGATTCACTGTCAAGTCATTTGTGAATGCGAGCCCTAACCAATTTTTCCAAAATCTTCACCACCACTCCTCAGATACTAATCGGTCGATAGTTGGATACATCGATCTATGCACCACCCTTGTGCAATGGAATTACCATGCATTCCTTCCATTCCTGTGGAATAGTACCTGTTCTGAGACTCATATTAAACATCCTGGTCAAAGGAATAGTCATTTCAGCTGAACAGCTGTTGCACAAATTGAATTCTTATTCAATTTGTGCAACAGCTTTAATACCTCTTCCTCATATACCTACGTTTCATAATCTAGTGAAGATGTAACAGTGAGCAAAATATTGTGTACACCAGGTTGATAGCTTTTAACAAAATAGGCACTCATTAACGGAACAACCTCTTCTGCATCTGTAACCTTCACACCATCAGGATGGTTTAGAACTGGTATTCTTTAATATTCATTCTTTCTTTTACTAGCAACATATCGAAAGAATTCTTTTGGGTTGCATTTATCGCGCAGAGCCAGTTTCTTGTCATAATCATTGTAATTTTGTGCTATTTTTCTTTTAGATTCAAAGATCTTGGCACTGCTGTCTTTAGCTTGCGTCGTGGACATAAACGTCAAGAGGAAGAATTTTAATAGGGATTTGAATTCATGGACCTCATGGAATGAAATTGCCAGTAATTCTACTAGCGAGGACAATCTGAATGAAGTGGTTCTTAATGAAATCCTTTGGCTTAAAGGTCTTCAGCTTCCCGATGGAGGTTTTGGAAACATATACACCACAGCTCTGGCAATGCAAGTGAGTAAAAGTTGTGTAGATGAAGTGAATCCGAAATACCTTCTCCCAATTGTAAATCTCTAGTACACATACTCGTAGGTAGTAGTACAATTAAGCAATCCTTTTAATACTGGATTCCTTTCATTTAATACTAATAGAAAACTAACATTGGTCACCGAGAACAAAAAGTACCAGAATACCGAATTTAAACAGAAGCACTCATGACAGCTTTTTTTTTAAAAACTAATTTTTATTTTTTTTCAGACTTTGTTTGCTCTTGATGATAACGGTTTTGGATGGGAATCACAGTTAGCAGCATCGTATCTTTTATCTCACCAGAATGACGATGGCTATTTTGGTACATCCCTTGCCACTTACCTTGTACTACCCGTTCTCAGTGAGTCTAATCTTCTGGATCTAAAATCAATTAACTGTCCTAAGCTTCTCAAAAAAACAGGTACGTTATATTGGTTACTAGCAGCTCACTATTTGCGCATTCCTGCCGTTTGGTTTAAAGTTTGAAGGTTTTTATTTCTATTTGATTTCTTTATAGAATTTCAGTGAAGAAGGGTTTACCTCTTAATCTCATGCCACCCACTAACCCAAATTCCTTCACTCTTGCAGGTAACCAAATGCTGGAAGAAATTAAGGACAAATTAGGACCGAAATCTCAAATGCAATACGTTATCCGAATTGGCGACAAGAAGGAGCAAGGCTATAACTTCGCACTGCGCGTGGCAGCCAATACCTCATTCTTTGACATCATGAAAGTAGCAGCAAAGTTGGACGCCAAATTTAGGTACTAAGAGCTGAACTCTGTGGACCCACACATTAGTATGTGCGGCTCTACTGGTTATGTGGCGACAATTTCGGTTTATCGGATAGTGCTGTTCTTATATAGTTTATATTTGATGTTTTGTGTTTTATGTTGTTATTGATGTTATATTATATGGGTCCAACGTATGTTGTGTCGGTTAGCTACGTGTGTCTTCTTCTGGCAGCTATTTTACGGAATAAAACGGGATTTCTAGAAGATAAAACTCTTATACTCTGGATGAGGTCGATTAATTCCCTCACTTGAATAAATTCTGTTATAATGATTCATCGCCTCCTGGACGAAATTCCAACCCACATCTTTCCAGGCTATTCCTATGATTATCGCTGAAATAAATGCATTTAATGAAACTGTCGCTTGAAATTATGTAACATGTAGCAAACAAATAAATATCGTTTTTTCAGCTGGATCTCTCTCTCTAGGAACGTTCCACAGAAAGGTCAGACACACGTATTCCTAAAATACACGCCATATTTCTTGGACTTGATAAGCAGGGAAACTGCGCTAATTTCATTATAATCTCCTAAAATAAATAAATTACCACTTCACGTATGTAAACTGCGCTACTTCATTCTAATTTCCTAAAATAAATAAATGAATTAATAAATTCCCACCTCATGTTGCACTTTTAGTTCACAGTGAATGTTCGGAAAATGCGGCAGCACCGTTTGTTCTACGGCATGGCAAAAATTCCTTGCACGTTTTGAAAAGGTGTCAAAATAGTAATCGTCGCTATAAAACGATAACTTTTCATTTACGAACATCCACATAAAAATATTCTTAATTCCTTTAATGACACGTCTTCGGATCACTTGCTACAACAATTACAAATTGGATTGAGCGTCATATAAGTTTATGTGAAGCTAAGTTACTTTGCCCACATTGAAGGGAAAATAAGATGAGATCTTTAAAAAATATCTTTAAATGCCAATCTCAATAGTGCATTGAGAACTCTGGAATTCGTTTTTATTCATTGCGGTAATGTATAAAGATATTTAGATAGTGGTAAGAAGGAAAAATTTTGAAGAGTTTTTGTCATTGAAAAGATGATGATTCGATTAATAAACATTGAATAAAAATATAAATAAAATTAGACCAGACAACACATATCATTGACGTTCAACATTCTGACATTCAGAAGATGTTTGTTTGTATGAGGATTAATTTGTCCTGCCCAATAAGGAAATTCTTTACTTTTTTTTTTTAACAGCTTTGAGTACAGGGACACAGATGACGGTCCTCATATCTTCTCGGTATCTGGAATCCCCAATGATCCAGAACATGGACATGCTTGGCTTCTATTTAGAAAACGCAATGGATCATCACTGGAACATTGCAAACAAGGTAAGTTCACCACCATCACGGTGAGCTGTCTTTAAATATCCGAAATTTCTCTCTCTCTCTCTTTACAAGACTAACATTCATTGAATGGTTTAATCTTCAAGTATCTTCATGATATTATATATTTGTGTGCAAACCATAAGTATAGGCAATGAAAATCGTAAGCAGAAAGGGAAAGTACACAAACATTTGCCAACAGACGTCGGCCTTTGTAAACTTAGTTCAACTGACTTCAAATGATGCATTTTTTAGGAATCAAAAACATTAACAGGATCCTCTGAGAATAGAAAAAAATTAAATAAAAACGTCTATCCGGCAAAAACATAGCAAGAAATTTAAAAACTCATCTTTAGAAACTGTGAATCACATACTTCGTATAAATAAGAAGAAAAAAAAAGAAAAATTTGGTCCCTTATCTTTTAAAATTAACTTAGTTTTCAGATTGAAATCGCAGTCATACCTTTTATCTTTATTTATGTTTGTAGATTATTTGAGATTTCCCTGCTTTACATTCCGAACGCTAACAATTGCATAGTGAAGTTCGTATTTTACTAAAATGACGTATGTGATGACATCACAATATCGTTTTCATCACCTTGGTAATTCAGGAAGTCAAAGATTAATTAGTAGTTCATGACTTCTGTTTCCTTTGCATCTTAATACTGCGGTTTTAAAGCTAAATATTTATATAAACTGGGCGTAAAATAATTTTCCCCTAAGGTTATCTTAAAAATGATTCGGTTATTTTATCTCCTATTCATGAATCAAAAGTAACAGAACTGTAATGGATGTTAACAATGACTCGTTTTAAACTTTTTTATGCTAAAATACTTAGACGCATTGAAATATGAATATTTGGAATTTATTTGGATGAGAGGATGTTGAAGAACTGCTTGTAAACCTCTACTTAAATGGTTTAATCCAACCTTTATTTTAAAGGGCAGGTGGACACAAACTGTACACTGGGAAAAACTGCGCGGTGAGAAAAAAATTGTGCAATGAAATTTGAAATTTGCTTCCTGTGGGTTAATCTTTGCCTTCGGTGTGATAGAAAAATACATCCTTTCACTTGTGCTCCTAACATTTTATACTTTAGATTTCTTTTCATTAAAGTTGTGAGTTTTATTTTTTATTTTGTTTTATGTTTTTTTTTTTTTTTGATTTACCAACTTAAGCTGTTGTATTTATTTATTTTTTCAAACTGTTACGCTGTTGTGTTAAAACTTGTACGTTCATTCTGAAAGAAAGAAAACCTTCGCTCTCACTGAAAGCGAAAGTACTCTTCCACATCACACGTTTCGAGCACTTGTGTGTCGTATTTATGAAAGTGTTTTTCCCTTCTCGTTGCAGGGCCTCAGGACGTGAAGGTCGAGGACGGAGATCACATCGTGATGTGGTACAGAAGTATGCTGTGAACTCTTCAGGATCAGCGACGGAGAAATTCCATTGGATTTAATCCTTACCGTTAGTTATATAAATTTACTATTGGTGCTGACCAGATTGTATGTTACTTAATAAAGCTTATATAAAACTAATTTAAATTATTATTATTTTGTTATTAGAGAAAAAATGCGTTCTCATTTAAAGATGACACTAAAACCTTTTATGGGAATATTTTTTTACTTTTTTGTTTTGATATATAAAATTAAGAGCATCCCGAAGAAGGATAGACTCGTTGCCAACTTCAAACGACATTCGAAGGGGGTAGAGAATCTTATCTAGTTTCAAAACGTTTCACACGAAATCCACCTGATGAGATAAAAAATGGGAAACATCAACCTAAATTATTCCGTAGAATCAATTATGACCATAGAACTATATGACTTTACGGCAATTAGTTCACAGCTTCAGCGCCAATGTAGCGAAGAAGCTTAGTATTAACCCAACTGCTTTCTTTGCAGTTATTTTCAAAATTGGAGGACCATCAGTTATGTGTCGTATGTGATTTCCATTCCATACGAACGTGTGGATGGGAAATCACATACGATAGATATCTTATTGAACCCAGTTTAAACTGGGTTCAATAAGATATCTTCGGGATGTTAAAACTTGCCTTAGGAGAGGATGCGATCGGCCGAAATAAAATATCTGATTGGTTTTCCCAATTCAAAACAGGAACAAAGTCTGTTAATTCCGAATGAATCAACGCTGTCTTCTTATGACATATAGAAATAATGAGAAATAGCTTTGGGGAAAAAAATTTCGAAATCTTGCGATCTGTTAATTACTTCCATCACTACGACAATGTCGCCCCCTCACACTTTTTGAAATTTTTGGCGAAGGCCAGAAGAGCTGTTGTTGTTGAACACTCTCTTTTCTCTTTCATCTGTCAGACTTACCGTGACACTGAAAGGAGAACACGTGATGACGTCACTAAGATAAAAAAATTAATTACATAAAAAAACAGTCACGTAACATGCTGAATTCAAAGCACAGTATTTATGCAAATATTTTCGAAGATGAGCGCACTCTGGGCTCGCCACTGAGGAAGCGTTGCTTCGAGAACAGAACAGAGAGTAAGAGTCATCTCATAAAAAAAAATTAAAAAAATACAAAAATGCTTCATCAGCCTTCACGTGCCACTAAAATAAAAAAAAAAGAAAGAAAGGGAGAGGTGAGGCAATATGCTTGCTTTACAAAATTCGATGTTTGGAAGTGAGAACTGAGTTTTGGATAGAAAATAATTGTTTTCGGAACATAAAGTGTTTAAATATAGAACATTTCAGAACACAATCAGAACATAAAACATTTTGGGAAGTTTCATAAAGTTATGTTGATGTCTAAGTAACGAGTAAATCAAGTCGATGCCGATAAATTATTTTTTAGAAATATATTATTATTATTTCGTTGTATCATATGATGATACAACGGCCGTGAGGTCCCTTTTACGGGGAAGTACGGCACCATCTCAATCCCCCTAATTTTATCGGGCTCGAGAAAGCTGACGAATCTGGCCTATGGCTGGGTCTTGAGTATTCCTGACGGTAATCCGTGTGTGTTCACGGAGCTGGTCTGCCTGATTTCGGGTTTTTCACCCGAAAATCCCGAGATTACGGGTGAAAAAACACCCTGCCTTCGTATGAGACCGACTAACTCACCTTTGGTCGAAAGAGACCAGATAGGTTCCTCCGTAGCGAGCCCAGGATGCTCATTGTTGACAGGCGACCATTACGGGCAGGCCCAGTACCATGTTATGAAACTATCATTTTTTAGATTATAAAGTGCATGTATTGGCTGATTGGTCTATTTGGTGATAAGAAACCCAGAACCATATTTCTGTCTCTGGCACATTCTCATGAGATCTGTTAGTATGAGGCCAGATTCTTCTCCCCCCCCCCCCCCACCATAACCACTTTGTCCACAGAGGGCACTGTTGTGTTAACACCTTTGTGATCTCTTCTGTGTGAGACTGATGGAAATAAAATCAAAGTTATATAGTCAATATTTTTGCGCTGTGGCAGGTGAAAACCAACTCTCGCTTTATTGAGAGAATGGTCGGGATTGTACGATGCAGTAGCGAATAATTTGCGGAGTCAACACAATGTCGTACCCACCCTGTGAAAATGCGGAACGGTAGACATTCATTTCGTTCGTTTCAACCACTACGAAGCTATTTTTCCCGCTTGTAAAGTTGTATTGCAACATTTACTTTTATATTACATTTAAACTTTAATTTAAATTGAAAAATTTGCTGTTTTTCATAAGTCCGTAGTTATTAGACATAATTAAAATATGAGTGGCATGTAAGCAAACTTAACCGAAACGTTTTCGCCGTGATTGCAAGTTTCATCAAAGACTACACTTCAAAACATAGATCCTTTGGTTGCGGGAAGATTGACTTTCCAATGGTTTCTGGAAAGTCCCTAATTCATTTCAATTTACTTGCTAAACATTATTTTTCGAGCAGCAAAATAGCTCAAACTGACTATAAATACGATCATGATCAAGTGGCCAAAAATAATTAATTTTCGTGTATGCAAAAAATATGGCTTTCACCTCTGATAACTGATGGCAGCATAAAATAAACACTGCATTGGAAAACGAAACAGCAAAAAATCTCTGGGATTTTAGAATACAAACTGATCGGCATTTTGAACACAATATTCCTGACATCACAATTTTCGAACATCGACAGGTTTGGATTATCGATATCGCAGTACCTAGTGATAACAACATTAACAACAAAGATAACAACATTAACAACAAAGAACTGGAACAATCGAAGTTGGTATGCTCTCGCTTAAACACACTAAAGTTATCGAAATAGTTATCGGTGCACTTGCACTTGTTGCAATTTCAAAGACGCTATCCAACTATTTGCAGCAATTAAACATCAACGAAGTGATCCCAAATGACCTACAAAAACAGCATTACTTAGAACAGCCCATATTTTACGACACTACCTTACAATTTACATTCTTGGGTAGAATCTGAATCGACTATGTGCCAATTATGGGAATGAATAAATAATAATAATAGGTCTTCTTACTTCGCCAAAGCCAGAGCAATTTCAACTTCCAGGAACCCCACCAGTACTTCAATCAGAGTGTCATTATTTAGAAAGCTTTCTTTGTTTGCAAGATATAGAGTGCAACGACTGCTCGAGGTGTCTCTTTTCTCCATCCCCAGCTCAAGCGACGTTGGTTGAGTAGCCAGTTTACTGCTTTTACACTGGCCTTCCTCACCCCTTTAATAGAATCCAGGTTATCTGTAAACAGAATGTAATATAACTTTTAATAATAATGATAATCTTTATGACTAAACAAACAGGTAACCACATTAATAAGTTTTAATTATTAAATATTTCGTTCTAAGTAACATAGGACATCCCCAGTACAGTATTTCAAACAATATTAGAAATAACATTGAGTTAGGGCACATGCTTACAATGGAATCCCTCTATGCGTGCAGTAGCATGTTATAGAATTAAATTAAAATATATCTGGACAAAAGGTAGATTACAGTAAAATAAGATAACTACATATATAAAAATTATTTTACACAATTTTGAATGACAATTTCCCATACTTCAGGGATAGCAAGAACGTTGTTACTGTTCAGATTTGGTCTGTGACTTAGGGCTTTAGTACTTTCTTTATATAAACTTTCATGTTAATATAAATAATTATGTAGTAGTTTGGGTTTTTTACAATGGATCCTATGCTTTTGGTTTTCAATTCCGTGTTGTGCGAGGCCAGATTTCTGCAGTTTGATAAGACGGATAAGTTTGATAATTCGTTATCAGGCATAAACTCAGGTAGGGTATAAAACATATTTATTGGAATGCGTTTGTTGATGGATCTGCCTGTCTGTCCATAGTAGGACAATTTACAGGAACATGAGACCTCGTACACACCAGCATGCATCAGAGGTGAGAGTTTGTCTTTATGAGAAGTAACCAATTGTAGATCTGGTTGATTGGTTTGTAAGTAGCAGCAAGTTTGTATTTCTTCATCATTTTTGAAAAACGTTCGAAGATGCCTTTGACATACGGTATGGGAATCCTACGGGTTTTTTCTTGTCTAGGTTGATGTGCGGGAAAGTGACTGATGGTTTTTTTGCATTGCTTTAGAATTGTATCCACTTACTGTGGCTGTATTTTTGATTATTTCCAATTCTTGGCTTAGGGATTCTTCAGAGGAGCAGAATCTATGTGCTCTAGTTTCTAATGATTAAATTATGTCAAGTTTTTGAGATGGGCGATGAGTCGAAGAATTGTGAATGTAGCAACCTGAAAATGTCGGCTTGCGATAGACAGAAGTGGAGATGGACCCATCTTTTCTTTTTCTAACATGTTATATTTTCTGATTAGTAAAAGCATACAGTACAATGAGTATTGATTATTACAAGCAATAATAATAATAAGATGAAGAAGAAATAGAATCGAAGAACACCATGTGGTAGCAAAAAATTCAAAGTAAAAGATTTACATTTTCATAAAAATAAAATTCGAGAAACATGCAACGGACAAGGGAAAGACAATTACAGAAAAGAGAGTAATAAGTGCTGAAATGTTTTTTTTTTATACTAAGACTTCACTTTACTTATATTAATTTAAACTTTCTATTTTACTTCTACTAAAAAAAACCCCGAAAACTTTGGCGTTCTGGTTAGAGGTATACTAAATTTACGTGGTTTTAGAAAAGGTTGTTCTTCAGACCATTGAGAAATAATGTCAGTCCAGTTGCCATAAAAATTCACACTGAACTTCTCGTGAATACCTGCGATAGTTAATTACAGTACATTTAGCATGGAAAGCACAGATGTGAAAAAAGAAAATGTGGAATTATAAGGGAAGCACATGGCTTTAGGGCTGTGGGATGCTTTAAAATCGAAGTTATTAATTTGTAACAACATGTTATGATCCGCCTTTAACTTTCTTTGCTGTTAACTTGAAAAAAAACTATCTCATCCCTTCATTCTAGACAGATCCTGAAAGGTTGAGGGGGGATGGAACTGAGTGGTTCCTGCAGTGCAATGTTATGTCGTTTCTTTCTTTATATTTTACTTTATCTATCTCTAATTAGCCTGCTATCTAATCTACTGTTGTGCCTCTTAAATAATAATTCAGTTATATTTCTTTTTCGGATATTGTCAAAATTTACATTGTGCTGCGCCAGCCAGTGTCCCATAACAGAAGAGACTCTTGTTCAGGGAAATAATTGAAATTCAAAAGGGATACACACAATAATTAATCTCACACTAGCGCTGTGCAGATTCAGTTAGCAGTCGTGACTCGAATCTCACTTAAATTACAATATCTAAATTCCTTCTCTCCAAAAGGTTCTATTTCATAAGTGGTGGTTTGAATTCGTAATCAGGCATAACTCAGGTATAAGGTACAAAACATATTTATTGGAAAACAAAAAACATTTACAGTTAAGAAAATTAATCATTGGCAAAATTATTCAATAGAATAAAACTCACACTAAGTTAGGGTTCATAATAAATCACATTAATGAAATTAAGTAAACTGAGTCCTTCAACTACGAAAAGAGAAGATTGATTGTAAGCATAGTACTACTGAATTATAATTCCTCTTTACAAATCACTCATTGAATGCACATTAAACACTTTCATAAATACTCTATCAATAGCTATCTTAATTCAAAATCTCACTAGTGAAGCCTAATCATTCTCAATCAAAAGACTGCCTACCAACAATTTTTCTTTGTTCCACGGGGTTTAACTAATTCAATCAAATTCACATTAAAAGTTCTCTCATAATACACACAAAATTCCCTTTCTTCAAAGCGATCTTAACATAGAATGAAATTCTTTACATTACCCGATCCTTTCTGACTGTCTTGATGCTTCCACATGTAATTTTTGTATTACCTTCCTGTATATCTATCGGCTGTCTCTGCGCCTGGCGATGCACTACGCAGTCCTCGAATTACTCCTGTGGCGTGTTTTCTACCGCTCCACAGGAAACTTCCTCAGATCTCCTCGATGGGACTTGTAGCGAAGGCTCGATTCTGCATAGGCCGTCATATCACGATCAGCTTCGCTTGGAAATCTTCAAACATTCTCAGGAATAGGCCACGTCCATCCGATATCGTTGTAATCGACCCACCGCTTTCTCACGAGTCACCTGACGAAACTTCCTAAAGCTGGAATTCAGGAACCAAAGAAGAAAAAAGCCTTGTAATACAGCGCGCATCGTCTTTTATTCACCCTTTCGTGCACCCTCTATTCTATGTGTTTTCTACCGCAAGAACCTCACAGTGCATGCTCCTTTGGTGATCCCACACTCTCCCAAATCTGTTAGGTTACCGTATTCCAAGTAGTCATTCTGACGTCACTTTCCGCGTGGGTACAGCCTCCGGAGCTACGCTGGACTCATACAGATTACATACGATTATTTTGGTTTACTACTTATTATCTGTTTGGAAATTTTGTAATGTACTAGACAGCTTAATGGGATTTAGAAATAATTTAACAATTCCCTTACACAATTCTCAGTATTCCAACACAAAATTCTCTGCTTCTGAATTCAGTTATACAGGAATATACTTCAATATATAGCGCATATAGAATACATATTATCACATGACACAAGGAAAGTTTTGTGATTATGTGCTGATATCTCCTTAATTAGTAATATTTAGTATGTTAAATCCTGAATAAAGAATTCGCTTGTAAATTTCTCCATTCGGGATCTAACAACAAAGTTTTAAAAATTTTAAAGACAAACTTTCTTACATGGAGTCCATTACCGGATTGACAATCTAACACTAGCTGTTGTAAAAGCCACAGCATACTAATAATTCAGTTCTTCTGGGCCCTCACTGATGAAACAGCAGGAGTATTTTTGCCCTCTGTGATTATCAGCGGTGGCTTCCACACTGCAGTCGGTTTCCATTCCTCGTGTACATCGAAAATTATAAAAGTAACTTTAGCTAGCCAAGCTGAGATAAAATGTCACTTGATTTCTTATAATCACTTAATTGCTTCATAAGAAAGATTCCGGTAATTGGACCCCATGTTTAGTACTATAAATAACAATAAAAAACAAACCCGACAAGTTTCGTAAGTGGTATGACTTACATCTTTAGGGGTCAAAGGTAAGTAAAAGTTTAAACACACGAAATGAGAAATTACTCAAATAGTTCTTTGTATGCAGTTGTCTAACTGATCATTAAATTGAATATCCGAATGTAGATTCAGTGCGATGCTAAGTTTGAACAAAGTTTGCTGCATAGAATGAACTATTTTGAGTAATTTCTCATTGCGTGTGTTTAAACTTTTAGTTACGTTTGACCCCTGAAGATGTGTCATACGACTTACGAAACTTGTCGGGTTTGTTTTTTTATTGTTATTTATAGCAATAAACATGTGGTCCAATTACCGGAATCTTTCTTATGAACTGATAAACCACAGAAACCTTCGCATATTAATTGCTTGTTTAATCTATTAACCTGATTGATTTTCAGTATTCTCCTGTCAATTTCCAACTTTGTTCTTTATATGTATATTATTTTTTATTAGACAAAAGAGGTTTTTTTTCCGGTTACTTTTGTATCACAGAATATTCATAATAATTTTGTTTATCGTTAAATTGCACTATTATCATCGCATTATAATTGAAAACGTCTTTTTATGATTAATCGTAGGAAATGAAATTTGCACTGCTGTTAATATGCCCATCAATCGTAATAATTCAGACAGCGTCTGTGAATAAGCTACCCTAAAGTTGCGCCTCCATTTTGTCGTTATCATAAGTGTTTTTCATTAAAATGTATCATTAAATGGAAACAACAGCGGGTACTGAGAAGCGCATTACATCTGCACAACCTGTAAATACTTATAGTACGTCACATCAGTTATCTTTCCAGTTAAAAAAAACAGGCATGTAAGCACCTGCTTTGCCTACCATACGTAGAAAATATGGCGGCAACAAAAGCCAATGAGGAAAGAGCATCTTTCTGGCCAGCACACTGCCATCGATCGTCGACAACCCCACAGTCGATTTTCTTGAGTTTACGGGACGAAAAAACTTGCTTGCACGTGTCTGAGATCGACTAACTTGGGAATCGGTCGAAAAAAGCTGAGAGAAATTTCCTGTAGTCGTCGACTAGACTCGAAATCAAGTCTTCCTTCGTGGGGCCAAGTGCCATGGTGTGCAAACTCCACATCTACTGAGCTACACAGGCTCTTAAGGCCTTTATTTGTACTTTTCCGATGGAAAAAGGAAAATCACTTAAAGAAGACATCAGGAAAATAGCAGAAGAATGCACCTTCGATTCTAGAAATATCCACCTACTCTTTTGGGAAAAAACTCAAATCTCAACTTCCCCAGCACTACTCATCTTGGCCTTCCAAACTACTCACTCCTTACCTCCTTTCGACCCAAGGGTGGCATCTGCTCTGACATACCTTGCCAGAGAAAATCCAATATAGAATCGCCCAACTTTGATTTTCTTTGGTTGAAAATATTCCTTCCTCCACTCAATCAAATTCATTTCTGTCTCTATTGCTACCCTAATGCCACCAACCGCTGTGTGATCTTAGATCTTCAATTTCCTCTCCTTACAATTGATTTTCTCAGGTCCCACTTCTCTAACAGGAAATCATCCTCCTAAGAGATTTAATGTCCAGAACACCAACTGGCTTTCCTCCTCCAGTTGTACAGATCTTGTAGGGAGAAATGTTGAAACATTTGCCGTCATTATCGCCCTTACACTACAGAGTTGGAAAAACCATGCAGGAAATTAGCAGCCTGTCCAAATGGTATCCGAGTTTTTTGGTCTCTTGCCAAATCAATTGGTCATAAATTCTTCCCAAACAATATTCCCTCCCCTATCATACAGATGGCCCTATTGCATCATTACCTACAGAAAAAGCCAATCTCCTGGCTTCAGACTTTGCCTCCAATGCACGAATAACTGACAATGGGAAATGCCCTCCAATCATTCCAACTGCCTAACATAAAATTCCCCCTGCATCCTCTTGCCAGAAAGAGATCAGAAAAATGTTGTCCAAAATAAACACAAAATAGTCTCCTGGCCCTGATAGAATCTCTCCAATTGTCTTGAATGTTTGTGCACCAGACCTTACTCCAATTTTATTTTGATTGCGAGTACTATCTAACTCCATTGGTATCTATCGCACAGACTGGAAATTGGCCTATATTCAACCCGTTCCCAAGACTATTAGTATGGATTCTCTCACTGTTGAGGAACAGGAGACTTTCTCACATGTCACCTATCTCTGGATAAATGCCATAGGGAATTTTGTTGACTCTGAAGTGGTTGCACTTGATATCTCCGTAGCTTTTGACTGTGTCTGGCACAAAGGCTTACTAAGTCAACTTCCATTGTTTGGTCTGTCGCAGGATTGTGAGTTTCTGTCTGGACGCACACTATGGCTAATGTTGGAGGAAACCTACTCACGTTTCATCTAATGCCAGGGTTCTACAATATTCTATTCTCTCACAAGCCCTTTCCCTCTTTCATATCAATGATCAACATCAGTTGACCCAGTTTTGCAGATGACTGGCACATTGCACTCCTCCCTTTCATTTGATAAACCTTACTCTACACAACTCACCGGAATCTACAGAACATCAACCACCACTGCCCGTAATTCTGATCTCCAAGCCATCCTCCAATGGAGTTCAGATAACCTCGTTATTTAAATGCTAGTAAAACTAAGTTCTGTATCATTTCTAACAAAAAATACAGTATATATTTTCTCCCAGTATTATTTTTGACAACACCCAAATTTCCATACAATTTGAGATTTCTCTTTTTGAAATTGCCCTGACATCAAGCCTCTCCTGGCATAAACATATCACAACGATTGCATTCCCCGATTCTAAAAAAACTAGGATTTCTCTTTCACTCAAGACGTTACTTCACCTCTGAACAGCTGCTAACCTTACACAAATTACAAATCCGCCCAGCTATTGAATACTGCTCTCACATCTGGAGTGGGGCTCCAAAAAGCGCCCTCAAAATGCTTGACTCAATACAGAGGTGAGCAATTAGACTAATGAATGACCCATCCCTCACCAATTCCCTCCTCCCACTTTCGCATAGACGCCTGGTCTCCGCAATCTGTATATTCTACAAATATTTCCATGAAAATGTTCATCCGAAATAGCATCAGTAATTCTACTACTTAGTACTAAGCCCGTTGGAACACGTGCAGCTTCCGTTCAACATTCCTTCACAGTGCACCTTGAAACTCACAGAACAAGTTTCTTTTCCTCCTCCTTCATCTTTGCTACTGCGGTACTGTGGAACAGTCTTTCCCCCTGTTGTGTTTTCCCTAAGGAATACAATATACAGTCGTTGCAATCAAATGCAACCAAGTTCCTCCTTTGCCAGATGCACTACCCACATACGATACTAATATACTATAGTTTGATCAACCAACCTCTCGTGTATGAGCTGAACATAAAAAAAGTAAATAAATAATAATAAAAAACTTACTGCAGTATTTCTCATCCGAGTTGTCACTGCATTCACTTTCACCGTCGCACATACTTTCTTCCGAAATGCAATTTTTGTTGTCACATCGAAACATACTTGAATAACTGCATGCTGAAGAAAAATCGGAGGAATATGGAATTCTTACTGGTACGCAAAACGTTCTTTCTGTTTGTAGCACGAATGCACGAAATGAAGTATGATCATAATGCTTGATACTTACAATAGCAACCTTCGTCTGTACCATCACTACAGTCGTAGTTTCTGTCGCACATTCTCCATTTCTCAATGCACTGTCCATTCCTGCACCGAAAGATATCCAAGCTGGGATTGCAGCCTAAAGAAACGACAATAAAGTATAAAAATGCACCAATGCAGAGTACAACCTAGTGTCATTGGGTTGGCTATTATTTCTGGACGTCGTTAGCGCAGATAAATTGAAAATGTACCAACTCATGTTTCTCTGTATTCTAAACAAAAAAGAGTAAACGGTTCATGTGAGGCAATGGCATTAAGACATTGCAACATGTTCTTATTATGCGCCATACAGTTGCTTCCGAGTCTTGGTGATGGTATGATCAAAGGCTTCATGTCACTCGGTATCTTGTTGTTTATTTCAATAACTGCAAATTCAATTTTGCAACTTCCTTTTTGTTATTCATCCAACTCTTTTGCGGAGTTCCTCTCCTTCTCTTGTCCTCAATCTTTCCCCACTGTGAATGTCTTTTCCAATGATTCATCTGCTTGCATAATATGCCCAAAGAACATTAACTTATGTTTAGAAATCTTTATTTCAAGGTGCATTCTGTTTTTATATTCTTTAAAATCTTCTTGTTGGTCATTTTGGAATCGATGGAATTCTTATTAGTCTCCTCCACACCCATAATTCAAACGAATCAATTGGTTTTCTGTTGTTCTTCAAAATAATCCAGCTTCCATACATCACTACTAGAAACACCATTGCTTTGACAATTATAACTTTCGTGTACTTACTCACACCTCTTTAATTCATAATTTCATCAGGATGAATATATTTTTTTTTCACATGGTTATACTTCGTTTATTTTAATCTACACCAGTACATGTACTGTCATTTCTAATTCTAGACTCTAGAAAATCATAACTTTCACTCTCATCTACTTTATCTCCGTCATAAATTCATCCAAATTGCCTGAAGCCATCACTTTATAATTGCTCACATTTAAATTAAGCCCAGAGTTTTTTCAACTTCTTCTTGAACAGAATCAGCCTCATCAGATCTTCCTTAGTTTCCGCTTAGAGGGATTTACATCATGGCTCCATTGCGCGTTGTTGACGGTGAATGTGGTTATAATTCTTCACAAAAACTAGAGAACGAGGACCATTTCTTGTAGTTGAGGCTGAATGAAGAAGAAAAGAAAACTCTAATGATTTTCAATATGACGATTTTGTATGTTTTGTGGATAAGTGTAAAAGCTCAGTTTCAACAGGGAAGAAGCTCATCTATCTACTTCTGAGACTAATGACAGAATTAGTTATTAGTTAAATCGATCTAAAATTTTTTCTCAGGTTAATAACCAGACTGAGACAGGAAGGACTAAATCAGCAAGAAAATAATTTTGAATTATCCGAATTAAAGATCTGTTTCTTACAGACTAACTTTGGACATAACAGAAGATTTTCGGAGGAGGACAATGAAAACGAATCTTGTGATTTTTGATTTTCAAAATGTGTCAACGATGTTCTCAAACTGAATATTATGGAATATTATTGTGTAAATTTTGATGGGACAAATTGAAATCTGTCTTCATAGAGAAATGTACCAATACCTAATGTCCTAATAGAGCAGTAAAAAATAAAGATTGGATGACTGATGAAATTCTTTCTCTCATGGATCAACGCAGATCATATAAAAATCATAATCCAACAATATATAGAGGTTCAGAAAATTATTAAACACAAGATCAAAGAAGCAAAAGAAATCTGGATGAATGAAAAATGTAAAGAAATAGAAATTCTACAGGAAAAACATGACAATTTTAATCTACACAAAAAGATAAAGAGACCTCAGGTATATGTAAGAAAAAACAATTCTGTATCGTTCGAAACAAAAACGGAGAAATTATATCCAAAAAGGATGACAAAATGCAAGAATGGGTGAAATATATAGAAGAACTCTTTACTGATAACAGACAGAACCCAGAAATACTTATGAACATATGGAAAATCCATGCATTCTAAAATCAGAGGTAGAATGTGCACTAAACTCGGCTAAAAATGGTAAAGCCCTAGGACCAGATACAATACCAGCAGAAATAGTAAAGTTATTAGAAGGTGACAACATTAACATATTAGTAAAGCTATTTAATGAGATCTACGATACAGGCATCATCCCTCAAGACTGGTTACAGTCGGCCTTCATCATGCTACCTAAAAAAGTAAATGCGAAAACTTGTAATGACTATAGAATGATCAGCCTAATGAGTCACGTTCTCAAAATGTTTCTGAAAATAATTCAAAAAAGAATATACAGAAAATGTGAAGACACCGTCAGTGATACCCAATTCGGCTTTAGAAACGGCTTGGGAACAAGAGATGCCCTTTTCTGTTCTCAGATCTTATTTCAAAAATGCATTGACCAAAACAAGGTAATATTCATTTGCTTCATCGACTTCGAGAAAGCATTTGACAAAGTCCAACATGCTAAAATGATTGTACTATTAAAAAGAATTGGATTAGATGGTAAGGACATCAGGATCATTGAAAACTTATATTGGAACCAAAAGGCATCTGTTCAAGTTGATGACATTATTACAGACTCCACTAACATCAAACGAGAAGTAAGGCAAGGATGTGTGCTGTCACCACTTCTTTTTAACATATACTCAGAAGCCATATTTCAAAAAGTTTTGGAAGGAAGAAAGGAAGGGATTAGTGTAAATGGTGAAATCATCAGTAACATCCGATATGCCGATGATACAGCTCATCTGACTGACAATATTCAGGATCTTCAAAATCTTTTGGAACTAATAAATGAAGAGAGTGAAAAAATAGGATTAAAAATAAATATCACCAAAACTAAATTCATGGTCATAAGTAAGAAACCAATTCTTAATTTAGCACTTTCTTTAAATAGGAAACAAATAGAAAGAGTGGCAAAGTTTAAATATCTCGGATGCTGGTTGAATGAAGATTGCAATCCAGAAATGGAAATAAAAGTTAGAATTGAAATGGCAAGAAAACATTTTCTCTTGATGAAATCAACACTGTGTAACCGCAGTTTAAACTTAGAATTTAGAGTACGCATGTATGGTCTATACTGCTGTACGGTGCAGAAACTTGGATCTTGATGACAACATCAGTAAAAAGACTTGAAGCCTTTGAGATGTGGTTATACAGACGAATGTTAAAAATCCCATGGACAGCAAAAACGTCCAATCAGGAAGTACTGGAACAAATGGGGAAATCACGTGAACTTTTAGATACCATAAAAAGAAGGAAAACTGCATATCTTGGTCACCTACTTCGTAATGAAAAATATAAGATACTTAAACTGATTATAAAAGGGAAGATAAATGAAAGAAGAGGACAAGGAAGACGAAGAAAATCTTGGCTGGCAGATATCAGACAGTGGACTGGTATGAACTCTGAGAGACTGCTCAGAATAGCTGAGAATGGCTCAAAATTTGCCAAGGTGGTCGCCGACCTACGATAGGAGATGGCACTCAAAGAAGAAAGAAGAAGAAGAATTATTATATAGAAGAGAATATATTATAACTAATATATAGAAGAGAATATATTATTATTATATAGAATTGAATATATATAGAATTATTATTATTATTATTATTATTATTATTATTATTATTATTATTATTATTGTTATTATTATTAGGGCGCTGTGTAGGCATACGAACGATCGCACGGTGATATCGCTGCTCCAGTTTTTTATAGTTTTAAAGTAGTTCCAACTCCTGTTTTAAGTTGAAAGTGCTCCCAAGTAACCCTACATATCACGCCGAAGACAGTGATATAAAATTCAACGAGATCAGCTAAGAAGAAACCAAATTTTGAAGTGTTGAAAAGGGAACAGAGAGGACCGTGGTCCACAACCAGCGAAGAACAAAGGACGTCGCCATCTTTATAATCACGCCTCACTGCCTAAAGGAAGAAAGGTGAGTCATGAAGTGTATCAAATGCCTGGAGGAGTTATCGTCCAACAGAAATAATATAACTTGTACGAAATGGAGTAGGATTCTACACTTAAAATGTGCCGGCTTTTCAGAAACAACCGGGCAACATAAATATGAACCCGATGTAACACGTGAGGAATGGAAGTGTGTAATCTGCATGAGGAACAAAGAAACGCACGTAAGGCAGCCACCTACGATGCAGCCGATTAAACCGGAGGCAAAATCAGATGACGAACTGAACAGACAAAAAAGCGCAGGTGAGTCCTATAATTTAAACTCTTTAAGTATACTAATAGAAAACGGTCTAGTGACTATAAAAGTCAGCTTAGTAGATCTTGGGCAAGAACTCTTTAAGAAACAGAACTAACAAATAACAAAAAAACTAGCGAATATGAAGATTTGGTAAAACATAATAATTTAGCAGTTATAGAAGTATTACAAACGGTAAAAGACATTAAAATGAGCATTAACGCACTAAAAGACAGGCAACACAATTTGATGAAAGATACATCCGAACTCCGTCAAGAACTTCATTCTCTAAAACTACAATACGAACGTTTAAATCAGCAACAACATAAAAAAGATCTTGTCATAAACGGTCTTCCTGAAACTGCACCTACAGAAAACCTCAGAGACGTGGTTTTAAAATTAGGCCATGTAATTGATACCCCCCTACAGCTTAACGACATTCAGACCGTAAATCGGATTCCTAGGAAGAGCAAAAACCAAGGCTTCCCACGACCTGCACCAGTCATAATTCGTCTTAAGAGCAAGTCCACAAGAGACAATCTCATAAAAGCCAGCAGGCAGAAAAAACCAGTTGCCAAGGACTTGAACGCACAGCAAAACAATACACCAATCTTCCTATCCGAATATTTAACACCATTCAACCAGAATCTGTTGTACCAAACAAGAAAAGCAAAAATGGAAAAAAATTACCAATTTTTGTGGACCAGAGATGTCAAGATATTCATAAGGAAGTCACAAACTTCAATGCCGATACAAATTAAAAGCACAGAAGACATAGAAAGGCTGCCACTGTGAAGAAAAAAGCCTCCTAAATAGTTCAAAAAGAAGCCCACAATAAAAAAAGAACGTGAACCATCAAGACAAATGCAATAACACAGGATATTTCGGCAATTTCACTTTGATCCGACCTTTCAGATCATTCATTTGACCTCCTAAAGATCTGCCTAATTCCAACAGAGCAACCAAATCAATAACAAATATATGTATATATAACCAGTATCACCCTCAGATAAGCTAATTACGAAGCTTCGAGGGTGCAGTTGAGTTACATCCCAGTAGTAGTATTTATCTAACATTATTCACTTAACATTCTGTAATGAATTCTAGTAGTAAACAGAAAATGTGATAGTAATACTTCAGTTATATATTTAAGTTTAAAATTATATATTTAATTTACAATTTAAATTTAAAAAACATTATTATTATGTAAACTGCAACATAAGTAATATTGCTTAACTTGTGAGTCATTAATAATAAACACGATTACTATGATTATTATTAATGGTAATAATACACACTTTTTACTCTTGTGTCAATGAAAAATTCTGCAAATGATAATGATATTAAGAGTAATTATAATTCTTACTGAACCATTTTGCAAGAAAAAGATGCATTGTTGCCTAAATATTAGTATATTCATGTAATTATTTGAGAGATAATAAACTATAAAAAAAATTATTATTATTATTATTTGACACCTCCAGAAAGTCCAAGAACTGATCGAGGGAGGGCACCTTCTGTATAACTCTGTCTCCACCATTCAATCACCAACTGACTACCACTACATCAACGCCATCTACCATGCCCACGACGGGATTGGAACCAGCAGCCTTTTGGCTGGAGAGCGGATACGCTAAGCACTCGGTCAGCCAGACCGGCCTGGTTGGCCGAGTGGATAACTTATCCGCACTCCAGCCAAAATTCCTTATAGAAATAACATCTGGAAGACGATCTTTTAGAAATCTAATATATCGTCAAAAGATCTCAGAGTAACTCAGAGAAGGAGAACGTGAAGACAATAATTTGAACATGGCTGGCGTCTGTGCATACATCCATTTTGATATTTCTGGCCAGAGAGAACCCCCAACCTAAAACAGCCCAATTATGACCTTCTTTGGTAGAAAATATCCCTTCCCCACTTGGCGAAATTAATTTGCTGACTCTATCGCTCATAATGCAAGTTAACCACTCTGAGGTCTATAATTTGCACTCTCCCTAAAAATTGATTTTCCCCTGTCCCCCTTTTCGAACAGCGAAGTCCTCCTTCCTAGGAGGCTACCTCGAGAACTTCTCGGTCTTCTTGAACCGAGAAGTTCTCGAGGTAGCCAGCGAGCTATATAACAATAGACGAAAAATTCACCTTCAATAAGTCACCTTCAATATATCTCATATGTTGCCGAAAAAAGCTTAGAAATAGTAAACCTTCTAGCTAAGTCGGCAAGGATTGAGTGGGGATTAGGCCAACGAGCGCTGAAAACGATGTACACCGGTGCTATACTACCACTGATATCTTATGCTGTACCTGCCTGGAAACATACACTAAAATCTAAGATAAACCGACAAAAACTAAACAGAGTTCAACGCCTTATAGCCATACACATAATCAAAGGATACAGGACAATATCTTTCGAGGCAGCTTGCGTTATTGCAGCTCTAACACCGATCTGCCTGAAAATACAAGAATTATCTCTTATATATGAAGTCACTTCCGGAAGATATATCGAAAGTTACAAAATCGATCCAAATTGCTACGAAAGTCCGCTTCACTACAGTAAGTGGCCTCAACCAGCAAAGAAAACAAATATTAAGGAGAAGGAACGCTCTGAAAGTGACGAATTCCAAATATACACTGACGGAAGCAAAACCGAAGGGAACGTCGGTTTTTCATTCACTGCATACAACAGACAGTCCATAATACAAGAACGCTGTTCTAGACTGCATCCTCTCTGTTTCAACAACCAAGCAGAACAACTTGCTAAGTTCAGTCACTCACATATCTCCAGGAATTAGAACTCAACACATCTCAGCAAAAGACAGCAATAAGCTATAGCGATAGTATAAGCACTATAGACGGCAAAAACCAGAACACCCATATTGCATTGAGAGAACAGACAAGAAATCTGGTTCGAAATCTCACTCGAGATGGATGGGAAATCAATTTCTGTCTGGTGAAAGCGCATACTGGAATAGCAGGAAACGAAAGGGCGGATCAGTTGGCTAAAGAAGCGGCTAGAAACAAGTTACCAAAAATTCTCGAAATCTGCAATAAAAACACTTGCAGAAGAGAAAAGCCTAGACGTGTGGGAAGAAGAATGGAAGACATCAAAAAACGGATCAACAACAACAAAAGAATTCTTTCCTAGCATCAGAAACAGACTCCGGCTGAAAAGACACGCCATTTCTCCAGGTTTAACTACGCTACTAACGGGACACGGAAGACTAAGACACTATCTACACAGATTCCATATCTTGGAATCACCATCATGCATTTGCCGTCCACACCTTACAGACTGTAGACCACATACTTTACGACTGTCAGCTATTGGACTCCATTCGGATGCTCCTAATACAACACGTCATCACTTCCGGAGACAAGTGGCCAGTGTCAAGATAGAGACTTATCGAAAACTATTACATAGAATTAACTAAATTTTCTAATAAAATCAATTTCCAGTCCCTGAGATCTAACATAAATACTGTTATTATGTGAATTATATTGTATAGTGTTAGCATATGTATATATAAAAATCTAAATGTAAATATGAAAATTGATACAAAAATATAAATATTAATCAGTACTTACTCGTAAGCTACATGTAATATAAGCATTGTATGCAATAGAGCAGGAAGGATTTATTTCCTCCCAATAGTAACCCTGCCTCCTGGTAGGGGTACTATTGGGAGGAAAACACACACACACACACACACACACACACACACACACACACACACACACACACACACACACACACACACACACACACACACACACACACACACACACACACACACACACACACACACACACACACACACACACACACACAATGTTTTACTGATTATGGGTTATCGTCGTTGTCCATGTAGAGTCTGTAATTTTAGAGAGAGACAATTCAAAGGATAGCCTTGAATGAAGAGAAATTCTTAGATTTTCTAATTGCCATAAAACATTGCATAAAAATAACTTGCTGTTTATACAAAACTTACTGATTAATTTCCATTAAATTTTATCCCCTGCGTAAATATTCAAAGCGACTTATTGCAGATAATTTCCCTGCTGTGATCATGCAGTCTCTCCTCTCTCAGTTGTCCTTTTATAACCTAGATTCACTTAGAAACTTGTAAATCTGTACTGTGCTAATTATTCAGTACATTCCCAGTACTATCTCCAAGTTTTGGTTTTTTGAAGAAAAAATTTCGACGTGAATCATGTAAAACTCTACATAAATTTGAAAATAAAATAAAACACAAATAAAGCGCAAATATCATTTCTGTACAGAATATTTATCGAACTGGGCATCTATCACTATTTATTAGTGTCTTAGAAGCAATTATGTAAATTAAAAAAAAAAATAATACATTTCGAACAAAATATTATGAAGTACAGAACTTTCAGGAGTCAAACAGAATTTGCAAAGTTTGAACGTAGTGAATGATATCGCTGTAATAACAATGCAGGAACACCTGCTTTAATTAGCTATGCGAATTTTATAAATAAAGTTTCCTTGGGCGTTTCAAATGTCAAATAAATTCTAAAAATTCATTCGCTAATGACGTAGACAGCAGTTGTCTGATGTTCTCTCCCTCTCCCCTGAGAAGCTTTAATTTATTGATAGTTTGGTCTCACTCCCAGTAAAGGTTTCAGAACGGAAAACCTTGACTAAGAGTAAGACCAGTGTCAGTATATATCTGGAGTGTATATTCCGGGTGTGCTAGGAATATCCGCTCGGAATAGCAGTATCGCCGATGCTACATTTTTGCATTTATTCCTGTTAATGACTCCCCCAATTGTTTCCTGGCTTCGCGTGATTCCTAAAATTAAAACTTTTAGATAAATAAACAATATATTAATGCATCGCCTATTGTTTCGTAGCCGAATAAGAAACTCAAAGCGTTTCATGCTGAATATAGAAACTATATAAAGTTCGGCGAGTCCAAGCGTAAGCAAATACCCGGATAGTGCAACACATAACCCAATTTGGTAGTGCAATACTGAGGCAACTCCTAGCAAGGGTGGAGCAAGCTCCGATCACTATTCTTGATATTTACCCATAATGTGAACTTAGCTCCTAGGAGCTGTATTACTGTTCTACATTATGAGAGAAGGTCACTACCCAGACCGGTTTCAACCTTTATTGAGGTCTCATCAGTGAGTAAGAATGGGAGTTCATGTCACTCATCATCGGCCTTTGGAGTATAGTATAAAGAGTGCCGAGGGTCAGCAGGTAGTAAGAGGGGAAGAGAACGAAAGGTAGAGTATTATAGTAAGAGATAATAAAGAGGCTTCATTCAACCTGTTTAGCTATGTAACCAAAAGAGGTTGTGACTAAATGGTCCGTACATGTCATCTCTTCTCACCTGTTCTAAAAAAAACTTTAAACGTACTTTACTTTACCCCATAGCTTAAACTAGATTAAATCAGGTGTGTGAAGATGTCATCTCCTAACAGCTATTCCTCTATATATATAAAAAACGTGACTCAAATTAAATTAAACCAGGTGTCTGTAGACGTTTCCTGTTCCTACAAGAAAGAAAAACTGAAAACATTTTAATCTTAAATTACGAGTATATAGGATTCCATTTTGGAACTTAACTGATTAGCTTAGCGCCGAGAAAGGGATCCATTGTTTTGAAGGGCGACTGAGGGGAGAAAAAACCTGAGAACGGAGATTTGGGGGAAGAACCTGGCCCGAGTGATGCAGCTCACGAGGAACCGCACCGCCCCGACGTAAGCCTTTGCTGCTCGGGTTCTCAGGAAGGCCTCCTCCTGTTTGTTGAATTATAAGACCTATGGATTACCTTATACGAGTTTTATTTGCCTCTGTATAAGGAAACATATTAAGAGTGGGTTCCACCATTTGTTTACAAATTTGTAATCTCCTAGGAGATGCCTTTCTTGGGCTAGAAACTTTGGCAGATAGAAAAAAAGCCCGCTTACGACTCCTGCGTAGATTACGCTTTCGTCCAGTATCTGGGACTTTTTCCGCACTTTCCAGATGCGATACTTGATCACATTGATCAGACAAACTATGAATTTTTGGATTTTTCTGAGCGGAGGGGGGGAATTACAGATGTACGACCTCCTCCAGTGTCAGCACCGGGATTCCCAACACTGTATTTAGTCTTTGCCAGACACGTTGGGCGGGAGACAAAAGTAAAAGAAGTGCCCCACCGTTTCAACGCTCTGGCAGACGTCACAGAAGGGGTCGCACAGACTTGGTCTATAGCGGGTCTTGATCAGTTTCACAGAGAGTTGTCCATAGGCTATTCGCCATGCTGAATCCCTATGAAACGGCTGTCCCCAGCTATTCCCGATGTTTTGGAATAGGATTTGCATATTTGTATCTAAATCTGGCTCACCACATCTGGAAAAATTCCCAATATACTGCTTGTGATTTTAATTTTAATATATCTATTCCCTCTGTTTTAAATTTTTTGATGTGTTTACTAAGTGAATAATACCAGTCGGGCACAACCTCCGCGCAGGGACCAGCATGACCCGTGATCCCGAAGTAGGGAAGGAAATGTCCTAGGAAGTATTTAATTGCCTAAAATATGGTTAGACTTTAAAGCCTTCCGTATGGTTTTAAGAGTATTTGCGTAAAATAACATTTAAAACTGGGAAGTGAGAATCCCCCTTGATTGCTTTTTATTTTTTGGTAGTCTTTCCTGACTTCGTGTTTTCTATTATTCCAAAAAAAATTCCATCAATGGTTTGTAAAACTGATTTTCTTCTATTCCCTTAACATCAGTAATATTAATTGTATGCATGTACATTGGCGTAATAATGGTTTTGATAATTATTGCTTTCTTCCGTAAAATGAGAAATAGTTGGGTTTAAATGATTTTAGTTTTTATTGAGAGGGTAGACCTAGTTAATACCAAGTTTGTAGCGAACAGAACTTACATACCCTACTATAAGAATTGCCAAGAAAGTATCCTAATAAATTACTAATTATATGAAGAGCCAAAGGCTTCAGTTCGGCGACGTGAAATTATTTAAGTTAAGGGATAAGAAAAGGTTTCAACCTTTATTGAGGTCTCATCGTGAGTAAGAATGGGAGTTCATGTCTCTCATCATCGGCCTTTGGAGTATAAAGAGTGCTGAGGGTCAGCAGGTAGTAAGAGGGGAAGAGTACGAAAGGTATGGTATGATAGTAAGAGATAATAAAGAAAGTTTTAAACCTTTATTGAGGTCTCATCAGTGAGTAGGTAGACCAAGTTAATACCAAGTTTGTAGCGAACAGAACTTACATACCCTAATATATTTCACGTTGCTGAATTGAAGCCTTTGGCTCTTCATATAATTAGTAATTTATTACGACACCTTCTTGGCAATTCTCATAAAAGGGATGTAAGTTCTGTTCGCTACAAACTTGATATTAACTAGGTCTACCTACTCACTGATGAGACCTCAGCTCCTAGAAGCTAAGTTCGCATTATGGGTAAATATCAAGAATAGTGCTCGGAGCTTGCTCCACCTTTGACATAAGTTGCCTCAGCTTGCACTACATTAAGGGTCAGTTGCTGCAGTATCCAGGTATTTGCTTACGCTTGGAATCGCCGAACTTTATATAGTTTCTATATCCGGCATGAAACTCTTTGAGTTTCTTATTCGGCTATGAAACAATATGGGATGTAATATCCCTTTAACTTAAATAAGTTATGTCGCCCAATTGAAGCCTTTGGCTCTTCATATAATTAGTAATATATTAATGCTTTATGAAGAGTACACTTCGCGACGTGTCAGCATTGCATCACATTCGCGTTAATATCCCGGGTGTGGGATCACAAATACGGACACCTTTCAGTTCTTTGAATAGACGTACAAATCGCACAGTGGGTCAAATACTAGGTACTCCAGTTGGTTTAAGCGCCAAGACGACGAGACAGGGTGTGCGCTGAAACAATAACACTTAGAAATCAATGGCTGTGATTGGTTAATGAGTTGTTGTTTTTGTTTTCTGTGTTTCATCCGTTTTGCGTGCGTGCATTGTGAATTCTCACGTTTAGGACACCGATATGGACAAGTGTTTAATATACAATTTTCTATAAATAAGTCCTATCATTTTACTCATATTTACAATGGGAAATAGTACTGACGATCTAATCAATGTCTTGTTTTCTGCTAGAGCCTTCGCGGATTGTATGATTATAGTCGTAGGAGGATGGAACGTGTGTATAAATAAGTAAAAAGAATTAATTCAGCCTTTCTTTGGTTCAATCCGGAAGAATAATAATTTTCCAAGTGATTACGTTTTCAGATTTCTGTGCATATTATATGACTGTGTTTATAAACCGTATCAAAATTCAAATTATCCGTGCTTCACTGTAGTATTTGCAGTGATAATCTAATCTCAACACGAAGCGTAAACCCTTTGTGCTTCTCAGATAAACGGCGAGCGTGAGGTATAGGTATTTTATTGGTCATTTGATTTTTACGCTTTCCATGTTGAAAATTATATTGATTGATAAATTAATGTATTCAGAGCTATCCTACGGTCAGTTGCATTGGACGAATTAAGATGAGCGCTGATGAGCTCTGCGCAATTAAAAGTTTCACACACACACACACACACACACATATATATATATATATATATATATATACCTCATCTTTTGCTGCAGTTCGGTTTCAATGGGGTCACTGTTGGTGAAGTGCGCAAAGTGCACCAAGAGATTAAAAATACTGAAGTTATAGCTTTCCCCACCGCACTAGACTCATGTATAGAGTAAAAATGCGAGATATTCAGTTCTATTAGTAAGTCAAAGGTCGAAGTGACTGGATGACAGCCAATCCCATAAAGGTTTTGTTTAACAAAAATATCTCTACTTAATTATTATTTGTCAGAAAATGACAGTAAAAGGTATTCACTAAAATCTCACAAAGGTGCGATTAAACTTACTCAATATATACAACAAGAAAGATGTAACTCCAAATGCTACTGAGAATGGTAAAAAAAGGTAGAATTTTATATACACAGTGCAACTTTCTAAGAACATTTACAGTAAAGGAATAACTAATAAAAACCGCAGTACACAATTAATTTTGCTGAAAATCAAAAACAGATTCGAATGAAATTATTGAAGAGAATTCAGCCAAAATCAACTTTTGCCATAAATAAAATAGAAGAAACTTCAAACATTTGGAATGAAACAGAGGATATGTGCGAGACTCATGAAAAGTGGGAAAGACTTCTTCCATTTCCCTTTCGTATGTTCCTGAATTCTGCCGGTTTTCTGAGATGAAATAACGAAATTCCCAGTAGGAAAACCCCACCACTGCCTCATCAGATAGAATGATTCGCTTTCAGACGAAAAGCAGTGAATAAAGGTCCTGAGCATTCTAGATGCGATTTGTGTTGAGGACTTTTAACCTCCCAAGTTAAGCCTCCGCCTTAACTTGGGAGGCTCCTTCAGGAAATATAATTTTGCAAACAAAATACACGTGGTTCCGTTTACGCAAGCAAAGGCGTGGTGAGGATGATTTATGAGTTTCATGCAAAGGCCCTAAAAGGGAAAAAAAAATCTGACATATTGTATGCTTTCCAAAATTCTCGCTGCAACATTTTCTTTTCTTTTATTATTCTAAAAATTTCGTGCTTTCAATAAAAAAATATTAAAATTAATGAAGCATATTTTAGCAAAGATAAGAACCTAAGCAAGTTCTCGTTTTAAAAAGGAATGGACGTCCATCTACGTAAAATAGTTTCATCCTAATAAACAGTTTCTTCGGTAAGAGGATACCGAAAATTACTACATAAAAGTACTTCCAATATATTCGAAAGAAATTGAAATTACTTACAATTGATATACTCGATAGTCACAACCAAAATTATCAGCAGAATCGGAAGAATTTTCTCCGTTGGCCGAAAGTTCCTTCCAAGCATGTTTACACTTTCGTTTCGATCTAAAATGTTCCAACTGTCTGTTTAAACTAACAGCAACGGAATTGTCTGTACTCTCAAATTGCAAAATGTACAGTGAGGACAGAAAAGAATAATATCCATCAGGAAGTTATAAGCTAAAAAATGTGAGAGAGAGCTCAAAGCGAGCTTTGTAATAACAGTTGAGTAGATTCCTTTACTTTTGAGCTTCCATTTTGTAGCAGTTTACTATACAAAGACTCGATTGTACATTATCTTCACAAAGGATCATTCAAAGCAGAAAATTATCTTCAAGTCAAAAATGCCAGCCAGAATTATATATGATATTCACGGCATACTTTCTGTAAGTGCGATCATATTTCGTGCTAAACATTCCACATATGTGTGTGTACATATATATATATAATTTTTTAGAATAATTTCAACTTTATTTCAGTATTCTTCCGCAGTTTTGGTAGGCGTTACTGCAAACCAACTTACTCGAAAGCGAAACCTGATTATGGATATGCATCACGTTAAATAGTGCCGGCTTATTAAGTTTCAGTTCATCCATCTGGCTGTTTATTTCGTATTCAGGGCCGTCGGCAGATTAGATCGCGCCCTGAGGCAAGTAATTAGATATCGTCGTTGATGGATTATAAGACAAAAATATAAGAAAATCTCCAATTGCTATTTTGTTTTTATTACAAGAGAAACATTAATGCAAAACAATTTCATTATTAATCAAATGTGTGCTCTACGCGGATATTGCACAATAAAACTATTTACAAGCGCTTCTAAATTTAAATTATAAGTTATGTCCGCCTCTATCAATATAGTTGCTGGGCCAACCAGTCTTTCTTGGGTCATTGCTGTTCGCAAATAATTCCAAATCAGTTTAAGCTTGGAAAAACTTCTTTCCGCACTTGCTTCACTAATAAAAATTGTTAGCGTGGCCACGGCGGCTTTTGCGCAATATGGCTGAACGAGCGTCCTCATTCAGTCGTGCTGTGAGGCAGGCTGCCTCTGTGCTGCCCGGTCGACGGTAGTATTCGTATTCATGTGTTTGTCCAGCCCTCAGAGGCACATCGTCGTGATGCAGTGTGATATATTCGAGGCTGTCAATGTATTCACACCTCAGTTGATGAAAGCAAACATGTAGTTTGAGGAGTAACAGCAATATGCCTATCCGTACATGCCATTGTATTGACTCTGCCCATTGAGATATGTAACTTAATGACAATCATCACCTTCCTCTTCAAATATTTCTGTCTACTGGTGGACGAATGTCTCCCACAGTCTTCCATTCATACATTTCATGAATTAGAAAGATGAAAAAAGTACAGAGAAAAGTCCTTTCATTGTAATGAATTCATGTGCTGTTTAGCATTCTTTTTATATATTTCGCTGAACACTAGCAGATGATCCTACGTTGGTGACATTCTTTTCGTTTTTAAGCAGACTCCTCCTGCATTGAAGATTCTGATTTTCAACATGCATGTTTATGGAATGAGAATTAAAATTTCGTAAATTTTTTGTCTTTAAAAAAAAAGTTAACGTAGCAAAAATTGTTCAAAAACCTCACACGTTTCTCTCCAAAAACTACACGAAACGAACCTGCATCATCTCTCTACGAAAAGTGCATGTGTCGGGCGGACTGCACAAAGAGACTGATATATCTTTTCCTAATGAAGTGAAATCCTTTTAAATTTAGAAATTTCTTCCGTTGTGCTGTGGGAACATGTGGTTCTGCCTGCCTTCTGTGAATCAAGAAACGTTAAAGGAACGAGAGGTCCAAACAAAGAGACCCATGAATAAATTAGAAAACTAAATCAGAAAATAAACAAGAAATTAGGAGATATTATGCAGCTGTTTCCTAGCCAAAGATGATTCTATTTGGATGTCAGAATATAAACAACAAAGTGTTATATCTCTTCAAGGAAAAAATATTTTGCCCCGACTATATTTTTGCACCAGCCCTGAGGATTATAAGGACGACAATTATGTATAAAGCGGTATTATTGAACAGAATATTTGGTTTCAGTTTCTATACAGCATTTTCTGGTAGTGAATGCCTACCAGCTTTGCAGCTGGTAGGCCTTCGCTAAAATTTCTTATGCTGGGAATGCAATGTTTTAAACCCCCTGGTCTTCCAGAATTAGAATTCCATTTTCGGTTGTGTATGAATTTCATCTGAGGCGTGAGCTAAGAACATGGCCTGGCCTCATTGTAGATTAGTTGGAAGTCCTGATTAACCGCCAATGTCTCTAGGAACCTCCGTGGTTTCCGGGGAGTTTCTACCCCAGCTTTTCAAATGAATATGATAGGTTTGCATGCGCTCACAAAAACGATTGTATTAGGCGTGTTTTACCTGACGAAATTTGGAATTCCAAAACTTCCTTCTTAATTAATGTTAGTTTCAGTAAAGTCGGAATGCTTTTTTCGTTTTTGGAATTTTTCGAAATTAGAATCAATATTTCCTTTTGCTGAAGATCAAATTATACGCTGTTTGAAATTTGTAATGTCTGTTCCAAAAACATCCCTTCTTTTTCTTCTTGTTATTGCAATTAAGTCTGATGCAATTAAGTCCTATTTAAGTAATCACCTACGAAGTAGTAAGCAATTGTAAAACTCTCAATTAATGGCTAACGTTTTCAGTCACGCTTAGTTTACCATTTCATATCCAAAAAATAAAGCAAATGTCACACTACCCAGGGTGAGGTTTCATTTCACGCATAACTACAGTTCACTTGAAATATATAAATAAATTTCAACGGTTTGGTTTAAAACATAACTCGCGGGTGGAGCTACCGTGCAAAGTTCTGCGGGGAGGATATCGGATATGGTGCAACATCACCCGTGGAAACTTCTACGACAGAACATCGGTATCCGATTCTGCCACTGACATTCACCTCCGTAATGTCAGGGCTGCTAGTTTAGTGGCTTTGCGCTTCGCAACCATATGCCTGGAAAGGAGTGTACTGGGTTCGATTCCCTTTTCCGACGTGAGGAGCTTAAGGATCTTCCTCAGCCATAGCCAAGTTAGCCGGTCTTGGGCGCGGTCAGTAGGGATTTTTACGCCAGTTTATCTGGGGTTTTTCATCTCGCAAGCAAGCAAACCGTCCCTGTGAACACACGGATCTACAGCCATAAATATTTAACCCCCCATGAGGGGGCTCAACACGTCCCAATAAGGACGGGGGGAAACGCTATATGAATAAATAAATAAACCTCCGTAATTTTTCTCAGAATCAATTGTGATCTCCACCTTTTGATCACGTTTCATTTCTAACCGAGCTATTGTATACATAAGTTAGAATTGGTTTGATGTACCTTGTATACAGTTAGTTAAACGTTTTTTTTGATTCCTCTGTTATTGCATATAAATTCTTCAGGCTTTTCACCCTATCCGCTTGTTTGTTCTATTGAGCATTTGTAAACTTAAATTACTTTCCTGAGTTACCAAGTGAAATTTGAGAATAATCTAAAATTGGCTTGCATATTTTATCTTATTATTAATTATCTCTGATTCAATTTACACCTTTTCGCCTTTTTTTCAGCTTCTTGAATAGCTACCAGAAAATTTAGCAGGTTCGTTTTATTTATATTTTTACCAAAATCCTTTCCATTACTTTTGTTTACTTTCAGGAACCTCCGTAGCTCAGCCGGTACAAACAACGCCCATTGATCAGAAGGATCTTGGTTCAAATCCCGTCTATGAGTTGAGTAACCTTATCGAATTTCAACTGAAGGTGAGTTAGCCGTCTTCATACAGAAGTGGAGGATTATTTTTTTTTTTAATAGAAACCCTGGTTTTTCATCATTCAAACGGGAAAACCGCCCCGGCGAACTCACCCCCACAAATCTACATACATTGAATACTTCGCAGAATGAACGCAGCATACAATGGCTCCTGGAATGGTAACTCATCACCAATGCCTCATCTCGGATCCAAATGCCAATATTGGTGTCCCGCACACCCGGCACGCTAATAACAACACTAGTTTTCCACATTGCTTCGCATCATCATCATCAAATTCCTGCCATGTACCCTCAAGGGGTGTACAGGATATGATAGTACTACATGACAAAAATTACATCATTACTAACTTCCTATCTACAATTTTCTTCCAAATCAGTCTGTTACTTGTCAAGACTCCAACATTATCAGATCTTATATTTCTATTGTCTAAGGCACTTTGTACTGTATCACTCCACCTATATCTTGGTCTTCCTCTGGTTCGTTTTCCTGCCAACCTGGCAGAGCACACTTGTTTTGCTACAATGCTTCGCTTTCTTGCATTTTCTATCTATCATCCAAACATACATTATGATTTACCTCTTGGGATATCTGGAACTTTTCACGTGATATCTTTCTTTCTAGGACTGCCTTTTAATGACTTGAAAACCTTCGTGAAAGTGTAATTTATCGATCCATTTAGACAAACGTGCTTCCTACTTTCAACCATTTGGTGTTTACCTTCGATAGTGAACTTGCATCGCCATTCCCGGCACAAACAATCCACACTCCATCTTCCCCATTAAAAAATAAAAATAAAATAAAATTTTATTCAAGATAAAGTCCGTGTTCCAACAGAAGAGAAAGTAGCAGTAGTTTGTCAGTAATATTTGGACTATATTATCATATCTGCAGGTTTACCAAACAAAGAGAACTTAGTTTACAGTAAGTTTACATTATAAGTCGTTTATTGACTACATTGTATTTATATTAATGTAAACATTTCCCCTTGTGCAGCTGCTTAGTCTTACAAACTTGCGGTTTCTGAGTAGTCTTCGTTTTCTACGATTATTTCGTTGGGTATATACAGGTTAACGCAACTCACTTGATAAACCCTTATAAGGGTTCTTCGAGTCACATCGAATCCGGGGTTTTATATGGCATTATTTCCATTTCCTGTTAGCTTCGTATCTCTAACTTTGATGTTGTTTGTCTTCAATTCTGTTAATTTTGTTTCAATATTTCCAATAGCCGTAGAAAACATGAAGAATCTTATTTGTAAAAAAAAAAGAAAAAGCTAATTAAGCAATGAAGTACTGCACACTGTTCTTAATAATTAATGGTAATTATTGTTGCTAACCATGGGGTACTTTAAATTTCAGAGGGGAATTTACACATGACACGATTAAAGCACTAATGTTAGACAAGTGGCTGCTTCTAAACTGTGGCTATCCTTCTTCGTGCACATTATTTGCCTCATCTACGAGACTTGTTTAAATGTCACTTATTTTTTTATTTTTAGAAGAAATTGGTAATGCAATCAACAATTAGCCGGTCATAATTCCTCGAACCTTCTTACCGTTTTGGCCCAATTATGCAGAAATATCCAGCATTCTTAAGTAGTGTAAAAGTGCAAATGTTTTCCAAATTTCTTCCCAATACACCGCAAAGGATTGACAGATGCGACTATAAATGTATCAGCAAGGAAAGTGCGCACTCTTCTCATATTCCTGCCGAATTTTTCGGGATACTTTTAGCCACCGATTTGGTCGATATGGGTTATATAAGAGTCTGCGAAACATATCTCTCTCACTTTCACAACTAGATTTATCAGATTTGGTTTAAATTCTCGGGGAAGAGCAATCAATACAGTATTCCAAATTAGTTCCAAATCGATTGAGTGATATGACTTGTGAAGATCGAAGAAAAAAGACACTTTCAGGTGTCTTTTCAACATTTCGAAGTGCTGTCTCTTACTTGGATATAATTGGACAAATATATAATTTTATTTTATTTCTTCTTTTCAAGCTGCTTAAAATACGAATGACGTCTTCAGAGGTTACACATCATGAAAGACTGAACATTCATTTTCCAGGATACAACATTTAAAAATCATTCCGTACATTCACCGAACTGAATTGCAGACTGGATCTAAAACCTAATGGTAATGCCACAGAAAGCTTAGAGATCAGTCAGCCAATAACCTGGAACACGATTTGCAGAATGATTTGGGTTCACGTTTACTGAAACATTTAACAGCAATTAAATTTATGTCACCAATAAAAAAAAGAGGCTATGCTGTGCTAGTTATTTTGTCACTGGCTAGAGGTTTCCCGCGCAAAAATAGATGAAACAGAACAACTCTAGGTTGTCCAAACTTGGACAACCTAGAGTTGTCCAAGTTTGACCATCTTTTGTTGAAAACATCCCTTCCCCACTCAACCACATTCATTTGCTGTTTCTATCGCTCCCATAACGCAAGTTAACCATTCTGAGCTATTTAATTTACGCTCCTTAAAAAGTCTTAATTTCCTCTTATTAAAATATAATGATCTTCTATAAATTTGATATTGGCAAATTTCCAGCAGATCATTATTTATAGAAAGTCTCTGAGTTATTCTGACATTAGAGAATGTCAGAGTGACTCAGAGAAGGCGAACGTGAAGACGTGTAGTTTTAACATGGGTAGCGAATGTGCATACATCCGTTCTGATATTACTTTCCAGAGATCCCAACCCAAACTCGCCCAATTTCGACCTTCGTTTGTTGAAAATATGCCTCCCCCACTCAGTAAAATTCATTGGCTGTCTCTATCACTCCCATAATGCAAGTTAACCACTCTGAGCACTTTAATTTCCTCCCCTTAAAAATTGATTTTCTGCAGTCCCTTTTTCCCAACAGAGAAATTATCCTCTTAACAGATTTTAATGTCCACAACACCAACTTGTTTCATCCTCAGTTGTACAGATCTTGAAGGCAGAGATGATGAAACATTTGCCATCACCAACGTCCTTACACAACTTGTTCAAACGCAAGTATGCCACATTAACCCGAACAACTTTTCGAACATCTTAGATCTCTTCTTCCACAACGACCATTCCAAATGCAGTGTGAATGTAGTGCCCCCCCCCCCCCTTCGGCAATTCTGATCACAATCTGGTGCTCATATTTTCCCAAATGCAATAACGCTTACACAAACACGCCCATACAAGGGTAGTTTGCGACTATAGCAATTCCAAGTGGGACATCTTCCGTGAATTATTATTATTATTATAAAAACACCTCCTGGATTCAAGACTCATCAAGGGAGGCTATAGTAAGATGTATTCTAACAAAGTTATTCTTGTCATACCTTATCTTAAAATGGATCATCGGTATCTATTTGATAAGCAGCCCTTAGGATTTATATGTCCCAATCATATCGCCCCTCTTCCGCCTACTGACTAGCGTCTGTAATACACATTCTCTCAACCACTCGTCATATTTGGTGTTCCACAATCTCGATATTGATTTCGTTATTCGCCTCTAAATCTCTTTCCACAGAATGCTTTTCACCTAGAAATGCAGATGACCAAATCGATGCACAGTAGTCCAGATGTGATCTAATCAAAGCCTTGTACAGCGGAATGACCACATCCTTATATCTACTGATCAATGTTTTTCTTAGTATACTGGCATTTTCGCAATACCTTCAACTTGAATTCTCTCCGAGTATATCCCAAGACCTCTCTCTTCCTCCACCTCCTGTAATACAGCTACTCCAACAAGATAAGCAGCTTAAATTTTTTGAGATCCAAAACGTAAAACTTTACACTTACTGGTATTAAACTGACATCCCCACCTGTCTACCCACATAGCTACTTTATTCAAATCGCTCTGAAGCACCAGTACATCACCATCATTCCTAAGAACATTTCCCAGATTTGCATCATCAGCAAACAGCTGAATATCAGCTCGCAGACAATTTACAATACCATTAATAAACAAATTGAACAGCATCGGCCCTAGAACAGAACCCTTTGGGCTCTACTGGCAACTCTCCTCGTGAGAGAAGTGACACCTCAATACACAACTGTTTGATATCGTTTAGAAAGCCAGTCTGCAATTCAACAACCAACTGATTTTCCAGTTCCATTTATTTACCTTAATTTACATACTACTTTAAAGGCTATCACATAATACTAGTTTATTATGTGGTAGCCTTTCAAATTCCTTTGTAAAATCCAGAAGTATCACTCTATATGAATCACCCCTCTCCGAAGCGGTGGTCACCTTATTATGAAATGTTAGCATATTTGCAAAACAAGACCTCCCTTTAACAAACTCATGCTGATCCCTATAAAGAATTCTTTTATCCGAACTTATAATCCATCAACATAAAGAACGAAGGATGTTCTTTCGTGTTCTGATTATTATTAATATATCGAACAATATGTTTGCAAATTTATCATATCTGAGATGTTTTATATTATTTGGATCACGTGGATAAAAATCTTTTGCCTTTTATTGATAATGCAGGTAAGAATTGCACCTTAAAATAAATTAAGAAGAAAGAAATTTCTCTCGCAATCTGTCCAACGCACGATAAATCTGTGTAGATATAAGGAATGTGCTTGATGAATTCTCTTCTTAAAATTAATTTTTTCATCATACTTAGAAAAGCCATTCTGCTTGAAATGGTTTTCAATATATTATACCCAATCAACATTTTAGTTTTTAAACATGATGGTTTATTAAATGTGATAATTTAATAAATAATTAACTAAATTATTATTAAAGTTAAATTAAGGTTAAAAGAAATGACGCAAGTCGAGAATGAAAATAACAAAAATTCATTTATTTAAGACATTAAAATATAAAGTTGGTCAATCTCTTACACATCATTCTGACGGCATCTTACAAGTAACTAGGACGTCATTCGAGCTCTCACTCGGGATTTAATTAATAGTTTTGACCCCATGAACCGTAACCCGCTAAGTTTCAGCGCTTGACAAACATGTTCCAGAACTGAAAATTGTACAATTGCATATTTTTCCGACTCTCCCGTTTTCCTGTTGCGAAAGATTTTAACGCCAATAACATCTCCGCACGAAACGAAATGCTCCTTAAGCCCTTCCTCTGTGGCACTGGTGGGAACGTTGTATACGAACACCTTGAGGGAATCCTTCATGCAATCAACTTCTCGACGGATGTTGCTTTCTTGCTGCTTCTTTCCGATGACATCATTTGTCAGATTTTCTTCAGGATACCGATTGACGTCGGATTTCATTCTTTCAATGAACAATCTCGATCCCATGAAGGGCGATCCGTTCAGTTCCAGTGCTTTTGAAACGTGTTCTGGACTGGTGAATTTTATAAACGCACATCGCTTTGAATCTCCCGTTTTCCTGCCCTGTAGAATATTCACTCGAAGAATGCGACCGCAGGAGATGAAGTGTTCTTTAAGGTTTTCCTCGGTTGCACTGCTAGGCACGTTGCCTACAAAGATTTTACGAAAATCCGTTTCACCATCAAATTCTTTTATGATTTGCCTACAACAAGCTGCCTCTTTGACCTGCAGAAGTTGCGTTTGACTCCCTCTGCGTAGTTTCTCTGTTTTTCCATTAAGGCCTTTATCTGTGAACATTTCAAGCATCTTTTTGGGAAGTAGTGAGGAATGCATTACCGATTTGGTGGAGACTGCTGATGTTTCAGAGCCTTCGTAGGTTTTATGGATAGGAGGATCAACGCAGGAAGAGGTATCCAGATTTGAATTTTTTTCTGCAAAGAGCGGAAATCCCAAATTATGTTTGTGAATTTCATTTTCGCCTTCTTTTACTTGCAAGGGTGCATCCTTTTCTTTTCCTTCCGATGGTTCTGGGGAGTTTCGCAAACGGAAATTCCTTGCAAACCCTTTCAGTTCCTCACGAATGGAATCAGATTTACGTGCAGCTGATGAATCTTGATGGCGATGCTGTTGGAAAATGTAATAATATGTCAAATTCTTTTCTAGCAAAGTACACATTTCGCCGATTATTTTGGGTAATGCAGGCTGTGCTTCGTTATATTCATTTGCTTCTTCCTTTCCTTGCTTGCCTACTCCTTTGCATTTTCCAGGCTGTGCTTCGTCAGTTTTCATCAGTAATTTTTCAGCAACACATCCCCCATTCAAATGAAGTAGAAATCTTCTTGGCCCATTGTCTGTAAATTTCGGCTGGATCGTATCGGCATTACCAGTTAAAGGCAGTTTCTCTTCTGATTCCGACACGGAGTTTGGAAGACTTGCGTTGAGTGGCTGATCGGCCATCCTTTAAATCCAAATGAAACAATCTAAACAAAAAAGAAAGATAAACGAGTTTTAGTTGTATGTTACAGTAAAGAAATAGACCACCATTAAAGTGATTAAATCATTATTACGAGAATTATATAAATGTTTTGTCTTCGAAGTATGAATTAAAGTAATTTATTAAAAAAACAGTTAAAATTATCAAAAACTTGTTAGGCTTGTTTAAGACATTATATTGTTAATTAAAATTAATCTGTAAGATAAAACATATAACGATTTATAAAAATTAAATAAATTCTTACCTTTCTTATTCTTTCCTATAAATTCTGCAATTTGCCAACTTTAACTCGATAATTTGAGAGTGAAGTAAGAATCTCAGAAAACAAGTGAAACAAAAGCTATATTGCTTATATATATATATATATATATATATATGAGTTCATACTCTCGAACCGATAGTTTAGAATTATTATGTTTACACCAATCCGGTAAACGTTTCAGCTAAATGATGACATAATATTTATTGAAAAATTTGGCATTTTGCTTTCGAGAATATAAAATGACGTCATAATGCTATGACGGCATTGTTTAGCTTTTAAGAGTATTTTAAAATACTCTTACATTGCAACTGTATTTTAAATTGTCAGAACTTTTCATAATATATTTATTTTTTATTTAAAATTTTTAAAATAGCCTTCTGTTTTATGTGGATTTTGTAAGATTTCATGTTGTAAATTTATTGATCATAGATTCAAACTGAAATCCAAGTAGGGATAAAATCCACTTGTTCTTCGATCTTCATGATTAAATTAAGAGACTGCACCCTTAAATGATATTTACAGATATTCATTCACAAAGTATTAGATCACACCAAAAACATAACATATTAACTAATAATATTTGTTGAAGAGCTTATATTTCGATCTCACTATTATAGACGACGACAGATACATACCAGGTAGAACGACAAAAATGGATTGATTTAAAAAAGTGAGATCCGTGTGATGTTAAATATAAAACATTGTAATGATTTAACTTGAAGGAACATTGCCTTATTTTCTCGAATAATAAAAAAAAAACGTTTATGGCACGAACACCTACTGAAGAACAATTAGTTTTGCTTCGCGTTAATTCCCGGATCGGAAAAGAAAAAACGTTGTTAATGACAGACAATGCAGATAGAGATTGCGAAATGGGAAAAATGCTTTCATTGTATATAATACGAACTTATAAATAAAAAGAAATCAGTCGGTATCTCCTGTTCAACACAAACTTTTAAAAAATGCAATTTTCAATGAATTTTAAAACACTTTTTGAATCGAAGAGATAAATCCTTACTAATTTCGAGTTACATGAATTAGGCCAAATTTCATTTTACAGCAAAAATCAGTTTCGTTGAATTAATCAAAAGACGAAAAAAAAGGAATAAAATTTAATCGTAAGTCAGAAATTCAATAATAATAATTAAAAGTGAATTTGTTCTATTGTTATTCACAATTCAAAAATAATAAATATAAATAAATGGTTCCAATCCCGTCTATGAGGTGAATAACCTTATCGAATTTCAACTAAAGGTGAGTTATTCGGCCACTTCATACAGAAGTGGAGGGTTTTTTTTTATTTTTATTTACTAGAAACTCTGTTTTTATATCATTCACACGGGAAAATCTCCCCGGCGAACAACCACACCTACATACATTAAATATTTCGTGGAATGAACGCAGCCTGCAATGGCTCCTGGATATGGAGTGGCAACTCATGACTAATATCTCATCTCGGATCCAAATGCCAATATTGGTAGTCCCGGACACTCGACACGCCAATAACAATACTAGTTTTCCACACTGCTTCGCTATCTTACATTTTTCTATCTATCAAACTAAGCATACATTACTTTTCACGTGATTTATTCCTCCGTGGACTTCCTTTTAACGACTTGAAACCTTCGTGAAGGTGTAATTTATCGATCCATTTAGACAAAATTACTTCATTCTTTCAATCAGTTGGTTTTTACCTTAGATTGTGAACTTGCATCACTTTTCCTGGGACAAACAATCCACAGTCCATCTTCCCCATTAAAAAATAATAAATAAAATAAAATTATATTCACGATAAAGTCCGTGTTAAAACAGAAGAGTAAGTACAGTACTTTGTCCGTAATACTTGGACTATATTATCAAATCTGCAGGTTTACCAAACAATGAGGAATTAATTTAGAGCAAGTTTACATTATACGTCGTTTATTAACTATATTGTATTTATATTAATGTAAACATTTCCCCCTATGCAACTACTTGGCCACTGTCTTACAAACTTCCAGTTTGTGAGTTGTCTGTGTTTTTTACGATTATTTCGTTCGTTACATACAGGTATCAACTTCAGTTGATAAACCCTTATAAGGGTTCTTCGAGTCACATCGAATCCGGGGTTTTGTATGGCATTATTTCCCTTTCCTGTTAGCTTCGTATCTCTAACATTGATGGGGTCTGTCTTCAATTCTGTTGATTTTGTTTTAATATTTCCAATAGCCGTAGAAAACATGAAGCTTATTTGTAAAAAAAAAAAAAAAAAGCTAATTAAGCAATGAAGAAGCACAAAGATGGCTCCAATTTACATATAGTAAATTTACTGCACACTGTTCTTAATAATTAATAGTAATTATTGTTGCTAACCATGGGGTACTTCAATTTTCAGAGGGGAATTTACATATGACACGATTAAAGCAATAATAATAATTATTATTATTATTGTTCCGGGCAACTCCAAGGAGTCGACAGACTCATCGAGGGAGGCCCTAACATCATGTCAAGAACAACTATTCGACATTCACACAGTATCTATCCTACCTTGCCTTGAACTCATTCACGGTCGTAGCACCCACAACAGACTCTGGAAGCCTATTCCTCTCATTCACTACTCTCCAAGTAAAAAACCTAGCTCTAACACGCTTGTCAACCACGCTCTTGCCTAGCTTCCATTCATGGCCCCTAGTCCTCCCACCACCAGTCATATTTTCAAAAATATCTTCTAGATCAATCTTATAGAAACCCTTCAGTAATTTGAATGTCTCAATCATATCACCCCTCCTTCGCCTATCGACCAATTTCTGCAACCCACTAATCTTCAACCTGTTCTCATAAGGTTCATTCCACAGCCCTGCTCCCATCTTGGTCACTCGTCTCTGGATCCTCTCCACTTCCTCCCCATCACGAAGAAATCCTGGTGCCCATAACTGGGCACATTCGTCCAGATGGGGTCTTATCAAGGCTCGATACAGAGGAACAACAACTTGTTTGTCTCTGCATGTTAAAGTATTTTTCAGAATTTTATAATGTTAGACAAGTGACTGATTCTAAACTGTGGCTACCCTTCTTCATCCACATTATTTGCCTCATCTACGAGACTTGTTTCAAATGTCACTTATTTTTTTATTTTTAGAAGAAATTGGTAATGCAATCAACAACTTGCTGGTCGAAATTTCTTGAACCTTCTTACTGTTTTGGCCAAGTTATGCAGAAAATATCCAGCATTCTTAAGCAGCATAAAATTGCAATTGCTCTCCGAATTTCTTCCCAATACATTGCAAAGGATTGAAAGATGCTGCTGTAAATATATCAGCAAGGACAGTGAGCACTCTTCACATATTAATGCTAAATTTTTCGGGATACTTTAAGCCACTGTTTTCGTCGATGTTAGTTATATAATCGTCTGTGAAACATATCTCTCTCACTTTCACACCTAGTTTTGTCTGATGTGAGTTAAATTCTCTGGGAAGCGTAATCAATTCATTCTATGTATTGTATTCCAAATTAGTTCCAAATCGATTGTTTGATACGATTTGTGAAGATCAAAGAAAAAATACACTTTAAGGTGTCTTAAACATTTCGAAGCTGTCTTTTACTTGGATTAATTGGACAAATATAATTTTTTTGTTTCTTCTTTTCAAGCTGCTTGAAATATGAATGACGTCTTCAGAGGTTACACATCATGAAAGACTGAACATTTATTTTCCAGGATTCAACATTTAAAAATCATTCTGTAAATTCATCGAACTGGAATGCAGACTGGATCTAAAACCTAATGGTAATACTACAGAAACCTTATCCCTAAGGTTTCTGTAGTATTACCATTCATCCAATAACAGGATTCAACATTTAAAAATCATTCTGTAAATTCATCGAACTGGAATGCAGACTGGATCTAAAACCTAATGGTAATACTACAGAAACCTTATCCCTAAGGTTTCTGTAGTATTACCATTCATCCAATAACCTAGGACACGATTTGCAGAATGATTTGGCTTCAAGTTTACTGAAACCTTTACTATCAAATTATTCATATGTGTATTAAACTTCACTTGTGTGACTTTGGAGAAAGCCTTCGATAGTACTGATTGGAATCAAGTGTTTCCCCTCCTAAAAACAATAAAGGTAGATTGGAGAGATAGAACGCTGATATTTAATCTTTACAAGCACCAATAAGCCCTAATAGAAGCTGCCAGCAATACAACAAAAAACCGCAATAGCAAAAATACATAGAGGTATAAGACAGGGGTGCTCTCTTTCACCCATATTGTTTAATCTGTACATTGAAGATGCAATAAATAAACTGAAAGAACTAATAGAAACCGGAACTGAGATAAATGGAATTGATATTAACTGGCTACGGTTTGCGGGTGATATAGCAGTTTTAGCTGATAACGAAAGCAAACAGAAAGCCACCCTAACAAAGATGGAAGAAAATTATAAGAAAACAAAATTATTAATTACAAGTAAAGCAAATCCAATGAAAATAAACCTGGAAATAAATAATAACCTACTACAACAGGTATCCCCTTTTAAATATCTTGGAAGTCTTATCACAGAAGATGGAAGAAACCAATCAGATATTAAAGCACAGATAATCCTAGCCAAAAAAGCATTCTATAAGAGAAGAAACATTTTTACCAGTAAAGGACTTAGCATCCAGCTCAAAAAAAGGCTAGAGAAAACATACATATGGAGCGTTGCATTATATGGTTGTGAGGCCTGGACTCTAACAAAACAAGACATGAAAAAGTTGGAGGCATTTGAAATTTGGTGCTGGAGAAAGATAATGAAAATTAGTTGGACAGAAAAGAAAAGTAATGAAGAAGTTCTGAATATAATTCATGAAGAGCGGTCATTAATGAAACACATCAAGAAGAGAAGAAAAACCTTAATTGGACACCATTTGAGGCATGGGGGACTGATTACAGAAATAATGGAGGGGACGGTAGAAGGAAAGAGGTCATGAGGCAGACCAAGAATTTCATATATAAATAACATAATGATGCTAACTGGCGCTAAGAGTTATGAAGAGATAAAAAGGAAGTCACAAGACAGGATGTTGTGATGTGCTGCTATATTTACCAATTATCGAATTGATGCACCAAAGATGAGGAAGAAACCAGTTTCCAGCGCTCTAGATGTCTTCTTTATTGGTAACCCTTTTTAACATGCTGTATTTGTTGTGGTGGTTAACCCATACCTTAATACAGTACGCAACAATTAAATTGATATCAGCAATGAAAAAAAAGCTATGTTTTGCGAGTTATTTTGCTACTGGCTACAGCTTTCCCTCGCAAAAATAGATGAAACAGCGCACAAGATATTATCGACCTCAAACATCTCTTTTTCAGTTCGCTGTGCCTCCCTTCGGTAAAACAGCTCCTGAACTTCGGCGACGACTCGAATATTTCGAGCAGCACATCCATGCTATGATCTAAATTTTTTCATCAAAATAGGAACGCCTGAAGCTAAGCTTGAACTAATTGACGATCAGCACCGCAAGCTAGTTCACATTTGTCCGCGAATGAACTCCACGACCTAATCGCATCAACGGTACACGAATCGATGGCGATTAAAAAAAAAAAAATCCAATCCCTTATTTTCAACTTATGTACGCAAAATATAAAATCACAAACAGAAGACATCATCAAATTAGCAGAAGAATGCAACTCCGATTCTAAAAATATCGTCAGCTACCATCGTTTCGGACCGAAAAATAAAAGAAACGACGGAACAAACTTTTCACACCTCGTAAAAGTGACTTGTGACACTCCGTCTACATCAATAACAGTGACCAGCAACAAGTTCAAAGACACTTGCCTCAATCATACGTAAGTTCTCGACAAGAACTAACATTTGCCCTGAGGGGAAAAAGCCGTCAACCTCGAACCCAACTGGAAGAAAAAAGTCAAAATGGAGAAAACAATTGGATAATAGACTACAAACAAACTAATCTTCTAGTGCTAAAATCAAGTGACGCACTATTAGCCACCATGAGACTGGTATCACTGCATAAGAAACGTGCAAAACACTTCTGGTCAAGTATATACCTCACAGAACCTTGCACATCCACTTCACCAACATCTGAGGCCTAAACTCCCACCTAAATAGTCACCACTACTATCTTAAATCTACCACAATCCGACCTACTATTTTTGCCAGGAACGCAAATCTCACCCCCCCCCCCTCATCACTATTCATCTCAAGTTAACAAATTACACACTATTTAGCTCCTTTCGACTGAAGGGTGGCATCTGCACATACATGCAGTCCGACTGGATGTATGTGCAGATGCCAGTGGGCATCCAACCAAGAGTTGCCCCAGTTTTACCATCTTTTGTTGAAAATATCCCTTTTCCCACTCAACCACATTCATTATCTGTCTATATAGCTCCCATAATGCACGTTAACCGCTCTAAGCTACTTAATTTACTCTCCCTAAAAATTCTTAATTTCCCTCTTATTAATTAAAATATAATAATCTATAAATTTGATATCGGCAAATTTCTAGAAGATCATTATTTCTAGAAGATCTCTTAGTTATTCTTACATAAGAGAATGTTAGAGTAACTCAGAGAAGGAGAACGTCAAGACATGTATAGTTTTATCATGGGTGGCGACTGGGCATACTTCCGTTCTGATATTCCTTGCCAGAGAGCACCCAACCCAGATTTTGACCTTCGTTTGTTGAAAATATCCCTCCACTCTCAGAAAAAATAGTTTGCTGTCTCCATCGCTCCCATAATGCAAGTTAACCACTCTGAACGCTTTAATTTCCTCTCCTTAAAAATTGATTTTCTCCAGTCCCTCCTTCCCAACAGCGAAATTATTCTATTAGCAGATTTTAATGTCCACAACACCAACTGGTTTTCTTCCTCCAATTGTACAGTTATACGTCCTTACACAACTTGTTCAGATGCCAACCAGAATGCCATATAAATCGAACCACTTCCCTAACATCCTATATCTCTTCCTCAACACCGACCATTCCAAATGCAGAGTGAATGTAATCGCCTCTCCTAGGCAATTCTGATCCCAATCCAGTGCTCATCGTTTCCCATATGCAATAACGCCTACACAAATACTCCCATACAAGGGTAGTTTGGCACTATAGCAGTTCCAAGTGGCACAACCTCCGTTATTTATTATTATTATTATTATACAACACCTCCTGGAGTCAAACTCATCGAATGAAGCAATAGTAAGATGCATTCTAACAGAGATAATATTTATCATATCCCGTCTTAAATTGATTCAATTTTTCCACACTCACCACCTCAATTAGAAATGAATTCTACTCACCAACCAATCTCCATGCAAAAAGTCCTGCCGCATTCTCTTACGCATCACACATTTATTCTACTCACCAACCAATCTCCATGCAAAAAAGTCCTGTCGTATTCTTTTACGCATCACACCTTTATACAACTTCCAAGAATGACCTCTTGTTTTTATTTCCATCTTTCCTTCAATCCTTTGAAAAATATCCTCGGTATCTATTTGATAAGCACCGCTTAACAATTTTTGTGTCAATCATATCGCCCCTCTTCCATCTACTGACTAACGTCTGTAATTTACATTCTCTCAAACTGTCTTCATAGTCAATATTCCACAATCCCGTATTGCTTTTGTTATTCGCCTCTGAACGTTTTACAGAGCTTGCTTCTCACTTAGGAACGCAGGTGACCAAACCGATGCACAGTAGTCCAGATGTGGTCTAATCAAAGACTTGTACAGTGGAATGACCACATCCTTCTCTCTACTTATCAGTGTTCTTCATAGTATACTGGCATTTCTTTGCGTTGTTTTTATTATTTTTGCAATATGTCCCTTGAACTTCAATTCTTTATCCGCCAATATCCCAAGAACACACTCTTCTTCAACCTCCTGTAACACAACGTATCCAATATGATACGAAGCTTTACTTTTTGAGATCCAAAATGTAAAACTTTACATTTACTGGTATTAAATTGACATCCGCACTTATCTACCAACATAGCCATTTTATTCAAATCGCTCTTTAGCACCATTACATCTCCATCATTCCAAAGAATTTTTCCCAGATTCGCACCATCAGCAAACAGCTGAAAATCAGCTTGCAGACAATTCGCAATATCATTAATAAACAAATTGAACAGCATTGATCCTAAAACAGAACCCTGTGGGCTCCACTGGCAACTCTCCTCCTGAGAGAAGTGACATTTCTGTAAACAACCGTTTGATATCGACTAGAAAGTCAGTCTGCCATTCAATAAACCAAATGATTTTTCAGTTCCATTTGCTTTAACTTATATACTAGTTTATTATGTGGTAGCCTTTTGTAAAATCCAGAAGTATCACTGTATATGAATCACCTCTCTCCGAAGCGACAGTCACCATATCATAAAATGTTAGCAAATGTGCAAAACAAGACCTCCCTTTAACAAACTCATGCTGACCTCTATAAAGGATTTTTTTCCCTGTGCGCCCAATCTTGTATTCTATTCCTAACCAATCTCTCCAACATCTTAACAAACACTTCCGAAATGCAAACTGGTCTGTAATTTGAAAACCGTTTTGCTTCCACTTTTATGCAATGGAACAATCTTGCCCTTTTTCCACTAATTAGGGATTGTTGAGGACACTAGAGTCTCATTAAACAACCGAGTCAACGGAGTCTGTTCCTTATAGCATTCGTTCATAACACGTGGTGAAATTCAATCTAGTTCAATAGCCTGATTCACATCGGTATGACAAGCAATCGTAGACTTCTACCTCATTCACATTCAAGGAACTAGGTTGAAGTACTGATTCCCAAACTCCTGTTTCTTAGAATAGTATCGTTTGCATCAGATGAAAAATCTTATCAAAATGATCATCGAACAACTCCACAATAATTTCTTGCTTGGTCAGTTTGACAGCATCTCTATTCAGCAGAGTTATTCTCTCATAAGCATTGTTTCTTTTTCTAGCTGCATAACAGAAAAAGTTTCTTGTGTTTTTCTTAGCCTGTTTCGCTAGTATTCTCTCATACTCTGATTTCTTGTAATAATTGTCACTCTTCTTGTTTTCTTTATATATTTCATGTAACTGTTCACACCTTCCAAGTTTATATTTTCTCCATAACTCTGTTAATGCCATCATCAACTACTGTACTTCTTAACTATGACCAAAGCCATATTAATTTAGTTTCCTTCAAGTTCGTTTTCCCGTAGAACTCCTTCAAGGTGTTTTTTGATTGCTATTCCTCACAATTGCTATTTGTGAGAGGAGTTTTTCTAAATAAAACTGATTAAGAATTACCTACATTACTATAAAATAGACTTCGCCAATGTTATCAATGATTTTGCTACCAGAAAAACAAGAAATATAACATTTTAGAATGTTGAAATTAAAGTTTTACTTAAAAAATAAACATAGTGTTTTTTAATTTATTTCCCTATACATCGTTTTACTTTTTTGTAGTATTTTTGGTGTGTATTGAGAGGGGCAACAAACTCACGGACCGCCTCGGGTTTCCAAAGCTCTAGCTACACCACTGTTTTACAGACGGCAAAGTGGGGATAAAATGTTTATTCTCATTATTTCCTGTAGCCGTAGTGTTATTCTCTTTGCTTCTAAGTTCTTAGCGCAAACTGAACCTACGTATTCGAATCACTTATCTGTTCGCAGTTTTTGCTTTCTTGAAATTCGGTTTTTTTTTTTTTTTAATTCCTTATTAGGTTACTTTTAAGTAAAATCAATTCTTCTTTTTCTTCGTATCATGGATTTTGGGCCAATTAGTCTTTTCCGGACCCACCCATGTCATCGCTTTCTTTGTCTTTCTATTCTTCTTTTTTCATTTATTTTATATCCGTATAGTATTTTTGGCAGTCCACTATTGTCGATTCGATTTATATGTTCTAATAATTTTTGTTTATATTTACTTATATAGAACTTAATTGATTTCATATTCAGAGACTGAAAATTTTCTTCATTTGTTTTATGGTCTCACTTGGTATATCCAGCTCTTTTCCTGAGAAATTTCATTTGCGTTCTTTGAATCCGTTTTTTCATTATTCTTTTATATGGTCTATGTTTCACTTCCATGTAACAAACTTGGCTTAGAGAGAACACGATATAGTCTGATTCTGGTGTGTTTTTATCTCAAGGATGGCTTATAAAATATATTAATCAATATGCCGTTTACTTTAACGAAATGTCTACTTTTTTATCTTCATTCGCATCCCAGGTATCTGCACGTTTTCACTTGCTTTAATATTTTCTTATGTAAACATTATTTAAATTAAGGGGATATTAAATCCCACATGTGGGATTTTATGTGGAAAAACTATATGGGATTTATTATTCCCTTAATTTAAGTAATGTTTACATCGCCGAAATGAAGCCTATTGGCCCTTTATTTTAAATATCTTATGTATCATAAGATATTTTAGTTCTTAATGTTGGGTTTTCGCCTTTGAAAGCCATGTTTTTTGTCTTTACTTGGATATTCCCATATTATACTGTTCTGAAATTTTATTTCATGATCATACTGAAAACAATGTAGATCATCTTCTGATGTAGCTAATACAATTTGATTCTTTGAAGTCATTAGCCTCTATATACAAGTAACTCAGACGTGAATTTATTTCATGCGCAAAACTTTGTTTTGCTTACTTGGGAAAAGGATTAAAAACCAAGTATAGGGATGTTATTGTTGCTCCGCGCCCTTAAGCTATACATGTCCCCTGGTGTAGTGCTAAATGAGCAACAGCAATAGGCAGCCAGTCCATCTTAAGGATCTCAAATTCATGATGTCTATTGAATATATCAACCAAATATAAAATTTCTTGATGTCTTTAACGTATAATAAACACATGGTAAAAAAAATCTCTCTCTCTCTCTCTCTCTATATATATATATATATATATATATATTAAAAAGCAGAGGTGATGGGACACATCCTTGTCGTACTCCTCTTGATATGTCTTTTTATTGTGCTTTTTGTTCTAATTTGACTGCTATTCTATTTTCTGTGTTTATTTCGTAAATAAGCTGTAAGAGCTTTTTTAATATATTTAGATTGGCAATCTAAATAGGTTTCTCTGTTAATTTTCTCCAAAGGTTTTTAATGAATGAATGAAGGCCACGTCTGTGTTTCGTTTAGAAATATTTTCTTTGCTTTCTCAATTAAGGTTTTTAGAGCGAAATTTGAGTTTGTGCAAGATTGGTCTTCCGGAATCCATTCTGTCATTCTGGTAGTTTGATCTCTAGGATACTGGTTCGCTTCACTTCTAATATTCCAGCATATAGCAGAATAATTCTACTGTAATTATAGCAGTCATCTTTACTTCCCTTTTTTTTTTTTTTTTAAATAAACGGAATAACCAGTGTTTTTCTCTAAGATTTTGGAGTTTTGTAGTTGCAAACAAACTACGGTACACATTGTATATAACGCATCACATTAAATGCATAGCAGGGGCGAATGCTGGTCTTGAAATTCACGCTTGCCCTTGTTATCATTCAGGGAGTGAGAGGTTTGATTGAAGTCTGATTAGCGGAATAATGAAAATTTTTAGAAATTTATGTACATTTAATTATAGAAATACAACATTTATTTTACAAATGATATTCTATTTTTCAATTTAGCTACTTGAATACAAATTCTACCCTACAGTTCTTTATGAACTGGTCAATAACATTCATAAAAAGTTGGTTATAACTTAATTTTCCCAAGCAACATGCATACTTGTAAAGGGAGTGGAAGTGGCTATGCGCGCGCATGAAATCACAGTGCTGCTGCGTGGACCTGGAAGCTCACACAACCGAACAAGCCAAGGTAGCTTTGACCATACTAGTAAGCATCGGCCTTCGATACACAACGCAAAGCTCAATTATTAGCGCGCAAGTTTAAGAAGTCTTTTCTCTCTACAAAAATAAAAGCCTAAATGGAATGCTTTTAAATGCATGCATTTATTAACAAATAAATATTACTTCTTTCTCAAGTAATGAGCTTGCCCAGCAAACATAGCAAGAATGGAGAATTTGCCCCTGATGCATAGTATCTCATAATTTTTACAGACTCTAATGCACCGGTATATATAAGAATTTGATACAGAATTTGCTGGGAATGATGAGCATAAAAATAATCTTGACAAATTACAACTTCTACGCAACACAATATTAAATAAAACCTGCATTTTTAATATTAACCTCCCAAACGGTCAATACATCTATAGACGTCCAGTTAAATCTGGATATGATTCACTCCATCTGTTGAAAGAACAGAGATAAGAAGTGCAATTTGACTGTCAAGTCCATTAGAAGGAGTGATAAACTCTCACGCTGAAGACAACGGTTAATCGGATTATCTCACGTTTGTAGCTGCCTTTCAGTTGCCATATAACAAGAAAAGCAGTTCCTTGTTCTATGCTGGGTAACTGGATCTTAGTTATATCGGATAGACTAAAAATATCGAAATTATTTATATTTTTGTTTTCTATTTTTATTGTACAATACGATTTTAATGTGTGGACAAAATAAAGATCCTTACATAATTTCTTCACTTAAATATTGCCTTACCTTGGAGAACCAATTTTATTTTTAATTTTTTTGTAACTGCTTACTCGACAAAACATTTTTGTCCCCCAGTCCTCCCACCACCAGTCCTCTTCTCAAAAACATCCTCCGGATCAATCCTATAGAGGTAGAACCTCGTAACTTACACATTATTCTACATATTCTTCACGAACTGTTATACACTTCTTACAACGATGCTGCCATTTCGAATCCTCTGTTAAAAAAGTCTTTCCCTCTTTGCAAAAATCAGTCCTCAGCTGCAGATATGAATTCATATTTGTAAATTTTGTTCCTCTGAAGTTTTATTTATTTATTTTTATTTTTTTATTTGGGAACAGGAAATAGTCAGATGGGGACAGGCAAGGCCGGCTCTACCGAAGGTTAAAAACTTGCATTTGCAAGGGGCGTCAAATTTTTTTTTTTGGCCTAAAGTATACGAAAAATAAATCATAAAAAAGTCATTTATTCCTTCTCTGTTGAAACCAGACATCAGGATGTCGTTAGTTAAATTTTTACATAATAAAACTTCATTGTACTGTATATATTTTTAAAAATCATAATAATTAAAAGAATGTAGTGTTAAATGGTTAATTCTCTCCCTCTCTCTGTAAAAAATATAGTTTATGATCATTTTTCATTAACTTATGAATTTTTATTAGCTATTGCTGCTATTTAGAATTTATGATCTGAGATGTTGAAGCCTAACTTAACAGCATGGCTTTTAAGAACGTCATTAAAAGAGGGTTTTGTTTTATTAATTGGAAGTGGCGGAAAAATATGCTACTGCATGGGGAGACAAAATTTCTACAGATGGCCCTTGGACCAGGTCTGGTGTATATGGTGTTTGAGGTAGACATTGAAATCCCAAGTTGTATATTGTCTGTTGGATTTCATAAGCAGGTGCATTGTCCTGCAAAAGTAACATGCCTCTGCTTAGTTTCTCGCAATTGTTTTCCTTAAGTACCTCCTTCAATTTCCTTCAGAGCTGCTGTAACAGTTTCACCTTTCTTGAGGTAAGGTAAGGATTACACCATCCATATCCTAAAAAACAATGGCACGAACCTTCCCTGCTGACTTTTTAGTTCGAAACTCCTTTGGCCATGGAGTCTCCACTCTGTTGTATGTTCTCTGGGTCATACTGACGAAGCCATGTTTCATCAACGGTCAGAATACGAACTAAAAAATTTGCACTTGATTTCTCAAAATGATCAAAAATCCCTTGAGATGCCAGCACATGTTTTCTCTTTTGGTCGGCATTCAAACCTTTGGGGACACTTTGCTGAGAGTATCTGCATTTCCAGGTTTTGGTAGATAATGACATCAACTCGTTCCCCGGGTGCCTCCAGAATCTTTGCGATGTTTTTGGCTGACATTTGTTCCTCAAGGATCATGGCATTGCATGGGAGTTTTCAGGTGTGATCGCTGTGGAAGGTCTCCAGCCCAGTTTTCACTTGCCGGTTATAGTGGAAGGCACAGTCTCCTAAATTCTCAAGCAATGTTTGGTGAATCTCAGTTGCAGACTTTTCTTGCAGCACGAAAAACCTGACAGCCCGCACCTCTGTGTCTTCGAATTTCTTCAAAACCACTAACATATTCTCTTACATAACCTAAATGAAAAAACAATAATTATTACGATTTCAGGAAACATAGGTGTTAAAGGGTTTTAAGATATGGCCTTCCTTGTGGTTTATATCAGAATGCTTTAACATCATTTTGTTCTAGGTGTTTATCAGAACTTTTCAGCCACCTCCCTTGTACAACTTGTTACTTTCAACTGGTCCTTTCACCACACCACTAGTGACTTCTTCTTCTGAGATATCACAAAGACACATGTTGATATGTCCCTTGATGTCGAGTTTACTGAATTCTTCATGTATACTTCGAACTCACTTACCATTAGTGTTCCTCCTCCCTCCCCACTGACCTCAAGTTCTGTAGGATATAATGTTCACGAGGATGAAATCCTTTATGAAATGTTCATTTAACATCTCAACTATATCTGCCTCAGTAGATATAGTTGAGCTGGGTTTTATTAGCATTGAAGGTGACGAGGTTATCTGAACCTCATTGGAAGATGCCTTGGAAATCAGAATTGAGGGAGGTGGTGGTGATTGATGTTCTGTATTTTGAGGTGAGTCGCACAGAGTGAGGTTTATCAAATGAAAGGGAGGAATGCAATGTGCTCTCATCCTCAAAACTTTGTATTGAAATGGAATTAACTGAAGTAGGACATTTATACAGCAGGAAGAGGGTTGGTGAGAGGACAGAACCTTGTGGAATCCTGGATTTTGAATGGTGGGAAGATAAGGAACATCCATCACCACACATAACGAGCTTCCAGACAGAAAGTTGGCAATCCAAATACAGAGGTCTTGGGACAGACCAAATGATGGTACTTTGCTTCGTAAGCTTCTGTGCCTGACTCAGTCAAAAGCTTTGGAGATATCAAGGGAAACCAATTGTGATTCAAATTTCTTCATGCATTTGTTCAGAGATAGATTTGAGCGGATGAACAGCAGATGGGAGCGGATCTACTGTGTCGTTGTAGGTGGGTGTCTACAAGGCACTGTAGGAGTTAGGAATTGGTGATTTTTTCCCATTGGATGTGGTAGTTGGATGGCAGTGAATTATAGCTCTTCTTGGGAACGATACAAGTGGAGTAAGCGAGTATATGCAGGAGACAGGATAGCAGTCAGTTGTGGTGCACAAATTTCAGGAAAACTGGAGGAATGCTATAAATGCCAAGATACTTTTTAGTGTCTAATTTGGAGAGAATTTTATAATCTCTTTCTGGCCAAGGATATAGGGGATACTGTGTATTGGATATCTGGTTGTCAGTTATGCATGCATTGAAAGCAAAGTGTGACTCCAGGAGATCGGCGTTTTCTGTGGGTAATGATATAATGGTTCCATCTGGGTATGATAGTGGCGGGAATAGTGTTTGGCAGAAGTTAGGGCGAACTGCTTTGACCAGAAACCAAAAGGCTCGACTTCCGTTTGGATAGGCTGCTAATTTCCTGCTTTTTTGCTCTTTTAAACTCTGCTTTAGCAGCATGGGTTGTTTTTCTTTGCATCTATTTCGATTTGAGTATAAGCTCTAACGGAGGATGGTGTTCTTGATTTGAGCCAGTTTGTCATGCTTGGTTTTTCATTTGTACTGCCATGGCACATCTTTTGTAGAACCAGGTTTATCTAGGGTAAGGCAGTAATTTGGGCGATATATGTTTCCATGCCAGTGAGGATTACTTTGATGATGGTTTTGGTTCATATGTTTGCGTTGGAAGGCCAGAAGCAATATTCCAACCATGAGAATGAGGCATATAATTCGCGGAGGCTGTCCCACTTGGCACTGTTATAATGCTAAACTACTTTTGTATGGAAGTGGGGGGGGGGAGAAGATGAGCACTAAATTATTGCCAGAATAGCCTAGGTGGCACCCACTACGTTCATCGTGTATTTGGAAGGGTCGACTTTGGGAAGAGATCTAGGCTGTTTGGGGAATGGTTCAGGTTATCTGGTATTCTTTTTGCCATCTGAACAAGTTGTGTAAAGTCGTTAGTGATGGCAAATGTTTCATCATCTCTGCCAGCAAGATCTGTACAACTGGATGTGGAAAGCCAGCTGGTGTTGTGGACATTAAAATATCTTAGGAGGATAATTTCACTATTAGGAAAGTGGGACTGGAGAAAGTCAATTTTTAAGCAGAGGAAATTGAAGAGCTCAGAGTGGTTGGTTGCATTAGGGGAGCGATAGAGACAGAATATGAATTTGACTGAGTTGGGTAGAGATATTTTCATCCAAAGTATGTCAAAGTTGGGCGATTTTAGGTTGGGTGCTCTCTGGCACGGTATGTCGGAGCGGATGTATGCACATTGGGTCGAAGGGAGGTAAAGAATGTGTAGTTTGGAAGGTTCAGAAGAATAGTGCTAGAGGGAGGTGATATATGAATTTCTGCCAGAAAGAGTAGGTGGGGTTTGCAAGACTGAAGATGGTTGTGGACAATATCCAGGTTGGAGTTTAGGCAAAGGATGTTAGTGAAGTGGATATGCAAGTTACTGTGGGGCATATGCTGTGCCTACATACTGGTCTCCATTACGGTGTCACTTGGCATTAGATTCGCTTGTTTGTCTATTATCCAAATGTTTTTTCCATTTTGGAGTTTTTCTTCCAATTCTTTTCGAAGTTTGACTAATTTGTTCCCCTCTGAACAAATGTTAGGTCTGGTCAAGCGTGTATACGCAATTGGGGGCAAGATTGCGGAAACGATTTGCTGTAAAGTGGAATAGTAATAAAAATCGAATAGGAACAATAGATAAAAAGGACGTTAGAAAGATAAAGGAAGAGCTATTGCAGGAAGTATACACGATTCAAGAAGAAAAAGTTGCAATAGAGTAATGATGACAAAATCGGAATACGAGAAGTGAGTAGTACCAATCCAAGGTTACAGGCAAATTCATCGAAAAACAGTTAATCGAAAGACAATTCATCGAACAACAATTCATCGAAAAAACAATTCGCCGAATGAACAATTTATCGAACGACAATTTAACGAATGGCAATTCGTCGAAAAGGCAATTCATCGAATGACCAATTACTTGAATGACAATTCGTCGAAAATGCAATTCATCGAAAAAACAATTCACCGAAAAATTTTCAATGAATTCTTTCATAATTCATCGAAAAGTACTTTGTCTTGCAAACTAATGTTTAGAAAATGTTCAGTAACAATACGGAACGTTACTCATGATACAGTCAACTGATGGAAGGGGTCATTGAAACGTAATAATTATTTTCTTGCATTTTAGAACATTTAATGTAAGCGTACACGCTGCTTCTTTGTGCAGATAGCGATTTATCTGTAGAGAAGGCATTTTGTTCTACCAAATTTTGTCACAATAAATCTAGTCCGATTGAAATTAAAAATTTCATCCAGCCAGAGCGGAATTGCTGATATCATTTAGGAATTTCTTTACGGAAATGTCATGATAATTCTAAAATACCGTCTCGAGAACTCATTTCCAAATGTTGTAATACTACAGCGAATTTTCCTCACAATTGCTATTTGTGAGAGGAGTTTTTCTAAATAAAACTGATTAAGAATTACCTACATTACTATAAAATAGACTTCGCCAATGTCATCAATGATTTTGCTACCAGAAAAACAAGAAATATAACATTTTAGAACGTTGAAATTAAAGTTTTACTTAAAAAATAAACATAGTGTTTTTTAATTTATTTCCCTATACGTCGTTTTGACTTTTTTGTAGTATTTTTGGTGTGTATTGAGAGGGGCGACAAACTCACGGACCGCCCCGGGTTTCCAAAGCTCTAGCTACACCACTGTTTTACAGACCGCAAAGTGGGGGATAAAATGTTTATTCTCATTATTTCCTGTAGCCGTAGTGTTATTCTCTTTGCTTCTAAGTTCTTAGCGCAAACTGAACCTACGTATTCGAATCACTTATCTGTTCGCAGTTTTTGCTTTCTTGAAATTCAGTTTTTTTTTTTAAATTCCTTATTAGGTTACTTTTAAGTAAAATCAATTCTTCTTTTTCTTCGTATCATGGATTTTGGGCCAATTAGTCTTTTCCGGACCCACCCATGTCATCGCTTTCTTTGTCTTTCTATTCTTCTTTTTTCATTTATTTTATATCCGTATAGTATTTTTGGCAGTCCACTATTGTCGATTCGATTTATATGTTCTAATAATTTTTGTTTATATTTACTTATATAGAACTTAATTGATTTCATATTCAGAGACTGAAAATTTTCTTCATTTGTTTTATGGTCTCACTTGGTATATCCAGCTCTTTTCCTGAGAAATTTCATTTGCGTTCTTTGAATCCGTTTTTTCATTATTCTTTTATATGGTCTATGTTTCACTTCCATGTAACAAACTTGGCTTAGAGAGAACACGATATAGTCTGATTCTGGTGTGTTTTTATCTCAAGGATGGCTTATAAAATATATTAATCAATATGCCGTTTACTTTAACGAAATGTCTACTTTTTTTTATCTTCATTCGCATCCCAGGTATCTGCACGTTTTCACTTGCTTTAATATTTTCTTATGTAAACATTATTTAAATTAAGGGGATATTAAATCCCACATGTGGGAAAACTATGTGGGATTTATTATCCCCTTAATTTAAGTAATGTTTACATCGCAGAAATGAAGCCTATTGGTCCTTTATTTTAAATATCTTATGTATCATAAGATATTTTAGTTCTTAATATTGGGTTTTCGCCTTTGAAAGCCATGTTTTTTGTCTTTACTTGGATATTCCCATATTATACTGTTCTGAAATTTTATTTCATGATCATACTGAAAACAATGTAGATCATCTTCTGATGTAGCTAATACAATTTGATTCTTCGAAGTCATTAGCCTCTATATACAAGTAACTCAGACGTGAATTTATTTCATGCGCAAAACTTTGTTTTGCTTACTTGGGAAAAGGATTAAAAACCAAGTATAGGGGTGTTATTGTTGCTCCGCGTCCTTAAGCTATACATGTTCGCTGGTGTAGTGCTAAATGAGCAACAGCAATAGGCAGCCAGTCCATCCTAAGGATCTCAAATTCATGATGTCCACTGAATATATCCACCAAATATAAAATTTCTTGATGTCTTTAACGTATAATAAACACATGGCAAAAAAAATTCTCTCTCTCTCTATATATTAAAAAGCAGAGGTGATGGGACACATCCTTGTCGTACTCCTCTTGATATGTCTTTTTATTCTGCTTTTTGTTCTTATTTGACTGCTATTCTATTTTCTGTGTTTATTTCGTGAATAAGCTGTAAGAGCTTTTTTAATATATTTAGATTGGCAATCTAAATAGGTTTCTCTGTTAATTTTCTCCAAAGGTTTTTAATGAATGAATGAAGGCCACGTCTGTGTTTCGTTTAGAAATATTTTCTTTTCTTTCTCAATTAAGGTTTTTAGAGCGAAATTTGAGTTTGTGCAAGATTGGTCTTCCGGAATCCATTCTGTCATTCTGGTAGTTTGATCTCTAGGATACTGGTTCGCTTCACTTCTAATATTCCAGCATATAGCAGAATAATTCTACTGTAATTATAGCAGTCATCTTTACTTCCCTTTTTTTTTTTTTTTTAAATAAACGGAATAACCAGTGTTTTTCTCTAAGATTTTGGAGTTTTGTAGTTGCAAACAAACTACGGTACACATTGTATATAACGCATCACATTAAATGCATAGCAGGGGCGAATGCTGGTCTTGAAATTCACGCTTGCCCTTGTTATCATTCAGGGAGTGAGAGGTTTGATTGAAGTCTGATTAGCGGAATAATGAAAATTTTTAGAAATTTATGTACATTTAATTATAGAAATACAACATTTATTTTACAAATGATATTCTATTTTTCAATTTAGCTACTTGAATACAAATTCTACCCTACAGTTCTTTATGAACTGGTCAATAACATCATCATAAAAAGTTGGTTATAACTTAATTTTCCCAAGCAACATGCATACTTGTAAAGGGAGTGGAAGTGGCTATGCGCGCGCATGAAATCACAGTGCTGCTGCGTGGACCTGGAAGCACACAACCGAACAAGCCAAGGTAGCTTTGACCATGCTAGTAAGCATCGGCCTTCGATACACAACGCAAAGCTCAATTATTGGCGCGCAAGTTTAAGAAGTCTTTTCTCTCTACAAAAATAAAAGCCTAAATGGAATGCTTTTAAATGCATGCATTTATTAACAAATAAATATTACTTCTTTCTCAAGTAATGAGCTTGCCCAGCAAACATAGCAAGAATGGAGAATTTGCCCCTGATGCATAGTATCTCATAATTTTTACAGACTCTAATGCACCGGTATATATAAGAATTTGATACAGAATTTGCTGGGAATGATGAGCATAAAAATAATCTTGACAAATTACAACTTCTACGCAACACAATATTAAATAAAACCTGCATTTTTAATATTAACCTCCCAAACGGTCAATACATCTATAGACGTCCAGCTAAATCTGGATATGATTCACTCCATCTGTTGAAAGAACAGAGATAAGAAGTGCAATTTGACTGTCATGTCCATTAGAAGGAGTGATAAACTCTCACGCTGAAGACAACGGTTAATCGGATTATCTCACGTTTGTAGCTGCCTTTCAGTTGCCATATAACAAGAAAAGCAGTTCCTTGTTCTATGCTGGGTAACTGGATCTTAGTTATATTGGATAGACTAAAAATATCGAAATTATTTATATTTTTGTTTTCTATTTTTATTGTACAATACGATTTTAATGTGTGGACAAAATAAAGATCCTTACATAATTTCTTCACTTAAATATTGCCTTACCTTGGAGAACCAATTTTATTTTTAATTTTTTTGTAACTGCTTACTCGACAAAACATTTTTGTCCCCCAGTCCTCCCACCACCAGTCCTCTTCTCAAAAACATCCTCCGGATCAATCCTATAGAGGTAGAACCTCGTAACTTACACATTATTCTACATATTCTTCACGAACTGTTATACACTTCTTACAACGATGCTGCCATTTCGAATCCTCTGTTAAAAAAGTCTTTCCCTCTTTGCAAAAATCAGTCCTCAGCTGCAGATATGAATTCATATTTGTAAATTTTGTTCCTCTGAAGTTTTATTTATTTATTTTTATTTTTTTATTTGGGAACAGGAAATAGTCAGATGGGGACAGGCAAGGCCGGCTCTACCGAAGGTTAAAAACTTGCATTTGCAAGGGGCGTCAAATTTTTTTTTTTGGCCTAAAGTATACGAAAAATAAATCATAAAAAAGTCATTTATTCCTTCTCTGTTGAAACCAGACATCAGGATGTCGTTAGTTAAATTTTTACATAATAAAACTTCATTGTACTGTATATATTTTTAAAAATCATAATAATTAAAAGAATGTAGTGTTAAATGGTTAATTCTCTCCCTCTCTCTGTAAAAAATATAGTTTATGATCATTTTTCATTAACTTATGAATTTTTATTAGCTATTGCTGCTATTTAGAATTTATGATCTGAGATGTTGAAGCCTAACTTAACAGCATGGCTTTTAAGAACGTCATTAAAAGAGGGTTTTGTTTTATTAATTGGAAGTGGCGGAAAAATATGCTACTGCATGGGGAGACAAAATTTCTACAGATGGCCCTTGGACCAGGTCTGGTGTATATGGTGTTTGAGGTAGACATTGAAATCCCAAGTTGTATATTGTCTGTTGGATTTCATAAGCAGGTGCATTGTCCTGCAAAAGCAACATGCCTCTGCTTAGTTTCTCGCAATTGTTTTCCTTAAGTACCTCCTTCAATTTCCTTCAGAGCTGCTGTAACAGTTTCACCTTTCTTGAGGTAAGGTAAGGATTACACCATCCATATCCTAAAAAACAATGGCACGAACCTTCCCTGCTGACTTTTTAGTTCGAAACTCCTTTGGCCATGGAGTCTCCACTCTGTTGTATGTTCTCTGGGTCATACTGACGAAGCCATGTTTCATCAACGGTCAGAATACGAACTAAAAAATTTGCACTTGATTTCTCAAAATGATCAAAAATCCCTTGAGATGCCAGCACATGTTTTCTCTTTTGGTCGGCATTCAAACCTTTGGGGACACTTTGCTGAGAGTATCTGCATTTCCAGGTTTTGGTAGATAATGACATCAACTCGTTCCCCGGGTGCCTCCAGAATCTTTGCGATGTTTTTGGCTGACATTTGTTCCTCAAGGATCATGGCATTGCATGGGAGTTTTCAGGTGTGATCGCTGTGGAAGGTCTCCAGCCCAGTTTTCACTTGCCGGTTATAGTGGAAGGCACAGTCTCCTAAATTCTCAAGCAATGTTTGGTGAATCTCAGTTGCAGACTTTTCTTGCAGCACGAAAAACCTGACAACCCGCACCTCTGTGTCTTCGAATTTCTTCAAAACCACTAACATATTCTCTTACATAACCTAAATGAAAAAACAATAATTATTACGATTTCAGGAAACATAGGTGTTAAAGGGTTTTAAGATATGGCCTTCCTTGTGGTTTATATCAGAATGCTTTAACATCATTTTGTTCTAGGTGTTTATCAGAACTTTTCAGCCACCTCCCTTGTACAACTTGTTACTTTCAACTGGTCCTTTCACCACACCACTAGTGACTTCTTCTTCTGAGATATCACAAAGACACATGTTGATATGTCCCTTGATATCGAGTTTACTGAATTCCTCATGTATACTTCGAACTCACTTACCATTAGTGTTCCTCCTCCCTCCCCACTGACCTCAAGTTCTGTAGGATATAATGTTCACGAGGATGAAATCCTTTATGAAATGTTCATTTAACATCTCAACTATATCTGCCTCAGTAGATATCATTCACTGCAACCAGTATGCCACGCAAAAAATCGCCCTTACAAAACAATTAAAAAAATTGCACACACATCTTCACCCCACATTCCTTATAATTCATTTTTCGGTGAAATGTATTTTCGATGAATTGTTGTTTTTCGATTAATTGCGTTTTCGATTAAATGCTGATCGGTGAATTGCTTTTTCGATAAATTGTCGTTCGATGAATTGTCTTTCGATTAACTGTTTTTCGGTGAACTCTCCGGATACCGTATTCGAGTGTTCCAGTCAGTTGTAGCTTATCAGTCTGAAGGTTTGGTTGGGATGAAAATGGAAGATTTCACAGGACTGGTTACCATTGAATCAGAGTTATCTGATAAATCAGAAGAGTCGGCCGATGGTATCAATGGAAAATTATATTAAAATCGAAGATATTTACAAGAAAGGGTTTAACATCATTAAGGAGATGAGAGTGTGTGTAACACGAGTGAATGTAAATGCTGCGATCTCTTACAAAGAATGAAATAAAATGATTGTGAACCAGGCATTCAGTAATTTTGTCTTGATGACACAAAAAAAAGAGCCAGAGGAATAGGAAGAAGTGTGTCGTTCAATTTCGTAGTGCCTTGGAAGAGATTAAAAACAGAAACGTAGAACTTGTAAGAAAACACAAGTAAATAAATAAATTGTGAGATCTGCCAAACAGTGTTGGTGAGCTGCTAAAAATAAGCAGATTAATATGAAAGGAAATTCTTCGTAGCAAACTAGTAATAAAGGAAAGTTAATAAAGTAAGACGACTTCGATGACGTATAGGCGCTCATTGATGGTATATAAGTAATATTTTATTACGCAAGAATTTATGACGTTGAGTAAAAAATGAGGTCGTAATCACAGCCATAAACCACAAACAATTTGTGAAATGTTCATATAAATGGCAGCGTTTGTGGTAATCGAACTCACCGTAATCACCCTCTAATTGTATGTCTTTAAAATGATCACTAATGAATATATCCTCGAACGCGTGTCCTTCTGGAAACTTTACACGTTTAGTAGTTTCATAACTAAATTTCAATGCGCACTTTTGAATTTATCAAGTTTATATTTATATAAACATGATAAATTCAATTAAAACTTACTCCATTACTCTAAAGCGAAACATTGGATTAAAATATTTACATTTTTTACTTCTTTGCAAATAATACACCATTAAAGTAAATTCATATCTTATTTATAAGAATGGATACACAAATATAACTGTATTTGTGTATCCAATTTCCTCACCCTACAATGGATGAGGGTGAGGAAAGTTCTGCTCGGTAAGAGGATCTCCATAATAGAAACAACAACCGATTCCATTCTGAATGTAGACAAATTATAAAGAATGTTAAGCAAACAGTTTGTTCCTTCTTTAAAAATTAGCTGATAAGCTACAAATTGATTAAAAATGAATTCTCATTACGGAAAAGAAATTTATAAGCATACGAACGAGTTCTTTCTTTTGGATATTAAGTGTTTAGTACACTTCACTGAAGCAGGGAGACTTGCTAAACGTTTTCGCAATTAATGTGAAAAAGAGATTCTTTTATCCGAACTTATAAACAAGAGATCTTAATTTAAATTTCCATAAAAACAATAATGATGGATGTTACCCACGATAATATAAAATTGTAACATTTCCTTATCAAACTTTTATTTTTCTGCAAATTCTTGAAACGTTAATTTTGAATATCTACATTCATCAAAATAAAGAAGGAAGGATGTTCTTTCGTGTTCTGATTATTATTAATATATCAAATAATGTTTTTACATATTTATCATAACTGAGATGTTTTTTATTATTTGGATTACGTGGATAAAAATCCTTTGCCTTTTATTGATAATGCAGGTAAGAATTGCACCTTAAAATAAATGAAGAAGAAAGAAATTTCTCTTGCAATGTGTCTAACGCACGATAAATACGTGTAGATATAAGGAAAGTGCTTGATGAATTCTCTTCTTAAAATTAATTTTTTCATCATACTTAGAAAAGCCATTCTGCTTGAAATGGTTTTCAATATATTATACCCAAACAACATTTTAGTTTTGATTTTAGGTTTATTAAATGTGTCAATTTAATAAATATCATAATAATTATTATTAAAGTTAAATTAAGGTTAAAAGGAATGACGCAAGTCGGGAATGAAAATAACAAAAACTCATTTATTTAAGACATTAAAATATAAAGTTGGGCACTCTCTTACACATCATTTGCCGGTATCTTACAAGTAACTAGGACGTCATTCGAGCTCTCACTCGGGATTTAATTAATAGTTTTGACCCCATGAACCGTAAGCCGCTAAGTTTCAGCGCTTGACAAACATGTTCCAGAACTGAAAATTGTACAATTGCAAATTTTTCCGACTCTCCCGTTTTCCTGTTGCGATAGATTTTAACGCCAATAACATCTCCGCACGAAACGAAATGCTCCTTAAGCCCTTCCTCTGTGGCACCGGTGGGAACGTTGTATACGAACACCTTGAGGGAATCCTTCATGCAATCAGCTTCTCGACGGATGTTGCTTTCTTTGTGCTCCTTTCCAATGACATCATTTGTCAGATTTTCTTCAGGATACCGATGGACGTCGGATTTCATTCTCTCAATGAACAGTCTCGATCCCATGAAGGGCGATCCGTTCAGTTCCAGTGCTTTTGAAACGTGTTCTGGACTGGTGAATTTTATAAACGCACTTCGCTTTGAATCTCCCGTTTTCCTGCCCTGTAGAATATTCACTCGAAGAATGCGACCGCAGGAGACGAAGTGTTCTTTAAGGTTTTCCTCGGTTGCACTGCTAGGCACGTTGCCTACAAAGATTTTACGAAAATCCGTTTCACCATCAAATTCTTTTATGATTTGCCTACAACAAGCTGTCTCTTTGACTATAGGAAGATGTGTTTGAGTCCCTCTGCGTAGTTTCTCTGTTTTTACATTACCGTCTTTATCTGTGAGCATTTCAAGCACTTTTTTGAGAAGTATTGAGGAATGCGTTACCGATTTGGTGGAAACTGCTGATGTTTGAGAGCCTTCGTAGGTTTTATGGCTAGGAGGATCAACACGAGAAGAGGTATCCAGTTTTGAATTTTTTTCTGCAAAGAGCGGAAATCCCAAATTATGTTTGTGAATTTCATTTTCGCCTTCTTTTACTTGCAAGCGTGCATCCTTTTCTTTTCCTTCCGATGCTTCTGGTGAGTTTCGCAAACGGAAATTCCGTGCAAACCTTTTCAGTTCCTCACGAATGGCATCAGAGTTACGTGCAGCTGATGAATCTTGATAACGATACTGTTGGAAAATGTAATAAGATGTCAAATTCTTTTCTAGCAAAGTACACATTTCGCCAATTATTTTGGGTAATGCAGGCTGTGCTTCGTTATATTCATTTGCTTCTTCCTTTCCTTGCTTGCCTACTCCTTTGCATTTTCCAGGCTGTGCTTCGTCAGTTTTCATCAGTAATTTTTCAGCAACACATCCCCCATTCAAATGAAGTAGAAATCTTCTTGGCCCATTGTCTGTAAATTTCGGCTGGATCGTATCGGCATTACTAGTTAAAGGCAGTTTCTCTTCTGATTCCGACACGGAGTTTGGAAGACTTGTGTTGAGTGGCTGATCGGCCATCCTTTAAATCCAAATGAAACAATCTAAACAAAAAAGAAAGACAAACGAGTTGTAGTTGTATGTTATAGTTAATGAAATAGACGACCAATAAAGTGATTATTACGCGAATTATATAAATGTTTTGTCTTCGAAGTATGAATTAAAGTAGTTTATTAAAAAAAGAGTTAAACTTATCAACAACGTTGGTTATGCTTGTTTAAGAGATCATATTGTTAATTAGAATTAATTTGTAAGATTAAATATATAACGATTTATAAAAAATAAATAAATTCTTACCTTTATTATTCTTTCCTATAAATTCTGCAACTTGCCAACTTTAACTCGATAACTTGAGACTGGAGTAAGAATCTTAGAAAACAAGTGAAACAAAAGCCAAATTGCTTTTATATATATATATATATATATATATAGGAGTTAATACTCTCGAACCGATAGTTTAGAATAATTATGTTTACACCAATCCGATAAACGTTTCAGCTTAACGATGACGTAATATTTATTGAAAAATTTGGTATTTTGCTTTCGAGAATATAAAATGACGTCATAATACTATGACGACATTGTTTAGCTTTTACGAGTATTTTAAAATACTCTTACATCGCAACTGTATTTTAGAATGTCAGAACTTTTCATTATTTATATATTTTTTATTTACTGTTTTTAAAATAGCATTCTTCTTTATATGGAATTTGTAAGATTCCATGTTTGTTGTAAGTTTATAGATCATAGATTCAAACTGAAATCCAAGTAGTAATAAAATCCGCTTGTTCTTCGATCTTCTTGAATAAATTAAGAAACTGCACCCTTAAATGATATTTACAGATATCCATTCGTTGTTAGCTGTTAGATCACACGAAAAACATAACATATTAACTAATAATATTTGTTGAGGAGCTTATATTTCGACCTCACTGTTATAGACGACGACAGATACATACCAGGTAGAAAGACAAAAATGGATTGATCCAAAAAAGTGAGATCCGCATGATGTTAAACATAAAACACCGTGATTATTTAACTTGAAGGAAACTTTTCTTATTTTCTCGAGTAATCAAAAAACCGATTATGGCACGAGCACCTCCTGAAGAACAATTAGTTTTGTTTCGCGTTAATTCCCGGATCGGAAAAGAAAAAACGATGTCAGACAATGCAGATAGAGATTGAGAAGTTGGGAAAAAATGCTTCCATTGTGTACAATACGAACTTATAAATAAAAAGAAATCAGTCGGTAACTCCTGTTCAATACAAACGTTTTAAAAAAGCAATTTTCATTGAATTTTAAAATACTTTTTGAATCGAAGAGATAAATCCTTACTAATTTCGAGATACATGAATTAGGCCGAATTTCATTTTACAGCAAAAATCAGTTTCGTTGAATTATTAAAAAGATGAAAAAAAAAAGGAATAAAATATAATCGTAAGTCAGAAATTCAATAATAATAATTAAAAGTGAATTTGTCCTATTGTCATTCACAATTCAAAAATAAATAAGCCAAACCTACCTGGAATATTATTACACATTAAATTTTTTAGCTTGTTTCATCGTTATAATTGTATGTACTTTACGTTACGCACTTAGTTTAGTAATTATTAATAATAATTAATAATTATTATACAGAGAGAAGTAACAATAAATCGAAAATAATGAAGTTGATTGGCCAGCGAAAATTGCAAAAAAAAAAAAAAAAATGCAGTATTTCAGATAACTTAAGTTTTGATATTCAGTGAATGTTACAGAGTTTGATTCCATTCAACACATACAGGGCTGGCGCAAAACTTCAGGCTATGCTTTATTCATACTTGACTAAACTATCAAAATTAAATAGTGATATATGATTTAGGTATCGATTCTTTTTCCTTATCCCTCGCACATGACACTATTTTACTGTTCAACTCTTGGTTCTTTTTCGTTCCTTGCCTAAATGATTTGAACTTACCGTTATTTAAAATTCAGTTAAGATAAATATTTTAAAACGTTAACATTTTAAAATATTAAAATTCGGTATTTTGTAACTTTTTTTTGTAAATGAATTATAACAGAGAATTTTCAAATTAATTAAAAAATAAAATAAAAAAGCCCTATTATTTTAACCTGAAAGATAATTTTAGTTTGTTTAATGTCAATTAGAAACATTTTAATTTATGTGGGGATTTTCCAGACAATATGTGGGGATTTTCGGGATTTAAAATTTCATTTAAAATAATATCAAACTTGTGAATTAAAGGGCGAACTTGTGATCTTTGCCTGCGGCGCAAAATAACCTGGCACCGACAGTGAGCACATGAGATTTCTAATCTGTGCTACTCTTGCTGCAAACAACAAAATCGTCAATTATCCGATTATTTTGAAATTTTCAAATTCCTTTTATTATTCCCTCAGAAAGTAAAACGAAATTTCAATAGGAATTTATTTTAACAAGACAAACAATATATTTGTTGTAGCATCATGGTTTTTTTAATTTTTATTTTGGTTTAACCAATAAGAAATACAATTTGGGCGGCTAAATCCCAAATTGCCAGCCTATCCTCGTTCGTTCAGTATCCAAGTAGATACCCAACATGGTGCACCACGAGAAGATGAGAATTGGACATTAGGTCAGAAGCCCTGGTCGGGTCTCCGCTTTCCTTTAAAGGCTATGTATATATTCTATATATTTATAGAACACTAGAAGTGCCTTAGACTATAGAAATATAAGATCTGACAATGTCGGAGTCTTGACATGCAACAGACTGATTTGGAGGAAAATTGTAGATAGGAAGTTAGTAATGATGTAATTTTTTTCATATAGTACTATCATATCCTGTACACCCCTTGAGTGCACATGGCAGGAATTTGATGATATTGATAACACTATATTTTTCTAGATGCATTAAGAAATTTCCAAGCGAAAAACCATCATTGACCACCCGCTTGTTCCCCACAAAAAATCTGAAGCAATTACAGATGTTGATTAAACAGGCGAAGATCTTTATTCTTTTAAAAGAATCTATTGCATTGCGATAGGGGAGATGAAAAATGCACCATTTGAATGTCTAATCGCAATTCTGACGGGTTTCCAATAAGCAGGAGTCAAGATTTGTTTATCCCTGAAAACGGGAGTTACAATTAAAGGCCTTAAAAGTATGACTGGCTGCTTTTCAATGAAAATGGGAAACAAATCTCTTGAAAGACCTTCACTAATCACATCTATAAAATTTCAATGTGATCCACTCAAAATATTTAAAGGATGACTCCTTTCCAAACAGAGTCTTGATTCAACAAGTAAAAAAAAAAAAAAAAAAAAAAAACATTTCCTCTGAGTTAAAGTGAGGTCATTTAAGAATGATAACAAAGGCATTCAAAAGTATGATTTATAACTGCAAGCAATCCTAAGTTTCAAGGTGCACATTGCTGATGTTGGTTCATGAAATGTCTTGTATTGTACAGGAGTTCCCGAGATGATAGCTTTACATGTATTCGGTATGTTTGTGAAGTCCTCTTCTTAATGATATCGAGTTTTTTTTTTTTTTTTCAAATTAACCGCAGCTAATTCACGTGGGGTTGAAGGAGCACCTTCATTAAGCAGAGTCGTGAGGCAAGCTGCCTCTATGCTGCCCTGTCGACGGTAGTATTCATATTGATGTGTTTATTCAGATCTCAGAGGCATATCGTCGTGATGTAGTGTGACATATTCGAGGTTGTGAATGTATTCACACCTCGGTTGATGAAGGCAAACAAGTAGTTTGCGGAGTAACAGCAGTATGCCTATCAGTACATGCCGTTGTATTGACTCTTCCCATTGAGATATGTAATTTTATGACAATCATCAACCTTCCTCTTCAGGTATTTCTGTCTACTGCTGGATGAATATCTCTCCCTAAGTCCTCCATTCACGCATTTCATGAATTAGAAAGATGAAAAAATTACAGAGAAAAGACCTTTCATTGTAGTGAATTCATGTGCTGTTAAGCATTCTTTTTATATTTTTTCGATTCTTCGCTGAACACAAGAAGTTGATCCTACGTTGGTGGAATTTTTAATTCAGTTTTTAAGCAGACTCCTCGTGATTTGAAGATTTTGCTTTTCAACATGCATGTTTATGGAATCAGATTAAAATTTCACAATTTTTTTGTCTTAAAAAACAAAAAAGTAAAACCAAAAATTGTTCAAAATTGTGCCTCCCTTCTTTGAATCAAGAAACCTTATAGGAACGAGAGGTTCAAATCATGAGACCCATGAACAAAATTGAAAACTAAATCAGAAAAGAAACATGAAGTTATGGGATCTTATACACTTGTTTCCTAGGCAAATATGACTCTATTTGGATGTCAGCATATAAGCAACAAAGTGTTATATTTCTTCAAGGAAAAAATATTTTGCCCCGACTAAATTTCTGCACCAGCCCTGAAGCTTATCAGCACGACAATTATGTATAAAGGGGAATTATTGAACCGAATATTTAGTTTCAATTTCTATACAGCATTTTTTGGAAGTGAATGCCTACCAGCTGCGAAACTGAAGTTTTTTATGTTGGGAATGTAATGTTTTAAATCCCCTGGTCTTCCAGAATTAGAATTCCATCTCAGGTGTGAGCTAGAAACTTGGTCTGGCCTCATTAGGAGATTAGTTGGAAGTCCTATTTAACCACAAATGTTTCTAGGAACCTGGGAGAGTTTCTACCCCAGCTTTTCAAATGAATATGATAGACTTGCATTCTCTCACATAAAAGATTGTTTTCGACGTATTTTTACTCACGAAATTTGGAATCCCAAAACTTCCTGCTATTGTGTTTCTTTCCTTTTAATGATTATTAGCTTTCAGTGAATTCAGAATGTTTTTTTTTTCTTTTTGGGAATTTTCGAACATAGAGTCAATTTTTCCTTCTGTTGAGGATCAAATTATACGCTGTTCGAAATTTTGAATGTCTGTTGCTAAAACAGCTCTTCTTTTTCTTCTTGTTATTGCGATTAAGTCTGATGATATTTTTTTCTAATTAAGTAATCACCTACGAAGTATTATGCAATTGTAAATCTCTCAACATTAATGATTCACGTTTTCGGTCATCCTTAGTTTACCATTTCATATCCAAAAAATAAAGCAAATGTCAAACGACCCAGGTTGAGGTTTCGTTTCACGCATAACTACAGTTCGCTTGAAATATGCAAACGAATTCCAACGGTTCGGTTTAAAATGTAAGTCACGGTCAGAGCTACCATGAAAAGTCCTGTGGGGATGAGATCGGATATGCTGCAACATTACCCCGTGGACACGTTTATAACAGAACATCACTAGAACACCAAGCGTTGTAGTTTCCAATTCTGCCACTGACTTTCTCCTCCGTAATTTTTCTCGGAATAAATTGTGATCTGCCGCCTTTGATCAACTGTTTCATTTCAAACCAAACGCTTGTACACATACGTTAGAACTGGATTAAGCTCTACCTTGTATACAGTTAGTGCAGTGTTTTTCTGATTCCCCTGTTAGTACATCGAAATTTATTCAGGATCTTCACAATATCACGGTGGTTTATTCTATGGCGCATTCGTAAACTGAAATGTCCTTCCTGAGTTATCAAATAAAATTTGAGAATAAGCTAAAATTGTAGCTTGTATATTTTATCTTATTATTAATAATCTGTGATTCAGTTTACACCTTTTCGCCTATTTTTCAGCTTCTTCAATAGCTACCAGAATATTCAGTAGGTCCATAACATTTATCCTTCGTTTTTTTCCCCAAATCCTTTCCATTACTTTTATTTGCTTTGATGAACCTCGTAGCTCAGCCGGTACAAACACCGCCCTTTGATCAGAAGGATCTTGGTTTGAATCCCGTCTATGAGGTGAGTAACCTTATCGAATTTCAACTCAAGATGAGTTAGCCAGCCACTTCATACAGAAGTGGAGGTTTTTTTACTAGAAACTCTAGGTTTTCATTATTGACACGGGAAAACCGCCCCGACGAACACACACACACACACAAATCTACATACATTAAATTCTTCGTGAAATTGACGCAGCCTGCAATGGATCCTGGATAGGGAGTGGTAACTGATGACTAATATCTCATCTCCGATCTAAATGTCAATATTGGATTCCCGGACACTCCACACGCTAATAACAATACTAGTTCTCCACACTGCTTCGCTTTCTTCATTTTCTATGTATCAAATTAAGCATACATTACGATTTACCTCTTGGGATAGAGGTAAAGTCCGTTTTCCAACAGAAGAGAAAGTAGCAGTAGTTTGTCCGTAATATTTGGATTATATTATCAAATCTGCAGGTTTACCAAACAATGAGGAATTAGATTAGAACAAGTTTACATTATACGTGGTTTATTAACTAAATTTTATTATATTAATGTAAACATTCCCCCCTATGCAACTGCTTGGCCACTGTTTTACAAACTTGCAGTATCTGAGTTGTCTTCGTTTTTTACTATTATTTCGTTGGGTACACACAGGTTAACGCAACTTCAGTTGATAAACCCTTATAAGGGTTCTTCGAGTCACATCGAATCCGGGGTTTTGTATGGCATTATTTCTCTTTCCTGTTAGCTTCTTCTCTTTAACTTTGATGGGTTCTGCCTTCAAATCTGTTGATTTTGTTTTAATATTTCCAATACCCGTAGAAAACATGAAGAAGCTTATTTGTAAAAAAAAAAAGCTAATTAACCAATGAAGAAACACAAAGATGGCTGCAATTTACATATAGTAAATTTACTGCACACTATTTTTAATAATTAATGGTAATTATTGTTACTAACCATCGGGTACTTCAATTTTCAGAGGGGAATTTACATATGACACGATTAAAGCAAAAATGTTAGACAAGTGGCTTCTTCAAACTGTGGCTACCCTTATTCCTTCTTCATTATTTGCCTCATCTACGAGACTTGTTTCAAATGTCACTTATTTTTTTTTTATTTTTAGAAGAAATTGGTAATGCAGTCAACAACTTGCGGGTCGAAATTCCTTGAACCTTCTTACCGTTTTGGCCCAATTATGCAGAAAATATCCAGCGTTCTTAAGCAGCGTAAAATTGCAATTGCTCTCCGAATTTCTTCCCAATACATTGCAAAGGATTGAAAGATGCTGCTGTAAATGTATCAGCAAGGACAGTGAGCACTTTTCCCATATTCCTGCCGAATTTTTCGGAAGGAATATTTGATCCTTTAAGCCACAAATTTGGTCGATGTGAGTTATATAAGCGTCTGTGAAACACATATCTCTCTCACTTTCACACCTAGTTTTGTCTGATTTGAGTTAAATTCTCGGGGAAGCGTAATCAATACATAGAACGATTGTATTCCAAATTAGTTCCAAATCGATTGGGTGATACGACTTGTGAAGATCAAATAAAAAAGACACTTTCAGGTGTCTTTTCAACATTTCGACGCTATTTTTTACTTGGATTTAATTGGACAAATGTCATTTTTTTATTTCTTCTTTTGAAGCTGTTTAAAATATGAATGACGTCTTCAGAGTTTATACATCGTTAAAAACTGAAGATGTATTTTCCAGGATACAACACATAAAAATCATTCCTTATATTCATCGAACTCGATTGCAGAGTGGATCTAAAACCTAATGGTAATGCTACAGAAACCTTAGAGATCAATCAGCCAATAACCTAGGACACGATTTGCAGAGTGATTTGGCTTCAAGTTTACTGAAACATTTACTATGAAATTATTCACATGTGTACTAAACTATCAGACAACATAACCAGTTTCCAGCACTCGAGATGTCTTTTTTACTGGTAACCCTTTTTAACATGTTGTATTTGTTGTGGTGGTTAACTCATACCTTAATACAGTACGCAGCAATTAAATTGATGTCACCAATAAAACAATTGAGTATGTTGTGCGAGTTATTTTGCTACTGGCTACAGCTTTCCCGCGCAAAAATAGATGAAACAGCGCACAAGATATTATCGACTTCAGCCATCTCTCTTTCAGTTCGTTGTGCCTCCCTTCGGTAAAACAGCTCCTGAACTTCGGCGAACGACTCGAATATTTCGAGCAGCACATCCACGCTATGATCTAAACTTTTTCCTCAAAATCGGAGCGCTGGAAGCTAAGAGCTTGAACTCCACGACCTAATCGCATCAACGGTACACGAATCGATGGCGATTAAAAAAAAAACATCCAATCCCTTATTTTCAACTTACGTACGCAAAATGGAAAATCACAAACAGAAGACATCATCAAATTAGCAGAAGAATGCAACTCCGATTCTAAAAATATCGTCAGCTATCATCGTTTCGGACCCAAAATTAAAAGAAACGACGGAACAAACTTTTCACACCTCGTAAAAGTGACTTGTGACACTCCGTCTACATTAATAACAGCGATCAGCAACAAGATCCAGGACACTTGCCTCAATCATACGTAAGTTCTCGACAAGAACTAACATTTGCCCAGAGCGGAAAAAGACGTCAACCTCGAACCCAACTGGAAGAAAAAAGTCAAAATGGAGAAAACAATTGGATAATAGACTACAAACAAACTAATCTAGTGCAAAAATCAAGTGACGCAATATTAGCCACCATGAGACTGGTGTCACTGCATAAGAAACGTGAAAAACAATTCGGGTAAAATGTTTACCTCACAGAACCTTGCACATCCACTTCACCAACATCTGAGGCCTAAACTCCAACCTAAATAGTGTCCACTACTATCTTAAGTCTACCAAACCCGACCTGGTCTTTCTTGCAGGAACACAAATCCCATACCCCCCCCCCCATCACTATTCATCTCAACTTAACAAATTACACACTATTTAGCTGCTTTTGACTCACGAGTGGCATCTGCACATACATCCAGTCCGACTGGATGTATGTGCATATGTCAGTGGGCATCCAACCAAGATTTGCCCAAATTTGACCATCTTTTGTTGGAAATATCCGTTTCCCCACTCAACGACATTCATTTGCTGTTTCTATCACTCCCATAACGCAAGTTAACCATTCTGAGCTATTTAATTTATTCTCCTTAAAAAGTCTTAATTTCCTCTTATTAAAATATAATGATCTTCTAGAAATTTGATATTGGCAAAAATCTAGAAGTTCATTATTTCTAGAAAATCTCTGAGTTATTCTGACATCAGAGAATGTTAGAGTAACATTGAGAGGCGACAGTGCATACATCCGTTCTGATATTCCTTTCCAGAGAGCACCCAACCCAGAATCGCCCAAATTTAACCTTCGTTTGTTGAAAGTATCCCTCTCCCACTCAGTAAAATTCATTTGCTGTCTCTATCGTTTCCATAATGCAAGTTAACCACTCTGAACGCTTTAATTTCCTCTCCTCAAGAATTGATTTTCTCCAGTCCCTCTTTCCCAACAGAGAAATTATCCTCTTAACAGATTTTAATGTCCATAACACCAACTTGTTTCATCCTCAGTTGTACAGAACTTGAAGGCAGATATGCTGAAACATTTGCCATCACCAACGTCCTTACACAACTTTTTTAAACGACAGATGCCACATTAACCGAACATCTTAGATCTCTTCCACCACAACGAGCATTCAAAATGCAGAGTGAATGTAGTTCCCCCCCTTCGGCAATTCTGACCACAATCTAGTGCTCACCTTTTCCCAAATGCAATAACGCTTACACAAACACGCCCATACAAGGGTAGTTTGCGACTATAGCAATTCCAAGTGGGACATTTTCCGTGAATTATTATTATTATTATTATAAAAACACCTCCTGGATTCAAGACTCATCAAGGGAGGCTATAGTAAGATGTATTCTAACAAAGTTATTCTTTGTCATACCTTATCTTAAAATGGATCATCGGTATCTATTTGATAAGCAGCCCTTAGGATTTATATGTCTCAATCATATCGCCCCCTCTTCCGCCTACTGACTAGCGTCTGTAATACACATTCTCTCAACCACTCGTCATATTCGGTGTTCCACAATCTCGATACTGATTTCGTTATATGCCTCTAAATTCTTTCCACAGCTTGCTTTTCACCTAGAAATGAAGATGATCAAATCGATGCACAGTAGTCCAGATGTGGTCTAATGAAAGCCTTGTATACAGCGGAATAAAAACATCCTTATCTCTACTTATCAGTGTTATTTTTAGTATATCTTTGCGCTGTTTTTATATTTTTTGCAATATGTCCCTTGAACTTCAATTCTTTATCCACCAATATCCCAAGCTTCCTCAACCTCCTGTAACACAACGTCTCAAGTATGATACGAAGATTTAATTTTTGAGATCCAAAATATAAAACTTTACATTTACTGGTATTACATTGACATCCCCACTTTATTCAAATCGCTCTGAAGCACCAGTACATCTCCATCATACCTAAGAACGTTTCCCAGATTAGCACCATCAGCAAACAGCTGAACATGTGCTCGCAGACAATTTGCAATATCATTAATAAACAAATTGAACAGCATCGGCCCTAGAACAGAACCCTTTGGGCTCTACTGGCAACTCTCCTCGTGAGAGAAGTGACACCTCAATACACAACCGTTTGATATCGATTAGAAAGCTAGTCTGTTATTCAATCAACCAACTGATTTTCCAGTTCCATTTGCCTTAACTTATATACTAGTTTATTATGTGGTAGTCTTTCAAATTCCTTTGTAAAATCCAGAAGTATCACTCTATATGAATCACCCCTCTCCGAAGCGGCAGTCACCGTATTATAAAACGTTAGCAAAACAAGACCTCTCTTTAAGAAACTTATGCTGATCCCTATAAAGAATTCTTTTATCCGAATTTTTAACGAAGAGATCTTAATTTAAATTTCAATAAAATCAGTAATGATGGATGTCACCCATGATAATATAAAATTGTATTATTTCCTTATCAAACTATTATTTTTATGCAAATTCTTGAAATGTTAATTTTAAATATCTATATTCATCAAAATAAAGAACGAAGGATGTTCTTTCGTGTTCTGATTATTATTAATATATCAAATAATGTTTTTACATATTTATCATAACTGAGATGTTTTTTATTATTTGGATTACGTGGATAAAAATCCTTTGCCTTTTATTGATAATGCAGGTAAGAATTGCACCTTAAAATAAATGAAGAAGAAAGAAATTTCTCTTGCAATCTGTCTAACGCACGATAAATACGTGTAGATATAAGGAATGTGCTTGATGAATTCTCTTCTTAAAATTAATTTTTTCATCATACTTAGAAAAGCCATTCTGCTTGAAATGGTTTTCAATATATTATACCCAAACAACATTTTAGTTTTGATACATGAGTGGTTTATTAAATGTGTCAATTTAATAAATAATTACCGAAATTATTATTAAAGTTAAATTAAGGTTAAAAGGAATGACGCAAGTCGAGAATGAAAATAACAAAAATTCATTTATTTAAGACATTAAAATATAAAGTTGTTCACTCTCTTACACATCATTTGCCGGCATCTTACAAGTAACTAGGACGTCATTCGAGCTCTCACTGGGGATTTAATTAATAGTTTTGACCCCATGAACCGTAACCCGCTAAGTTTCAGCGCTTGACCAACATGTTCCAGAACTGAAAATTGTACAATTGCAAATTTTTCCGACTCTCCCGTTTTCCTGTTGCGAAAGATTTTAACGCCAATAACATCTCCGCACGAAACGAAATGCTCCTTAAGCCCTTCCTCTGTGGCACCGGTGGGAACGTTGTATACGAACACCTTGAGGGAATCCTTCATGTAATCAACTTCTCGACGGGTGTCACTTTCTTGCTGCTTCTTTCCAATAACATCATTTGTCAGATTTTCTTCAGGATACCGATTGACGTCGGATTTCATTCTCTCAATGAACAGTTTCGATCCCATGAAGGGCGATCCGTTCAGTTCCAGTGCTTTTGAAACGTGTTCTGGACTGGTGAATTTTATAAACGCACTTCGCTTTGAATCTCCCGTTTTCCTGCCCTTTAGAATATTCACTCGAAGAATGCGACCGCAGGAGACGAAGTGCTCTTTAAGGTTTTCCTCGGTTGCACTGCTAGGCACGTTGCCTACAAAGATTTTACGAAAATCCGTTTCACCATCAAATTCTTTTATGATTTGCCTACAACAAGCTGCCTCTTTGACCTGCAGAAGATGCGTTTGACTCCCTCTGCGTAGTTTCTCTGTTTTTCCATTAACGCCTTTATCTGTGAACATTTCAAGCATCTTTTTGGGAAGTAGTGAGGAATGCATTACCGATTTGGTGGAGACTGCTGATGTTTGAGAGCCTTCGTAGGTTTTATGGCTAGGAGGATCAACACGAGAAGAGGAAAGCAGATTTGAATTTTCTTCTGCAAAGAGCTGAAATCCCAAATTATGTTGGTGAATTTAATTTTCGCCTTCTTTTACTTGCAAGCGTGCATTCTTTTCGTTTCCTTCCGATGCTTCTGGTGAGTTTTGCGAACTTAAATTCCTTGCAAACCCTTTCAGCTCTTCACGAATGGCAGCAGATGAATCTTGATGACGATGCTGTTGGAAAATGTAATAAGATGTCAAGTTCGTTTCTAGCAAAGTACAGATTTCGTCGATTATTTTGGGTAATGCAGGCTGTGCTTCGTTATATTCATTTGCTTCTTCTTTTCCTTGCTGGCCTTTGCATTTTCCAGGCTGCGCTTCGTCACTTTTCATCAGTAATTTTTCAGCAACACATCCCACATTGAAATGAAGTAGAAATCTTCTTGGTCCATTGTCTGTAAACGTCGGCTCGATCGTATCGGCATTACCAGTTAAAGGCAGTTTCTCTTCTAATTCGGATATGGAGTTTGGAAGACTTGCGTTGAGTAGCTGATCGGCCATCCTTTAAATCCAAATGAAACAATCTAAACAAAAAAGAAAGACAAACGAGTTTAGTTGTATGTTATAGTTAATGAAATAGACGACCAATAAAGTGATTATTACGCGAATTATATAAATGTTTTGTCTTCGAAATATGAATTAAAGTAATTTATTAAAAATAGAGTTAGAATTATCAAAAACATTTGTTATGCTTGTTTAATACATTATATTGTTAATTAAAATTAATCTGTAAGATAAAATATATAACGATTTATGAAAAATAAATAAATTCTTACCTTTCTTATTCTTTCCTATAAATTCTGCAATTTGCCAACTCTAACTCAATAACTTGATAGTGAAGTAAGAATCTCAGAAAAAAAGTGAAACAAAAGCCAAATTGCTTATATATATATATATATATATATATATATATATATATATATATATATATATATATATATATATATATATATATATATATATATATATATATATATATATATATATATATATATATGAGTTCATACTCTCGAACCGATAGTTTAGAATAATTATGTTTACACCAATCCGGTAAAGGTTTCAGCTAAATTATGACAGAACATTTATTGAAAAATTTGGTATTTTGCTTTCGAGAATATAAAATGACGTCATAACGCTATGACGACATTGTTTAGCTTTTAAGAGTGTTTTAAAATACTTTTACATTGTAACTGTATTTTAGATTGTCAGTACGTTTCATGATTTATATATTTTTTTATTTTCAATTTTTAAAATAGCCTTCTGTTTTATGTGTAATTTGTAAGATTTCATGTTGTAAATTTATTGATTATAGATTCAAACTGAAATCCAAGTAGTAATAAAATCCGCTTGTTCTTCGATCTTCTTCATTAAATTAAGAGACTGCACCCTTAAATGATATTTACAGATATTCATTCGCAACGTGTTAGATCACACGAAAAACATAATATATTAACTAATAATATTTGTTATAGGACTTATATTTTGACCTCACTATTATAGACGACGACAGATACATACCAGGTAGAAAGACAAAAATGGATTGATTCAAAAAAGTGAGATCCGCATGATGTTAAACATAAAATACCGTGATTATTTAACTTGAAGGAAAATTTCCTTATTTTCTCGAGTAATCAAAAAAACCGATTATGGCACGAGCACCTCCTGAAACAATTAGAACAATTAGTTTTGCTTTGCGTTATTTTCAGCATCCGAAAAGAAAAAACGATGTTCGTGTCAGACAATGCAGATAGAGATTGAGAAGTTGGAAAAAATGCTTCCATTGTGTACAATACGAACTTATAAATAAAAAGAAATCAGTCGGTAACTCCTGTTCAATACAAACGTTTTAAAAAAGGCAATTTTCATTGAATTTTAAAATGCTTTTTGAATCGAAGAGATAAAACCTTACTAATTTCGAGTTACATGAATTAGGCCGAATTTCATATTACAGTAGAAATCAGTTTCGTTGAATTAATAAAAAGATGAAAAAAAGAAAAGGAATAAAATTTAATCGTAAGTCAGAAATTCAATAATAATAATTAAAAGTGAATTTGTCCTATTGTCGTTCACAATTCAAAAATAAATAAGCCAAACCTACCAGGAAAATTATTACACATTAAATTTTTTAGCTTGTCTCATCGTTATAATTGTATGTACCTTACGTTACGCACTTAGTTTAGTAATTAGTAATTATTTGTTTAATATTATACAGAGAGAAGTAAGAATAAATTGAAAATAAGGAAGTTCATTCGCCAGCGAAAACTGCCAAAAAAAAAAATGCTGTATTTCAGATAGCTTAAGTTTTGATATTCAGTGAATGTTGCAGAGTTTGATTCCATTCAGCACATGCAGGGCCGTCGTTAACATTTAGGCAAACTAGGCAACCGCCTAGTTGGCCTGAAAGGGCGCATAAACCTCAAGCTATGCTTTATTCATACTTTACTAAAATATCAAAATTAAATAGTGATATATGATTTAGGTATCGATTCTTTTTCGTTATCCATTATACATCGCACTATTTTACTGTTCAACTCTTGGTTCTTTTTTGTTCCTTGCCTAAATGATTTGAACTTACCGTTATTTAAAATTCAGTTAAGATAAATATTTTAAAACATTAACATTTTAAAATATTAAAATTCGGTATTTTATAACTTTTTTTTTTTGTAAATGAATTATAATAGGGAAATTCAAATTAATTAAAAAATAAAATAAAATAAACCCTATTAATTTAACTGAAAGATAATTTTAGTTTGTTTAATGTCAATTAGAAACATTTCAATTCATGTGGGGATTTTCCAAACAATGTGTGGGGATTTTCGGGATTTAAAATTTCATTTAAAAAAATATCCAACTTGTGAAATAAGGAGCGCACTTGTGAACTTTGACTACAGTGCAAAATAATGTAGCACCGACAGTGAGCACATGATATTTCTAATCTGAGCTACTCTTGCTGCAAACAACAAAATCATCAATTACTCGATTGTTTCGCAATTTTCGAATTCCTTTTATTTTTCCCTCAGAAAAAAGAAGGAAATTTCAATAGGACATTATTTTAACAAGACAAACAAGAAAAACCTTCATTGACCACCTGGTTGTTCTCCACAAAAAATCTGAAATAATTAGAGAAGTTGATTAAACAGGCGAAGATCTTTATTCTTTCAAAAGAATCTATTGCATTGCGATAGGCGAGATGAACAATGCACCATTTGAATGTCTAATCGCAATTCTGACGGGTTTCCAATAAGCAGGAGTCAAGATTTGTTTATCACTGAAAACGGGAGTTACAATTAAGGGCCGTAAAAAGAATGGCTGCCTGCTTTTCAATGAAAATGGGAAACAAATCTCTTGAAAGACCTTCACTAATCACATGTATAAAATTTCAATGTGATCCACTCAAAATATTTAAAGGATGACGTCTTTCCAAACAGAGTCTTGTAAAAAAAAAAAAAAAAAAAAAAAACATTTCCTCTGAGTGAAAGTGAGGTCATTTAAGAATGATATAAAAAAAAAGCTTTCAAAAGAATGATTTATAACTGCAAAGTAATCCAAAGTCTCCAGGTATACATTACTAATGTTTGGTTCATGAAATGTTTTGTGTTGTGCAGGAGTTCCCGAGATGATAGCTTTACATGTATTCGGTATGTTTGTGAAGTCATCTTCTTTATGATATCAAGTTTTATTTTATTTTTTTTTCAAATTAACCGCAACTAATTCACGTGGGGTTGAAGGAGCGCCTTCATTAAGCAGAGTCGTGAGGCAAGCTGCCTCTATGCTGCCCTGTCGACGGTAGTATTCGTATTGACGTGTTTATTCAGCTCTCAGTGGCACATCGTCGTAATGCAGTGTGACATATTCGAGGTTGTCAATGTATTCACACCTCGGTTGATGAAGGCAAACAAGTAGTTTGCGGAGTAAAAGCAATATGTGTATTCGTATATTCCGTTGTATTAACTCTGCCCATTGAGATATGTAATTTTATGACAATCATCAACCTTCCTCTTCAGGTATGTCTGTCTACTGGTGGACGAATATCTCCCCCGAACTCCTCCACTCATACCTTTCATGAATTAGAAAGATGAAAAAAGTACAGAGAAAAGTGCTTTCATTGTGATAAATTAATGTGCTATTTAGCATTCTTTTTATATATTTTTCGATTCTTCGCTGAACAATAGAAGTTGATCCTACGTTGGTGAAATTTTTAATTCAGTTTTTAAACAGACTCCTCGTGCTTTGAAGAGTTTGCTTTTCAAAATGCATGTTTATGGAATGAGATTAAAATTTCATAATTTTTTGAATAAAAAAAACACACACAAAAAAAAAACTCTTCAAAATATCGTGGTGGTTTATTCTATGGAGCATTCGTAAACTGAAATGTCCTTCCTGAGTTATCAAATAAAATTTGAGAATAAGCTAAAATTGTAGCTTGTATATTTTATCTTATTAGTAATTATTTCTGATTCAATTTACACCTGTTTTTTCAGCTTCTTGAATAACTACCAGAAAATTTAGCAGGTCGGTAACATTTATCCTTCGTTTTTTTACCCCAAAATTCTTTCCATTACATTTGTTTACTTTTTGGAACCTCCGTAGCTCAGCCGGTACAAACAACGCCCTTTGATCAGAAGGATCTTGGTTCGAATCCCGTCTACGAGGTGAGTAACCTTATCGAATTTCAACTAAAGGTGAGTTAGCCAGCTCTTCATAGAGAAGTGGAGAATTTTTTTTTTTTTTACTAGAAACTCCGGTTTTTCATTCACACGGGAAAACCGCCCCGGCGAACACACACACACACACGCATGCACACACGCACGCACACACGCACGCACACACGCACACACACACACACGCACATACACACACACACACACACCTACATACATTAAATACTTCGTGGAATGAACGCAGCCTGCAATGGCTCCTGGATAGGGAGTGGCAACTCATGACTAATATCTCATCTCGGATCCAAATGCCAATATTGGTGGTCCGACACTCCACACGCTAATAACAATACTAGTTTTCCACACTGCTTCGCTTTCTTACATTTTCTATCTATCAAACTAACCATACATTACGATTTACCTCTTGGGATATTTGGAACTTTCCATGTGATTTATTCCTTCTTGGACTGCCTTTTAACGACTTAAAACCTTCGTGAAGGTGTAATTTATCGATCTACTTAGAAAAATTACTTCATTCTTTCAATCAGTTGTTGATTACCTTCGATAGTAAACTTTCCTGGCACAAACAATCCACACTCCATCTTCCCCATTAAAAAATAATAAATAAAATAAAATTATATTCAAGGTAAAGTCCGTATTCCAACAGAAGAGAAAGTAGCAGTGGTTTGTCCGTAATATTTGGATTATATTATCAAATCTGCAGGTTTACCAAACAATAAGGAATTAGTTTAGAGCAAGTTTACATTATACGTCGTTTATTAACTATATTGTATTTATATTAATGTAAACATTTCCCCCTTCTGTGCAGCTGCTTAGCCACTGTTTTACAAACTTGCAGTTTGTGAGTTGTCTGTGTTTTTTACGATTATTTCGTTCGTTACATACAGGTTAACGCAACTTCAGTTGATAAACCCTTATAAGGGTTCTTCGAGTCACATCGAATCCGAGGTTTTGTATGGCATTATTTCCCTTTCCTGTTAGCTTCGTCTCTTTAACTTTGATGGGTTCTGTCTTCAAATCTGTTGATTTTGTTTTAATATTTCCAATACCCGTAGAAAACATGAAGAAGCTTATTTGTAAAAAAAAAAAAGCTAATTAACCAATGAAGAAACACAAAGATGGCTGCAATTTACATATAGTAAATTTACTGCACACTATTTTTAATAATTAATGGTAATTATTGTTGCTAACCATGGGATACTTCAATTTTCAGATGGGAATTTACATATGACACGATTAAAGCAATAATGTTAGACAAGTGGCTTCTTCAAACTGTGGCTACCCTTCTTCCTTCTTCATCCACATTATTTGCCTCGTCTACGAGACTTGTTTCAAATGTCACTTTTTTTTTATTTTAGAAGAAATTGGTAATGCAGTAAACAACAATCCTGTCAAAATTCCTTGAACCTTCTTACCGTTTTTGCCCAGTTAAGCAGAAAATATCCAGCGTTCTTAAGCAGCGTAAAATTGCAATTGCTCTCCGAATTTCTTCCCAATACATTGCAAAGGATTGAAAGATGCTGCTATAAATGTATCAGCAAGGACAGTGAGGACTCATTACATATGAATGCCGAATTTTTCGGGATACTTTAAACCACCGATTTCGTCGATGTGAGTGAGCTATATAAGCGCCTGTGAACCATATCTCTCTCACTTTCACACCTTGTTTTGTCTGATTTGAGTTAAATTGTCTGGGAATCGTAATTAATACATAGAATGATTGTATTCCAAATCGATTGGGTGACACCACTTGTGAAGATAAAAAAAGACACTTTAAAGTGTCTTTTAAATATATCGCAGCTGTATTTTACTTGGAAAAATATAATTTTTTTATTTCTTCTTTTCAAGCTGCTTGAAATATGAATGACGTCTTCTGAGGTTACTCATCATGAAAGACAGAACATTCATTTTCAAGGATACAACACTTAAAAATCATTCCGTAAATTCACCGAACTGGATTGCAGACTGGATCTAACACCTAATGGTAATGCCACAGAAAGCTTAGTGATCAATCAGCCTAATGGTAATGCCACAGAAAGGACACGATTTGCAGAATGATTTGGGTTCAAGTTTACTGAAACATTTACTATCAAAATATTCACATGTGTACTAAACTATCAGACAACATAACCAGCTTCCAGCGCTCGAGATGTCTTCTTTAAAAAAAAAGATGAAACGCACAAGATATTATCGACCTCAATAATCTCTTTTTTTGTTCGCTGTGCCTCCTTTCAGTAAAACAGCTAATGAACTTCGGCGAACGACTGGAATATTTCGAGCAGCACATTTGTGCCATGAACTAAATTTTTTCCTTATAATCGGAGCGCTGGAAACTAAGCTTGAACTAATTGACGACAGTGCGCAATGCAAGTTCACATTTGTCCTCGAATGAAGTCCACGACCTAATCGCATCACCGGTACACGAATCGATGGCGATTAAAAAAAAAACATCCAATCCCTTATTTTCAACTTACGTACGCAAAATGGAAAATCACAAACAGAAGACATCATCAAATTAGCAGAAGAATGCAACTCCGATTCTAAAAATATCGTCAGCTACCATCGTTTCGGACCCAAAAATAAAAGAAACGACGGAACAAACTTTTCACAGCTCGTAAAAGTGACTTGTGACACTCCGTCTACATTAATAACAGGGATCAGCAACAAGTTCAAGGACACTTGCCTCAATCTCACTTAAGTTCTCGACAAGAACCAACATTTGCCCTGAGGGGGAAAACTCGTCAACCTCGAACCCAACTGGAAGAAAACAGCCAAAATGTGGAAAAAATTGGATAATAGACCACAAACAAGCTAAAATAGTGCAAAAATCAAGATACTCATTACTAGCCACCATGAAGACCGGTATCACTGTATAAGAAACGTGCGAAACACTTCTGGTCAAGTATATACCTCACAGAACCTTGCACATCCACTTCAACCAACATCTGAGGCCTAAACTCCCACCTAAATAGTCACCACTACTATCTTCAGTCTACCAAACCCGACCTACTCTTTCTGGCAAGAAGGCAAATCTTATCCCCCCCCCATCACTATTCATTTCAACTTAACAAATTACACACTATTTGGCTCCTTTCGACTCAAGAGTGACATCTGCACATACATCCAGTCCGACTGGATGTATGTGCATATGCCAGTGGGCATCCAACCTAGGGTTGCCCAAGTTTGACCATCTTTTGTTGAAAATAACCCTTTCCCCACTCATCCGCATTCATTTTCTGTCTCTACAGCTTCCATAATGAAAGTTAACCACTCTGAGCTATTTAATTTAATCTCCTTAAATTTGTTGAAGATCTCTGAATTACTAGAACCGATATTTTAGAATAATTATTGTGTTTTCCAATCCGATAAACGTTTTAGCTAAATGATGACGTAATATTTATCGAAAAGTATGATCTTTTTCTTTCTAGGATATAAAATGACGTCATAATGCAATGACGATATTTTGTAGCTTATATATTTTAAAATATTCTTATATTGCAACTGTATTTTAAATTGTCAGAATTTTTCATAATTTATATATTTTTTTATTCTCTATTTTTGAAATAGCATTCTTTTTAATCTGCAATTTGTAAGATTCCATGTTGTAAATTTATAGATCATAGATTCAAACTGAAATCCAAGTAGGAATTAAATTCACTTCTTCGAACTTGTTGATTAAATTAAGAGATTGAATTCTTAAATGATATTTACAGATATTCATTCTCAAAGCAGTAGATCACACAAAAACATAAGATATTAAGTAATACTATTTGTTGAAGCTCTTATATTTCGACTTAGGTATTATAGATGACCATAATTACATACCAATCCGCGCGGTTAGCCAAGTGGCTTTGCGCTTCGCCACCATATGCCTGCGGAAGGAGTGTCCTTAGGAATGTTCGATTCCCGTCGGAGACGTGAGGAGCTAGAGGATCTTCCTCAGCCATAGCCAAGTTAGCCGGTCTTGGGCGGAGGCGGTATGGTTTTTTCCGCCAGTTTTTATCTGGTGTTTTTCATCCCGCAAGCAGGCAAACCGGCCCCGTGAACACACAGGGATACAGCCAAGAATTCCTTGAGGCCATTCTATCCTCGTATTTCGGTTACGAAATCCAAGCATGCTTGGAAGGTTGTTGGCCTTAAAGACCTGTTAAAGCCATTGGGATAGATGGGATGGATAGTTACATACCAAGTAGAACATTAAAAATGGATTGATTCAAAAAAGTTTGATCCTCTTGATGTTAAACATAAAATACCTTAATGATATAGCTTGAAGGAACATTGCTTTATTTTCTCGAGTAATCAAAGAAACCGTTTATGGCTGGAGTACCTCCTGAAGAACAATTAGTTTTTCTTCGCGTTAATTCACTCGTACGTGTGTCTGACGATGCAGATAGAGATTTTGAAAATGCTTTCATTGTGTACAACGCGAACTCATAAATTAAAAGAAATATATCGGTAACCCCTGTTCAATACAAACTTAAAAAAAAAGCCATTTTCATTGAAATTTAAAACACTTGTTGAGTTGAAGAGATAAATCCTTACTCATTTCAAGTCACATGAATTGGCCAAATTTCATTTTACAGCAAAAATCATTTTCGTTGAATTAATAAAAGGATGACGAAAAAAGGAATGAAATATAATCGTATGTCAGAAATTCAATGATAATAAATAAAAGTGAAGTTATCGTATTGTTATTCATAATTAAAAAAAATAAGCCAAACCTACAAGGAAAATGATTAGGCATTAAATTTTGTAGCTTATTTCATCTTTATAATTTTTATCTGCTTTATGCACTTAGTTTAGTAATTATTAATTATTTTTAATATTGTACAGAGAAAAGTAAGAAGAAATCGAAAATAATAAAGTTTGATTGGTCAGAGAAAATTTCCAAAAAAAAAAAAAAATGCACTATTTCAGAAATCTTGAATTTTGATATTCAGTGAATGTTGCAGAGTTTGATTGCGTTCAGCACATGAAATTTCTAATCTGAGCTACTCTTGCTGCAAACAACGGAATCGGCAATTTCCCGATTCTTTCGCAGTTTTCAAATTCCTTTTATTTTTCACTGGGAAAGTAAACGGAAATTTCAATAGGAATTTATTTATATTAACAACACGAACACTATACTTTTCTAGATGTATTAGGAAATTTCCAAGCGAAAATCCATCATTGACCACCTGCTTGTTCTCTCCGAACCATCTGAAGTAATTACGTATGTTCATTAAACAGGCGAAGATCTTTATTCTTTCAGAAGAATCTATTGGTTTGAGATAGACGAGATGAACAATGCACCATTTGAATGTCTAATCACAATTCTGACGTGTTTCTAATAAGCAGGAGTCAAGATTCATTGATCCCTGAAAACGGGAGTTGCAATTAAGAGCCGTAAAAAGAATGGCTGGCTGGATTTCAATGAAAATGGGAAACAAATCTCTTGAAAGACCTTCACTAATCGCATCTATAAAATTTCGATCTGAATCACTCAAAATATATAACAGATGACGTCTTTCCAAACTGTTTCTTGATTCACCAAGTAAAAAAAAAAGAAAACATTTCCTCTCAGTGAGGTCATTTAAAAATGATAAGAAAGGCATTAAAAAGTATGATTTTTAACTACAAAGTAATCCTAAGTCTCCAGGTCCACATTACTGATGTTTGGTTGATGAAATGTCTTCTGTTGTGCAGGAGTTCCCGACATGATAGCTTTACATGTACTCAGTATGTTTGTGAAGTCCTCTTCTTTATGATATTGAGTTTGTTTTTTCAAATTAACAGCAAACTAATTCACGTGTTTCTATTCTTTATCTGTCTCCCACCCCTTCCCTGCCACAAATCACGTTACCTTTTTTTTTTTTTTGGAGAGATCATCCAAGGGAGGTTGGTCAGCATATGGTACGTTATTACCTTGGATGGAAGATAACAAACTTATTCAAATTAGATTTGAAAAGCTGCGGGTTGTATTCCTTGAGAAACACATGAGGTGAAATATTGTTCCAGAGGGCAGCAGTGGAAATGAGAAATGAAGAATAAGAGAAATGTGGTCTGTGGGCTTGGAGTTGAACTATGAGATGGTGCTGGTAAGCTGCTGCCCTCTTTTGGACGGATTTGGAAAAAGTGTGGGAATTATTGACGCCAGTTCTGATGAACAGGGGCCATATAACTATTTATAGAAGATGCGGGACTGAACACGGGTGCGAATCTGAGAGGAGTGTGTTAGTGGGAGAAAGTGGTCGACATTCAATCTAACTGCTCTTTTCTGAACAGAATTCGATATGTTGAGGGAGCTCTTAGGGACCCCACCCCAGATATGAGAACAGTATTCAACGGCTGGGTGGATTTGCGATTTGTATAAGGTTAAGAGATGTTCAGGATAAAAGAAATACCCAGAGCGAAAGAGAAAGCCTTATTTTTGAATGCAGAGTAGACAATAGTTGGACATGTTTGTGCTGAGAGATTAGAGGTTATAGTTATTCGGAGAAGGTGAATGTCAACGTGAATATAGATTTGAGAATTGTCAAGCGTATGTTGTTTATTATTTTAACGGTATAATAGAACACAGAAACTAAGTAAATAATTGATTTATTAACTTGATGCTGATATTTCGCTGGTATTATAACCAGCATCTTCAGAGCACAAAAACACTGTTTGTCACAATACGCAAGATTAAAACAACATGGTGTACATTAACAAAATTGTAGCAGCAACACAAAGACTAGAGTCCTGATTTTGGCGCCTTCTATCTGGAAAAAAAAAAAAAAAAAAAAACGGAACACCATACAACGACCGCAATTACAACAAGACCTCGTCGTTGTGAATCTATCGTCACTCACCTTAAGCAAAGAAGCCACAACTGCTTTAAGTCGAGGGCACAACTTTGCCATAACTCCCAAGCAAGTTCCTAAGCCGAAATAATGGCGTCCATCGAACGAGGAATTTACGACCTGCCTCCAACAATAGCTAACAACATACGTTTAGATGTGGCCAACATCCTAATCAAGTCCAAGCCTCCAAAAAGTAATATCCCACATAAGGAATTCATTGCTATAAAAGAGCTACGCAACAACAGCCAGATTACCATAACAAAAGCAGACAAAGGAAATGCAACCGTGGTGATGGACACAACTGAATATGAAAACAAAATGCACACACTATTACAAGATCAGTCAACATACAAAATTATAGATCGCAATCCCACCAACACACAAAAGAATAAGGCACGAAAATTATTAAAAAAAGTCACTTCCTGGCCCAAAGACACAGTTAACAAACTCAAACCCTTCCATGTTAGAACACCGAGGATCTATGGATCACCAAAAATTCACAAACCAGGCACACCCCTACGCCCAATTGTGGACAGTATAAATAGTCCCACATACAAACTGGCTAGACATTTAGCAAAGCTACTAGCCACTCTCACTAACAATTCTCCCTCCTTTATCAAAAATTCAGCACACCTAAAAAGCATCTTACAAGACCTCACCCTAAAAAGCTCAGACTTAATAGTAAGCTTTGACATCACTTCACTATTCACAAATGTACCACTAATAGAAACCCTCAATCTACTGAAGTCACACTTCCCCCCTGATATATTTGAACTATTCAAATTCACAATACATGCAGGATATTTCACATGGAAAGGGAAAATATACAAACAAATTGATGGGACAGCCATGGGCTCCCCCCTTTCCCCCCCTAGCCAACTTTTACATAGAACACCTGGAAAAACAAGCAATCAATACAGCCACTCTCAAACCAACACTTTGGCTACGCTATGTTGATGATGTGCTTGCCATTTGTCCACATGGCCCTGAGACATTGAAAACATTCTTAGCACATTTAAATAGCCAACACCCAAAAATCCACTTTACTATGGAACCGGAAGCCAACAACTGTCTGCCCTTCCTGGATACACTCATCACACGTCTCCCAGATGGTTCCTTATCATTTTCAGTTTTCAGAAAACCCACACATACAGGCAGATACTTACACAAACAATCACACCATCATCCTTCTCAACAATATGGCATATTAAAAACGCTAACCCATAGAGCGAGAGCAATCTGTTCAAATGACAAGGCTCTTACTGCTGAACTGACTCACTTACGCCACACCTTCTTGGCCAACGGCTACAATCCACAAAAAATAAACAAAATACTAAACACTCCTAAGAAACCCCTCCCACCATCCACCACAGAGAACTACAACAAAACAGTCACCATCCCTTACATTAAAGGCACATCCGAAAAGATCTCAAGAATTCTCATTAAACATAAACTACGCACTACATTCAGACCATGTAGCAAATTAGCCACCCTCATCCGCTCACCCAAGGACAGCATTCCTCCTTTATCACATCCAGGAGTCTACCAAGTACCCTGCTCATGCAATCAAGCCTACTACGGTCAAACAGGAAGAACTGTGAATATCCGCATCAGCGAACATAAACGATACGTCCGGAAATATCATTATGGGAAGTCGGGCCTAGCAGACCATGCTCTGGATACCCCTGCACACAGGATCAACTGGAAAAACACAAAAGTACTACACAGAAACCCATATAAATCAGAGAGATTGTTCTTAGAGGCGACAGAAGCCCTAAAACACACTCCAAATCTCAACAAATATGGCTGTATTAACTTACCGAAGATCTGGGAGACAGTCATATTAAGGAAAAACTAGCACTTTTCTAGGACTCTAGCAATATATGATAGCGTTTTTTTTTTTTTTTTTTCCAGATAGAGGGCGCCAAAATCAGGACTCTAGTCTTTGTGTTGCTGCTACAATTTTGTTAATGTACACCATGTTGTTTTAATCTCGCGTATTGTGACAAACAGTGTTTTTGTGCTCTGAAGATGCTGGTTATAATACCAGCGAAATATCAGCATCAAGTTAATAAATCAATTATTTACTTAGTTTCTGTGTTCTATTATACCGTTAAAATAATAAACAACATGTTCGACGAACACATAAGTCTGTCCACATGTCAAGCGTATGATTGGAAAAACTGGTTCTTCTTTGTTTCGAATAATTAGAACTATATTATGCTGGCATTGAGGTTGATAATGCTATCCAATTGCAATTGATGAGTGCTTTGAAGATCGGAATTTAAGGTAGCAAAGGATAAATTTCTTGAGGATGTAGTGAAATGTACTGTTCAAGGGTTGTCAAGAGAAAAGGAGGAGTTCAATGTGCTGTCATCAGCAAAACTGCGTACCCGATTGAGAGTCAGCGGGAGTTGATCGTTTATGTATAGAGGGGAAGAGGATGAGCAAAAGAGCAGAGACTTGTGGGACTCCAGCTTTACTTGTGTAGATAGAAGATAAGGAGGCCTCCAGTTTCAATTCAATACTGATGAAGGACAAATAAATACTCTGTTTTAATCTACCAGTGTGATTCCACCATACATATTATGGAGCCCTGCCGCTTTACATTACACCACTTCTGATTAAAGAAAACCTTGGTACCTTTCAGAACCAGTAATTAATTATTTAAAAAATGTTTTATGTGTAAGCATAGAAAATCACAGTCGTTGCCACTTCTAAGTCTATCATAACACTCTTATTAATAGTAATTTTGTTCTTTCATTAGCATTTTGATGTATTTTATCTCTGAATTTCAATAAATGTGATGTATTTTAATGTCAGTCATGTGATTCGATATCAACACGTACCGGCCACTGAATTCGAAACCTTTATTTTACATAAAGCCTGCACACAGGAATTCTGTCTGCTCGAACGAGCCTTATCAGACGATGGCGATCTAATTTCTGAGAGACTCTCCGAGTTATGCCTCTTAGACAAGCAAAGTGGGTTATTTTTCCACTGATTAAACATTACGGATATCTCACCTTTTGATAACTCAGTTAACTGCTGTTTTCAAATTCGGGCACCACAATAAGCTCTTTATGAATCTCCGAAAGACTCTTTAATTTTCCGACTGTGATCGACGCTGTTCGCGATTTCTGACCAGCAGCTTTCTTAAATAGTTGCTAAGAACATGTGGTGATGCAGGTGACTAACTCATTTGCATCACTTACTACAGCATTCATTCGGATTGTTTGGAATTTCTGTCCATACAACATGAAGACTATCACACTAATGGTGTTTCTTAATTGCGTTTGTTCTTCTGGAAAGTCTTATTTGAAAAGATTAAAATTTCCTCCACACCGAAAGAGAGCGGTTAACTCAGTTAGAGTTGAAAAACTTTAGAAATGTTCTTGGAGCCATGGATAGGATTCTAACCAAGCTCTTTTTTCTTCTTTTATTCTACCTTATTTTTTTTCCTCCAACAAAAAAATGTGCCCTTCAGTTAGATGGAATTTTTTCCAGAAAAACAAAAAAAACTGAATTTCCGAGAGGAACACCCTCAATCCTGTTTTTTTTTTCACATTTGACCTCCGTAGACGCCGTATGGTCACTTCTAGACCTCACATGGTTTGGCAATGATCTCTTCTGCTAAAATAAGTGGTTGGTTCGCAGATTCCCTTTCGACACGAAGTTTGTAGGACAATCACAAACAACTATGCCCATGGCGAGATTCAATCCCACAATCTCTTGGCTAGAGAGCAGAGACGCTAACCACTCTGCCAACCAGACCGGCCTTCAACCCTGAGAGCTACTAGATTACTTTCAGTGAAAAATCTTTCATTCAGTTCAAAATTTGGTCTTTCCAACTGAAGAGCAAATATCGTCCGCCTTGAGATTTCAGGAAGGAATGCAAGGAATTAAGAGCCTTCGTAGCTTAGTCGATACAGACGAATTCCTTTGCTTAGAAATATTGGTTCGAATGCCATCTAGAATGCAAAAGACCTTTATGAGGGATTTTCGACTGAAAAGAAGTTAGTGGGGTTTTTCTTCCAGGAAACTCGGATTTCTTGTCCCAAATCCGAGGCATCCCTGCTGGTAGAAGAACCGCAATTTCTAGATGAGAGAATTCTGATAGGCATTGAGTTAATCAGCTTATTCTCGAATCAGGCTTACGAAATCCCAGGATACTTGGAAGATTGTGGGCATTTAAATTCCTGTTAGAAACAAACAGTGATCTGATGATGATGATGATATAGAAGGGATATCCTTCTGTACTCTGATTGGTTATCTCGCATCCAATCAATATGTATTGAAATAAAGAATGATGTAGATAACGAGGTTGAATTAGTTTTGCAGTTGTAGAGGTCCGAGTATTATTTTTTGTGTGGAGAATCTACCCTTAATTATTTGCCAGCCCGCCTTTTGCTATGCGTACAAATTATTTAGTGAAACAGAATCGTAAAGAAATGAAAAAAGAATTTACATTCACATCTAAATTTTATCCACACAAGTTCGCTCATAGTACCAAGGAAGCGTCTACACCCAGGAAGTCTTTAAAAAGTATTAATTAATATCAATAAAACAATCAGAAATTTGCTAAAATTGATTTTATTCATCTCATTAGTTGTAGAGCTGTAGAACAACTCCCAAAACAGAGTTATGAAATTAAATAGCTTTCGTCGGGATGTTCTGCCGTCACATTCTGTGACCATGTCGATTCGCTTTTGTACGACATCGTGATCTGATCACCATCTTCAACCCAGACGTCTTATGGACCTACACAAGAAGAAAATACATCATCTTTAAAAGTTGTGAGATTTTCCTGGAAAAAGAAATTGAAATATCAAAATTAAAGGAAATTCGCTTGGATCCAAAATCCAACACAGGATGTATATATCTGTAATGTAATATTCTAGTTTGAGTGTCAGAAGGAAGTCTTTTTGAAAATTAGGGATTAATTCCCTTTTTATTCTTTACGTGTCACGAATAAAAGTGCACCAAGAAAACCCATCTCTCTCTCTCTCTCTCTGTGTGTGTGTGTGTGTGTGTGTGTGTGTGTGTGTGTGTGTGTGTGTGTGTGTGTGTGTGTGTGTGTGTGTGTGTGTGTGTGTGTGTGTGTGTGTGTGTGTGTGTGTGTATGTGTGTGTGTGTGTGTTATATGCCTATTATAATTACTTGCGTTGTATGTGAGATAATTCCTAAACCGGGTATTCAATGTCCCTCTTATTCCGACTGAGTGTAGTTTGGATTTCATGGTCAAGTGAATCAAAAGCTTTGGTAAGATCAAGATGTATGAGGATAGCAGATTTGTTTTTATCAAGAACTTTGTTTTTTTCTTTTGTTAAGTCCTCTAGTAATATGGTTGTGCTCTTCATTTTCTTGAAATCTTACTGTTTTTGAAGGATGATGCTATATTTCTGTAAGTAGTTTTGTAGTCTTGTGCGTATTACTTTTTCGAGAAACTTGAAGATGACAGGCAAGTAAGCTATTGGTCTGTAGTTATGAACGTTCATTTCTTTTCCCATGTTTATAGAGAGGTGTAGCGCCACGGTTATTAGTTGTTTGGAAATAGCAGCAGTCTCGAATATCATGTTCATAAGTTTCAGAAGTACAGGATTTAGTTGTTCAAAATGTGTTAAGGAAGTCTGTGAGTCTGATTTTTCAATTTCTGGACTCGTCTTTTGCTTTAACTGTGAGAGGGCATCTTTCAGTTCCAATCTGGATGTAGGAGGAAAGAACATGGTAATTAACACAAGTTAATAACATTTGCTGTTATTAACTTGTGTTAATAGCTTTGTATTGGTCATAATGGGGAAAGTATCTTTTGAGTTGGAAGCTTATTTTTCATTTGGTTAGACTATAATAAATTTAGTTTAATCTTTTTTCCAAGTGTAAGCAAACAAAGTTTGCGCCTGAAAATATCTTCAGGACTGAGCGAAGGTAGTGAAACACAGGCAACTCCGAGAAAAGGTGGTCCAATCTCTCATCACTTCTTGTCTCTGACTCAGAAAGTCAAAGAAAGCATTATGGGAGATACTGAGACAAGGAGTAATGAGAGCTTGGTTCACCTTCGCTCGGAGTTGCCTGGTGTTGCATTACCTTCCCTCAGTCCTGAAGATATTTTCAGGCGCAAATGTTGTTTGCTTACACTTGGAAGAATGATTAAACTAAATTTATTATAGTCTAACCAAGTGAAAAAAAACTTCCAACATCTTTCTCTAAATCCAGAGTAATACAATAGTAGGGTGGTACACCTGTTGGCAACTCCTATAGGTAAATATTACTTCTCCTATTGCTTATGCCTTAGTATCTCCACGTTTGGGTCTGCCTCCCACTGACGAGACCTCAATAAAAGTTGAAACCGGTCTGGGTAGTGGCCCTTTCCTTAATGCATAGCATTATACATGTCCGCAAGGAGATGTGCTTTGCCTTATGGGAGATACTGAGACAAAGAGTGATGAGAGCTTGGTCCACCTTTGCTCGGTGTTGCCTGGTGTTCCACTACCTTACCTCAGTCCTGAAGATATTTTCAGACGCAAACTTTGTTTGCTTACACTTGGATAAAGGATTAAATTAAATTCATTATTATCTTTTGATTTGTGGTTGTTAGTGCAGGATTAGTTAAATGATTCTGCGAGTTGCTTCTGGTTCTTCTTCTGACCGAATCTTTTGGTGATAAAATCTTTTTGGTGAGGTTTTCCTTTTTCGGGTTAATAGATCGTCAAGTGTAGACCATGTTCCTTTCATAGTGGCACTGTATTCCGCGAATTTCTGAAAGTAATATTTTCCTTTTGCGATCCACATTTTAGTTGTTAGTTGGTTTTTTTGTGTTTTTCTAGAATGTTTGTAGGTGAATATCATCGGGTGACTTTCTACTCTCTTAAATATATCCCCCCCCCCCCCCCCCCAGCGGCAGACCAGGCGACGGGTCGGTTGGGAGTAGTACTAACAAGAAGTCGCATCTAAAGTAACACGCGGACCCTGCATGGGAAGCGGGAATAACGCGTAGTAGAAGAAGAAGAAGATTAATTTTGTCTTTTCTGAGTTTAGGTGTATGGAGTTTTTCGTGAGCCAGTCTATGATCAGATTTATGTCATGTTGCATATTTGTTTGGGCTATGCTTGGGTTATTATGAATGGATATTATTGCTGTATGGTCTGCGTATTTGAATATCTTACCTTTGAGTGGTAACTGATTAACATCGTGCGTGTAAATGTTGAATAGAGTTGGGGAGAGTACAGCTCCCTGTGGCACTCCACAGGTTACTGGTAGCTCTCTGCTTCGGTTTGATCCGATACGTGTGATATGCTTTCTATTTTGGAGGTAGTTTGTAAACCACCTGTGAAGAGGCCCGTCTATTCCAACATGCCTCAGCTTTTCTAACAAGGTTTGATGTGTGAATGTATCGAATGCTTTGGTTAGATCTATAAAGAATTCCATGGCTATTTTGTTTTTGTCTAAGGCGGTATTAATTACGTCTGTAAAGTCTTCCAAGAGAGATGTTGTTCCCTTATTTTTCTGAAAACCATATTGTGTTTTGGGGATAATATTAAAGATCTCAGTGTATGCTGTGGGTTTCTTCAGTATGATCCGTTCCATAATTTGATTGATAATTGGTAATGTTGCTATGGGTCTGTAATTGCTGATTAAATTTCTTTTTCCTTGTTTGTATATGGGTGTCATTATGGCGGACTTTAGCATACTTGGTATCTGTCCTGTTTTAAATATTTTATTTATTAGTTTTAGTAGGATAGGACTTAAACTAGTTGCATGTTGCTTTATATCTTTAGGTCTGATACCATCTATTCGTGGGCCTTTGTTTGGTTTGATTTGATGTATTGCTGAGAGAAGTTCTGCTTCTTTTATGGTTGGGAACTATAATGTCTGTTTTGATCACGGTCCAAGTGGAGGGTCTCGTTTTGTGATTGGGGGAATATTTCTGTGAAGTTCTTGGAGAGTCTGCAAAGTATTGGTTAAAGTCATTTGCTGGATAGGTTTTGCGTCTTTCATGAAGCTGTGTTTTATGGTTTCGGAGGCAGTGGTGTTGGGAACAGAATCTAGCATCTCATTAATCAGATGCCAGGTTTGTTTCATGTTGTTTTGTGCGGAGGTTAGTTTGTCTCTGTAGTAGCTTCTTTTTGCATTTCTGATTTGTGTTGTAAGGCGATTCCTTGTTATCTTATATTCAGTTTTTAAAGTTGTGTTATTTGGATATCGCTTTAATTCTTTCCATAAAGCGTCCTTTCTGTGTATTTCTAGGATTACGTTTTGTGTTATCCAAGGATTTTGTGTTGTTTTTGATCGAATTCGGACTTTCTTTGTAGCTTTCTATAGTAATATAATAATAATAATAATAATAATATAATAATAATAATAATAATAATAATAATAATAATTTATTATTTTATTTTTTATTTTGATCTCTCAAATATTTACATATAAGCAATTATCATCTTGAGTAACATTCAATATATTATTTTACAGGTTCAGCACTGAGTGCGACATATGAGATTTCAATAATAGTGATGATAACATAGTTTGTTTGCAGTAATAATTTACAATTATATGGTTCTGAGTTACACAAGTTATATTATATTACATGTTGTAGTTTACTTATTTTTTCGAGGTTTGAGAAAGCGTGATTATACAAGAGTATTTACACATATGCAGTTAAAATATTATATTCCTAATTCTCATAAACATAAAATGTAATTAATTATTTACATAATTTTTTAATAATAAGAATAATTTATTGCATTATTTTTTTCATGTTAAATAGTAATGTTATATTAATGATATTATCGCAATTTTTTTTTATCATATTGAGTTTTAATAATCTTCTGAATAATCTTTATTTACAATAAGATTATTCAGAAGTTTTGAATATAGACTATACATATTAATAATAACAATAACAATAATAATTTATTTATTTATTAATTATTATTTTTTTATGTCTCATATAAATTGCATACGTAGATGCTGTAATAATTATATATATATAATATTTATAACATGTTACAATTGTGATAAACAGATACTTGAAAGTTAATAATTTTCTTCCTCGAAGCTTAGCAGAACTCATCTGAGGAAGATAATAGATGATAGATGGTGGTGGTTTCATGGTTATGTTCCTGTAATGGTCACAAGCCAGGTATTGATTTTACTGTTTGTTGGTACGTGCTTGGAAGACTTCAACTGCTATTACAGTTTAACTTTTTTTTTTCTTCTTTTTTTGTGCAAATAGGGTTGGGTTTGCACATGGTGTGTTTGTTTCTTTGTATTCTTGTAGTGATGGTTTTTGAGAGGGGGTTTGTCTGTGTGCATGTGGGGGGGGAGAGAGAAAAACAGGAATTGCTCTAATTTTCATTCTCGCTATAATATTTATACAGCGCCTGTTTCAGCTATCTGTATGTTCCTAGGTTTCTGTTGTTGAACGGCAGTTTGTTTATCATGTCAGGTACGTAGAAGTTTCGGGTGGCTTTGCCGTAATGATTGTTGTACTTATATGTTATGTAGTTTGTTGACTGTGGTCTTGTTATTTGATATGTTGTTCTGGTTACTCTATATGTTGGACTGTAGTAATGTTTCAACATGACTGTGTAGTGGCATAAGCGTTTCACCTTAAATATTTTGTGTTTTGTCCGTGCTTCCTGCATAAGAGTGGGTTGCTCCCAGAATATCAGTTTTACCATTTTGTCTTGCAACCATTGTAACCTGTTAAGTCTGTAGTCTGCGCAGAATGCGTATGATGTGATTGCATATTTTAAAATGTTTTCACATAATGTTTTATAGATTAGTATTTTTATGTGGGTTGGGGCAATGTCTTTTAATCTGTATAGTTTGCTTGCTATTATCCTAAGCTTGGTATGTAGGTAGTTTGTATGGCAATTCCAACTTTGATCAGCATCGAAGTGAAGTCCGAGATAGCATGTTGTTTTCACCTGTGCGATGGTTGTGATTTTAGGTTCTACACTTTGTGTATAGGAGGATGAATGTTGGATAGTGAGATATTTAATTTCTACGGGCAGGATTTGAGGGTTTTTGAATACCATTAGCTTTGTTTTCCCTGGGTTTATATATATGCCGTTTCCGGTTGACCAGTTAGTGATTTGATTGATGTCGTGTTGCATATTTGTGTAAGCGATATTTGCATTGTTGTGAATGGATACTATGGCCGTGTTGTCTGCGTATTGGAAGATTTTACTTTTTAGGGGGAGTTGGCTTGTGTCGTGTGTGTACATGTTAAATAGAATGGGAGATAGGACAGCTCCTTGCGGTACTCCACAGGTTACATGTACCTCTTTGCTGTATGGTGATCCTATACGTGTGGTGTGCTTTCTGTTTTTCGTGTATGCTTTAAACCACTGAATTAGACGACCTCCAATTCCGATATGGATTAGTTTCGTTAACAAAGTTTTGTGTGTTAGTGTGTCAAATGCTTTTGTTAGGTCAATGAATACCACTAATGTTATTCTGTTTTTATCCAATGCAGCGTTTATTAGATCTGTGAAATCTTCCAGGAGTGTTGCCGTTCCTTTATTTTTTTGAAAGCCATATTGTGTTTTGGGTATGATTTGAAATTTTTCAACGTACTTTCAACAATAATTTTTTTTTTATTATTATGTTTCAGTATAAATTACATACAATAATAATATTTACAATATTTACAATAAGATTTATACAGAATTTTTGAATTTAGAATATAATAATAATAATAATAATAATAATAATAATAATAATAATAATAATATTTTTTTTTATTTTTTTTATTTTTTTTTTTATAAACGACTTATTTGTTTATACAATGAAAATGATAAGGTTTACTATCACACAGAGTATCTGCACACACACAATGAAAAACATATTATCTTTTCTGTACAGTACGGAAATTCGATATACAAAATGCAGAGTACATTTTATAAATATGAATATACATTTTTTTAAACTAGCTAAATATGGATTGGCGCCAATGTGCACACAATTCACGATACAATGCAGTGATGCAGCATACTCACAATTCAATAATAATAATAATAATTTTTTTTTTCCTTTTACATTTTATTATGTCTCAGCATAAGTTACATACAATAATATTTACACTATTTACAATAAGGATTATACAGATTTTTTTTTTTTTTTTTATTATTTTTTTTTTTATGTCTCAGATGAATTGCATACATAGTTGCTGTAGTAATTATATGTATATAATATTTATAACGCATTACAAGTGTGTATAACAGATACTTGCAAGTTAGTAATTTTCTTCCTCGAAGCTTAGCAGAGCTTATCTGAGGAAGATAATAGATGACAGAGGGTGGTGGTTTCATGGTTGTGTTCCTATAGTGGTCACAAGCCAGGTGTTGATTTTACTATTTGTTGGTACGTGCTTAAAAGACTTCGTCTGCTATTACAGTTTAAGTTTTTTTTTTTTTTTTTTTGTGCAAATAGGGTTGGATTTAGACATGGTGTGTTTGTTTCTTTGTGTTCTTGTAGTGGTAGTTTTTTGAGAGGGGGGTTGTCGTAGGTTTGTGTGTGTGTGTATGTGGTGGGGGAGAGAGAAACAGGAATTGCTCTAATTTTCATTCTCGCTATAATATTTATATAGTGCCTGTTTCAGCTCTCTGTATGTTCCTAGGTTTCTGTTGTCGAACGGCAGTTTGTTTATCATGTCAGGTACGTAGAAGTTTCGGGTGGCTTTGCTGTGCTGATTGTTGTACTTATATGTTATGTAGTTTGTTGACTGTGGTCTTGTTATTTGATATTTGTTCTGGTTACTCTATATGTTGGGCTGTAGTAGTGTTTTAACATGACTGTGTAGTGGCATAAGTGTTTCACCTTAAATATTTTGTGTTTTGTCCATGCTTCCTGCATAAGAGTGGGTTGTTCCCAGAATATCAGTTTTATCATTTTATCTTGCAACCATTGTAGCCTGTTAAGTCTGTAGTCTGCGCAGAATGCATATGATGTGATTGCATATCTTAAAATGTTTTCACATAATGCTTTATAGATTAGTATTTTTATGTGGGTTGGGGCAATGTCTTTTAATCTGTATAGTTTGCTTGCTATTATCCTAAGCTTGGTATATAGGTAGTTTGTATGGCTATTCCAACTTTGATCTGCATCGAAGTGAAGTCCAAGGTGCCGTGTTGTTTTCACCTGTGTGATGGTTGTGATTTTAGGTTCTGCACTTTGTGTATAGGAGGATGAATGTTTGATAGTGAGATATTTAGTTTCTATGGGCAGGGTTTGGGGGTTTTTGAATATCAGTAGCTTTGTTTTTCCAGGGTTTATATATATGCCGTTTTCGGTTAACCAGTTAGTGATTTGATTGATGTCGTGTTGCATATTTTTGTAAGCGATTTTTGCAGTGTTGGCAATAATAATAATAATAATAATAATAATAATAATAATAATAATAATAATAATAATAATAATAATAATAATAATAATAATAGTTAGTAGTAGTAATATGTGCGGTTAATTAGTAACATAAGTATCCATGTCGATAAACTGCTGCTAGGGAACGAGCCATCCGGGTTGATCATTATTACAGTATTGCACTGCAGCATGCAAAATGCTGATATCCCTAAGGGAAGGAAAAAAACTAAAAAAGACAAAATTGCCTTAATGATAATCACGAGTGAATTTCGTGAACTCGATGTTTTGGGAACACTAGCAAGGTAGTACAAAATAAAACGGTGCTGTTTTGGCAATAAATATTTTCCATATTACTTTCCATGCTAAATACATTTGACAACAGCCATGTAATTGTTTGAAAGATAATAAACTGTTGATTAGAAAAATATTATTTACTGTGTGTTTGTACTAAACGGAAAATATGATATGACAACTGTTCTACTCTGTATGAGCATATTTTGTTAAACTGGAAAAAAAAAAAAATGTAAACTTGCAATCTTATTTCCATGTGTAACTGTGAACTGTGATAGTATTATGGGATATTGTGAGATTAATATTACTGATTATATTCTTGAAAGACACTTGTGACATTAAATTAAGAATTATAAACACGTTTGCACAAGAATATTTTAATATTTGCCAAATATTTGGTTTTAATTGTGGTTGGTCGGCAAATTTAGTGCTCCTGTAAAGTTTGTGATTTTTGTCTGTTTTTATTATGTTTTTCCTTAAAAAATTAGTGTTTTATAGTATACTAGGTTAGAGTTTAGTATTATGTCGTGTATTTAGTATTTTATTATATATTTTATTAAGACATTTTAATATTTAGTATACATTTAAAATGGCACCAAAAGAGGACAAGAACGGTAATGCTAAAAAAAAGCACCACAGGCTAGAACAAGAAGGTTATCCCTGCCAACAAGGTTATTCTGCACATGGAGGAGGTTAACGAAAATGAATTAACTGCCAAAATAGCGAAGTTGAAGCAGATCATCAGAGAGACAACGCGAGAATTGCAAAATGATGAGAGACTTTTAATGAGCAGATGGAGAAAAAGAAAAATGAACATGAAAATAAGAAACAACAAAGCAAGGAAACAGGTAAGTTTAAAAAAATGACGAAAATCAGGTGAGTGACGTTGTTAGTAAAAAAGAAAAAAATTATTTCGTATGGTGACTCTATAATAAAACATGCTATTGTTGGATAATCTGATTATATAGAGATTGAAGTAATTATTATTTGTTTCAGAATCCAACATGATCTTCCATCACATAGGCAAAACTTGTAAATATTATTTAATGTAAATCACTTATTTTACAATTAAATATTCATATAACTACCTTAATTTTGTCTAATATTAAATTATTTAATCAAAGATATATGTATTAATAATGAAAATATTGTATTAAATATTATTAAGTTATTTTATTTATTACTATGTTAATATTATAGAATTTGTACTTGATAATTTTAACTGCGTATTAATTGAAATGTAAATATTCTCTATTTATTTTTGTTATAGAAGTTTAGAGTTATGCAATAGCTCAATTTTATTATATTTTATTTGTTGTCATGGAGACGCATGAAGAAGCGAGCGCGAGTGGAACAGAGAGTGAGCTAGGACAAGGATAATAAAAAAAATTATATAGAGGTAACAAGAGAGAGTTGGAACGGAAATTTTGAAGTGAAAGGAAGCAAGGGTATAAACTAGATTGGTGGAAGTAAATAAAAAGTTCTCAAGGACAGAAGTTAAAGGGGATAATAATTATAACCAAAAAAAGACGAAGTGAATTTTATAGTTAGCTGAAAGTTAAGTCAGCAGTGATAATTAAAGAAATTTAATGCCGCAATCAGATAATATGAAGAAACTGGACGTTCAGTGAAGAATTCTGATTAAACCCAGTTAATCTAGAATTGCGACTTAATTCTAAATCGCCCTAAGCAGAACTGCACAGTGTTCAATTATTTAATGAGTGGTAACAAGGATAATCAAAGTACCTTACAGTTGATATCCATAGTCGTGAAGCGAGATTAATAGTGTTTTAGTTATAACTGCGGAGAAGTCTTATAAATGTATTCTTAAGTGCAACAAATATATTTTGAAAGTTATTCGCAACGTAATTGATGTACTAGGAACTGTTTCTGGTAAGCACTGACATATTGATCATTTTCAATGTATGAAGAATTGAATGTTAGTTACGCTACGTTTAACCTAACTTTAACAGTGGAAATTCTTTGCGAATGAGAATTTGAAAATAAGAATTGTTGAAAGATATTTACAGCAATTAGTGCCTGCGGTGTTCTTTAAGCGTATAGCATAGCTGAGGACTGTGTGGAAACCATTCAGATGGGAAGTTCTATTGTATTTAATTAAGTGTAGGAATTTTGTGGCTCAGAAACTGAGAAAGTGTATGTAATGTTTGGAAGATTGAACTAATGTGATTGACTTGACCTAATATTTAACTTTATTCTATTGTTTAAAATTAGAGGTAGAATTTATGTATGTGTCATATAGCTTATATTAAATGTTTTATTTTGTTAATCTAATTATTGTGTTTGCCTGAATTCCTTTTTATTGCCGTTCATAAATATTCGAATCTTGCGGGAATCCCAAGTGGAAAATAAAATACCTCGGCCAGAATGATAGAGGAGACTGCTAACTAACTATGAATTGATCCTGCTATTTTATATAGACTAATCTAAGGATAGAGTGGCGTAGTATAATCGAAATTTCTCTACCCTTGGATTGGTGATCAATTTACAATTAGTTGTTTATTTTATGAAAGTGACTAGTAACAAGATGGCGGATTAGAACAGAACATGAAAATAGAACGTCACGACACTATAGATGAGAGAGTTATAACATCGAGTTTTCCTGGAGTGAAAATTAAAAATATAACTCAAGTAATTCAAAAGCAGAAAAGAAAAGTAAATGAAATTGCAGTTGTAGCAGGTACGAACGATTTAACTGGTGACAAGTTTAGTATGAGAGAGGATATGAAATGATTGCTGGAAGAGGCGAGAGTGAAGAGTGAGAAAGTGAAAATCGTTAGTATTTTACCTCGCTATGACAAACATGAATCAAAAAGAAGGGCTATGAACGATTCGATGCGTAGGCTATGTAGAAGGAATGGATGCGAATTTTTGGATGTGTGGAGTGAGGTTGAGGGAAGATTGGATTTGTATAAGAGGGATGGCCTACACCTGAATTCGTTTGGTATCAGGAGTCTGAAAAACTATTAACTGGTATGAGACCTAACACGGAGAATCAAGGAAACTAAATTATAAAGGAAGGAATGATGTGAATGTGAGTATAAGAGCGAAAACAGTATATAACTGTGTTAATGATGGGAATGGGATTTGTTGTGGGAATGCTGGCGAGGTGAGAACGATTTCGGGTTTGTGTTCATCCGATTCGGACCAATCACATGTGTGCAAAGATGTATACATGTAAAGCATAAGAGAAGAATAGAGATCTGCAAGTTGTCCAATTGGGTTCGGCAGACTGCAAACAAGTGGTATACTAAAGAATAGGAAGGTAGATTATTATGTCTGTACACGAATGCTAGGAGTATCAGAAACAAAGCGGTAGAGTTTGTTGCCTTAGTCAATATTCTGCGACCTCAGATTGTAGGAATTAGTGAGACCTGGCTATCAGAATCAGACCTACTAACTGGTATCGAATGTCATGGGAACAGTATTTTTAGGAAGGATAGAGTGGATAGGGGATGAGGGGCGTGCTGCGAATGATATTGGATGACTTAAATCCAGTTAGAGTTGAGACCTATGAATGTAGTAATACTACTAACAATATTTCACGTGGAGTGAGTTTGAAGCCATCTGGTGTGAGGTGGAATCTAATAAGGCAAATTACACAGTGGGGTGTTGTTGGATCGGTTGCTGGTGATGAAGAAAGGCATGACCAAATAGAAAAGGTGAGAACGAAAAGAGTAATCATAACGGGAGATTTTAATTATACAAATATTGATTGGATAGCAGTAGAATCTCATTAGAAGAATGAAAATGCATTTATTGAGCTGTTGCGGGACAACTTCCTCACGCAGTATGACAGAAGGAACTCGAGGTCAAAGGGTGATAGATTGGATTATAGTGTCAGAGGGCATTTCAGTTAAAGACGTAACTATTCTGCCTCCAGTTGGTGACAGTGATCATGCGGTACTCACTTGGGAAGTGACTAAGTTTGTGAATGTTCCATTCAGAAAAGGTTACATGTTGAACTAAAAAGCAGGAAATTATGACCAGCTGAGGAGTATACTGAGTTCAATGGAATGTGATCGGTTGCTGGATGGAAAGAATATCGACAGTGTATGGGAAGCATTTAAACAATATTTAAATGATGCGATATCAGAATGTGCCCTGAGAGTTCGAAGAATAAATAGAGTAGGAACCAAATCGATGTGTAATCTTATTAAGCAAGAGATTTGTAAGAAAAGGATGATGTGGAAGGATTACCGTTTGCCTAAAGACGTCCGTTATGAACATTATAAGCAGCAAGCTAGAATAGTCACAACTGTTGTACGGAAAGCAAAGCCTGATTATGAAAAGAAACTGGCTCTGCGTGCGAAAGACAACCCACAAGAATTCTATCGATGTGATGCAAGTAAAAGAAGGAATGACTATGAAAGTATAACTCTTCTAAATCCAGATGGAGTGAGGGTTACTGATTCAGAAGAGGTGGTTTAATTAATGGGTGCCCATTTCGTTAAATGCTATGAAACTAGTGAACGCGACATTGAGCTCACTGTTACCTCTTCACTAGATGAAGAAACGCAGGTGTGTGAGGCCGGGGTATAAGAGCTGTTGCACAAACTGAATAAGAATTCGGCAGTAGGGACTGATGAAATATCAGCGTGTGCTAAAAGACTGTTCAGCTGAATTGATCATTCCTTTGACCAGGATGTTTATTATGAGTCTCAGAACAGGGAAGATTCCGCAGGAATGGGAGGAATATATGGTAATTCCATTGCATAACGGTGGTGCAAAGACCGATGTATCAAACTATCCACCAATTAGTATCTCAAGAGTGGTGGTGAAGATTTTAGAAAAATTAGTTAGAGCCCGCATTCAGAAATGGGTTGACACTGAATCTCTACTTTGCAATGAACAACACGGGTTTACTGAGGGAAGGTCATGTTTTAGCAACTTGCTCACATTCTATGACAATGTTACCGTTGAACTAGACAAGGGGATTGGATTCACCATAGTACTTTTGGATTTTGCTAAGGTTTTTTTTGACAGAATACAACATGACAGACTGCTGCCTTAATTGGAGAAAATGGGTTTGTGTTATACAACATTAGCATGGATAAGAGGATGGCTGACTGACAGATATCAAAAAGTGGTATACGGGGGATCTGAGTCTGCAAGGTTTAAGGTAACATGTGGTGTATCACAAGGATTAGTGCTTGGTCCACTGTTATCCAATCTATATATTAATGATATTGGAAAGGATTTGACAAGCGACATATAGTTATTTGCTGATGATACACAGATAGGCAGGGTAATCATGAATGCTGCTGATATGCAGTCCTTGCAGAATGATTCGAATAAGCTGGAATTGTGGGCATAGGAAAATAAGTGTCAGTTCAATGTCAGTAAATGTAAAGTCATTCTCGTCGGCATGATTACCTATCCAATGTCGTATTATATAGGTGGGATTAGGCTAGAAGAAACTGATTAGTCTAGGGATCTTGGAGTGTTAATAGATAGCAAGTTGAAGTTCAGGGGCCATGTGGCAAAGATAATTGCAATGCTCAAACGAACGATCACATAAAGATAAGGATGTTATTTTGCCTCTTTACAAGGCCTTGATAAGACCTCACTTGGATATTGTGCGCAGGTCTGGTTTCCGATGTGACTCTGATATATTGGAGAGAGTACAAAGGTGAGTGTTAAAAATGATATCAGGATTGTGGAATACTAATTATGAAGACAGGTTGAGAATTTGTAGATTACAGACACTAGCAAATAGGAGAAAGAAGGGTGATATGATTGAGACTTACAAACTGCTGTAAGGATCATACAGGATTTCAATTGATGGGATTTTTCAATTTATGGAGGATGGGGAAAGGACGAGAGGGCATCCTTGGAAGCTGAGAATGAAGGCTGCCAAGAAGAGTGTAAGGGCTAGAGTTTTCTCTCAGAAGGTGGTGCGTGATTGGAAGGGATTGCCATTGGATGTTTTGAGTGCAAGCAGTGTGAATGAATTAAAGAATAAGTATGATAGCTGGTGTGTGTAGTATGTGGCCTCCCTCGATGAGTCTCTGACTTCCTGGAGGTCTCGCTTAATAATAATAATAATAATAATAACCATTTCAGTTTGAAACTAAGTACAAGCCACTTGATGATAGTGTGCTAGTTTATAATTCTTAATATTACTGATAATAATGAATTATCCTGTTATAGCAATTGCACATTATGCATATTATGACGATATTAATTAGAATCTGTTTTTGAATCACGTGAAAGAAAATGTGGTATTGTTAATTCAATTTTACATTATGTGTATATAATTCGTTTAACACAATAATATTCTAGCAGCAAACATGAGAACAAGGCCGATAACATCAAGCTTAACAGGCAAGCAAATCCCGACGGTAATTGGTATATCTGAACACTGCACCCACCCTCCATACTATAAAAACCTTCTAAGCCACTCAAGGAAAACAGAAACAGAAAAAAAAATACAAGTATCTGGGACTACGGATTCACAGATATTTATGAGAGAATGAAAACACTCGAGTTTATATCATTACATCCTCAAAGGTGTGCAAAGATGTCTACTTGTATAAGGCACTGGAGAAGAATAGAGATCAGCAAGAATGTATGGTAATTCCATTGAGCAAAGGTGATGCAAAGACCGATGCATCCAACTATCGACCAATAAGTATCGCAGGAGAGCTGGTGAAAATTTTGGAAAAAATTGGTTAGGGCTCACATTCAGAAATGGGTTGACAGTGAATCTCTATTTTCCAATGAGCAACATGGGGTTAATAAGGGAAGCTCATGTTTTGGCAACTTGCTCAGATTTGTGACAATGTTACCATTGCACTGCACATGGGGAATGGATACACTGATACTTTTGAATTTTGCTAAGGCTTTTGATCGAATACAGCATGGTAGACTGTCGCATAAGTTGGAAAATATGGGTTTCGGTTATAGAATGTTAGGGTGGATAAGAGCATATCTTCCTCTCAGATAACAAAACGTATTCTACGATTGATGTGAGTTTTCAAGATTTAAGGTAATTAGTAGTGTACCACAAGGATCAGTACTTGGTCCACTGTTATTCAATCTGTACATTAATGATATTGGGAAGTATTTGACAAGCGACATACAGCTATTTGCTGATGATGCAAAGATAGGTAGGATAATCGCAGCTAATATGTAATACTTGCAGTAATTGCAGAATGATTTGCATAGGCTGGAATTGTGGGCATGGAGAAATGGATGCCCTTTAATGTCAGTAAATGGAAAGTATACACTTCGACGTGATTATCCAATGTCATATATTATAGGTGGGATTATGCTAGAACAAATAATCACGTTAGGGATCTTAGAGGGTTTAGTAGATAGGAAATTGAAGTACAGTGGCCATGTAGTAAAGATTGCAAATACAATTCGAAAGATAACTGCAATGTTGAGAGGAACGTTCACGTGTAAAGGATGTCATTTTTCCCCTTTACAAGGTCTTGATAAGACCTCACTTGAACTATTGTGTGCAGGTCTGGTTTCCTGGTTTCCATTGTGATTCTGATATATTGAAGAGAGTTCAAAGGAGAGTTTATAAAATGATAACAGGATTGTGGAATACTGATTATGAAGAGAGATTTAGAATTTGTACATTGCAGACACTAGCAAACAGGAAGAGGGGAGATATGATTGACATTTACAACCTTCTGCAAGGTTCATACAGAATTTCAATTGATGGAAGTTTTTAATTTATGGAGGGTGGGGAAAGGACGAGAGGACATCCTTGCAAGCTGAGAATGAATGCGCCAAGAAGGTATGAGGCTAGATTTTTCTCTCAGAAAGTGGTGTATGATTAGAATGAATTGCCTTTGGATGTTGTGAGTGCAATCAGTGTGAATGCAATCCCAAGTTGTTGTGAGTGCAATCCCAAGAATAATATGATAGCTGGTGTGTGTAGTATTTGGCCTCCCTCGATGAGTCTCTGGTGATCTCTTTTAATAATAACAGTAATACTATAATTGCACGAGATTCCAATCTACCAATATAGTACATTAACTCTCTATCTCTCCATCCTTATGAGCAAGATTGAAATTCATCTCTAAAACTCTAGCACGAATATCTCAAATCTTGGCTAACATATCAGAAAGAAAATATAAATTTCTAAGTCTTTGACTCTTTGAATAAATGGACAGACAAACATTCCAGAAATATCGAGTTCGCCGTCATACACAAAAACCTAAGCAGTATAAGGAAACACTGGCTTACATTGATAATACTGCTCAACTACACCTTGAGGAAGATAAACTTATCCTCACAGAAGTTGCGATAAATGTCACAGAAACGTATGCATACAACATTAATAACTACCAGTCCTACACCGTTTGTAGACTCAACAAAAGAAGAGGTGGCATCGTGGCTTTTATTAAAGAAAAATACCGTGACTGGAAAACAAACGCGTTTCGAACATGCGGAAACACTGATCTGGGAATCACAAATAAATGCAAACAGCGTCAAATACACGATAATCACAAGACACAGACTCCGAAATAATAATCCACTGAGCTTTCTGCACGAATTAGAATCATGGCTAAGAGGCATTGAACCCCGTATACAACACATAGTCTCATCCTAATAGGAGACATTAACATAAATACTCTTGATCATGCTTCTTCAAACACTAACACATGCCTTGATATACTAAGTCAGTATAACATAAACCCTACCATAAATTCCCCAACAACAGGAGAAATACTTATCAATTCACTAATACAATCATGCATTGACCAAATTAATATACAGGCTCCCATCGAGTGATATACCTCATTGATATACCTGAACACCAAAATCACCGATCACTACTTTGTCTCAGCTTCGTTTCACTACTCCACCTCCTCCTCCTACCCCAACACCGAAAAACTTTACAGAACTCCATCACTTTAGACAACCTTATAAAAAATACTTAACCGCTACTGCATTGAGGATAAGGCGGTTAGCCTTATGTTTCTCGCTGTGTCCTTATATCTGTAAATTCGTGTGTGTTCACGAATTAAAATTACGAATTAAAATTAATGTTCACAGAAATACACAAAACAAAGAGGCAACGAACAGACCATAATCCATGGATAAATGACAACATTCGAAATATTATTATTGTAAAATAAAATATATGGAAAAGACTGAAAAAAAAGTCACCCGGTTACACTCAACTACAAAGATTACATAAAACACAAGAAATCAACAACAAAAATTCGTACGATTAGACACTCCTGGAATGAAGATTATTCCGTAGGATTTCTGCTTCGAATTTCTACACAGTGAAGTGTGGGTCGACGCGTGCGCGCGTAAATCAGGCAGGCATTCTTGCCCTGAATCAGGAGTTCTCCAGCTAAGGGGAATTAGAGTTTCAGTGGGTGAGGAATTGTGACCATTGTGGGGATGGATTATGTGTTAGGCACGATTTTTTAAATACTGCATGCTCCACAAATAAAAACAAGTTTTCTTAATAGTTTAAAATTATATTTAAAATGTTTTAATTAATGACTGTAGTTACTAAATTCATCAGACAGAATTAAATAAATAGCTTGAATCCATAAATTTAAGATATTAGGACGCTTGCAAGGAAATCTAAAACCAATTTAGGTTGTAACCTATGAATTTTATTTAAATACATATTTACAGAGTTTTAAATTTATTAATAGTACGGTTTTTACAGTCAGGAATTGCCAAATATTCACCATTAATAAAGAAATTATTTACTAATAAATCAGACTTCCCGTTACGCTTTAAGGTCGGCATGTCGCTTGATAAGAAAACTATTCTGGATTATCATCACAGTTGTTTTCAATGGCATTTGAATAGAGGTCGTTTATACAGATAATAAAAAAAGTCTCAAGACTCCTTTCTTTTATCTAGAACTGAACCTTGAGGAACATCACTTTTTATGAGTTGGTATTCGCTCAAGCTGCCTTCCTTCTGAAATACTTGCCACCAGTTTTCTGAATAAGATTGAAACCACAGGTGTTGGAAATTCTCAGCAACAATTTTTCTTTCCATACTAATTTGACTTACATAATCTAATAAGGAATAAAAAAAACTGCGATACAGATGAATGATTCGAACACGTACATTCAGCTTAAGTTAAACGCGATATTTAATAAAACCACTTTAAAGTTGGTCATAGCGGCACGTGAACCGTTATAACACTACAGCTACCGGCATGGGAATATGACTTTTATCCCCTCTTGGAGGTCTGTAAACTCAAAGGACACAGCACGTTGTTGATTTCCTTCAAGGACGGTTGTAGTTCAGAAATGAATTGGAAGTACTTGGGTATTTACAACATATCAACATTGTTTACAAAGGACGAACCGTGAAGTAAATCCCATGCGAAAAACGAATCTTTACATAATACAGGGTGTCCATAAAATAACTTTCCCTCTTTGGAGGCATCTGTAGCTAAAATCAATAAACGGAATGAGACAATTTTATATTGAGTCTTTTGAAGGCATGGGGAGATGAATTCCGCGAAAAAGAAGATTTAGTACCAAAAGTCTCCGGTAGGGGAAATTTTGGCGCTTGCGGAGCCTAAAGCAGTCAAATATTTGTAATAAACGCAGATAAAAAGGATTATGCAAATTTTACTGTGCATACGTGACAGCAGCGCCAACAATTCCACTTAAAAAGGAATTGGGAACGTTCAGGCAGTTATTCGAATGACTGACGAATTGTGCTCAATATGCGTCCTACCAACTGGAATCAGTGACCTGGCTGTCTCTTACACCGTCGAAATGTTATTATTCCATTTTATCTGCCTTTAATGTAATTATCGGCTTGTTTTCGGCTCTGCCAGCGTCATAATCACCCTATCGGCGACTTTTGGTACTAAATCTTTTTTTCGTGAAAATCATCTCCCATGCCTTCAAAAGTCTCAATATAAAATTTGGTCTCATTCAGTTTATTGGTGCCTCCAAAGAGGGAAAGTTATTTTATGGCCACGTTGTATATTATTAGTCTCTTGGCTGAAAGTGGTATAAGCACACATTTCAAAACATGGAACGAGTAAAACAATTCCAATATTAAGCTTTTTAAAATATCCATGTTTGATGGAATGGAGAATGTTTTCTTGTAAAAGTCTGATTGTAATTAATATCGCCACAGCTTCTAAGAAAGTTGCATCATTTGCCACCGATACATTTCCGGAGGCTTCTGTTTCGTACTTAATAATCGCTTTTGCCAAAATTCAAGGTGCTTGCAGCTAAAGAAACACGGTATAAGGAGAAGTAAATCTGGACCAGTTTCACAAAAGGCAACCGCTGTTGTGAAATTCTGTGTTAGTCTTCACTAATGTCAGTACCTAATTTGACGTTATTCAGAAGTAGGAAAATGTTGTTTTTGAAATCATTTATCAGCTAACTAACGATTTTTCTTCCATTACATTTCACAATGGGTTTTATTTTAAATATTAGCAATGAAGCTTTTACTTCCCTCATTTGCAATACTTAAACACCATTTATCAAGTGAAATGTGTGAATTTCAACCCAAATGTTGAAAGGAAGGTATGAAATAGAAAATGGTCGATGATCGAATCGCATTTACGCAGCAGTTATTTATATATGAAAAGAATTGAACTTCCAGTCAAATTATATAAAACCACGTTGTCAACTCGAAAAACTCCAAAACAGAAAAATCAACTTTACGAAGAATCTCATCGAGAAAATTGAACACTGCAAAAAACCAGGGTGTGATATATAAGCCATTCTGTTTGTTTATTCGCTAATGTATAAAAAAAACTCCAACTATACTTACTTTACACAAAACTACAGAAACTGAGAAGAGAAAAATTCATTTACTGAAACTGTTCGAAAGGACTTCAGCATCCTAATTTTATCAAGGCTGCGGGGAGCCTTTATCAGGGCTTTGCACATGAAGGTGAGTTAGCCTGTCTCATACGGGAATGGAAGTTTCTTCCCTCCCTGAAACTTGAGTTTTTCTTTCCAAAAAATAAGCGAACTGGATAGAAAAACACACGCTATGATTTAAAGACAGTTCTTCGGCTTTCATTCAAAGCAACTCAACCAATCTCATTTCATTTAGCGCCGTGTTTTCTATCTGTCGTCTTGCGACCATTGGCATCCTTCAGAAGTTCAAATACGATTTCCAACCGTTCTTCATCCAAAAAGAACAACAGAGGAGCATCCCTCAAAACGTTTGTACGTTTGTTTCGCAAATATTTCTAACTCTTTGCTCATCTCGCCAATTATATTTTCCGAGAAAACATTTTAATCTTTTTTTTAACAATCTCCATCAATCACTGAAAACCCAGAAATGCATCCTCATTAGTATTCTTAGCTTAATCCTCCCCTTATTAACTGCAAGTACTTGCCTACCAGGACATTCGGGAGATAATGGTATATGACACTCATGTCGTTGAGGAATAACAGGAACAGGAGTAAATAAGTAAAACATAATTCAAAAATCTCCAGGAATGATGTTTTTTTTCGAGTTTTCGAACGTTTTTACTCTGAATTCCTATAATATTTTACTATTATATTCTGAAAACATCTTAGCAAACTTAAAATTGTCATCCTCAAACATACAGTAAGAAAAACGTACCAAAATATCAAATATGTTTTTATTAATATTTAAATACGACATGTAAAAAATAAATTCAAAAAGAACAATCACAGAAAGAGAAATATTTTATTTAATGCAAGGGGATAGATTGATTTGATTTTGTACACATTTCTCAAATATAAGTATCTTAAAATTAGAAATCTGTGAAATCCACTCTGATGTTTTCTACACTATTTCATTTCAAAAAAATACTCTGCGGCAACAAGAAAATCGACATCATTCCCAGTATAATCTACTTCTCAACTGCACTTTCCGCTTGTTATGAAGGATATTCAACAGTTGTTTGGATTCTTTGGAGCTATAAAGGAAGCAACTCAGGCTTTGAGGCCACTAAATTATTGTCTGTAAATTGCGTGTTATTCCGATAAGATGGTCTCTTTTTCGGAATGAAAAATCATTTTCTTGGAAGGAAAACGCAGAAAATTCCGTATGATACTTTTAAGGTTAAGTTATAAAATCCTCCTGTCCCTGGATACATCACTTCCTCTGATCTTCAAATGCAAGCTTTGTTAACAGTTCAGGTGCTACACCAAACTGAAAGCTTCAGTAATTCGCACTTGTTATATTTTGCGTTACAAAATCAAATTATTAATTTGTTTCATTGTGCGAATTAAAAAAGAAATTATTAATTGCACTTTGATAGAATTATTAATCAATTTCTTCACTCAATGCCGAATGAAATCATCTTCGTCACGCGGCGTCGAACAAATAGAAAATTCAGCCGAAAATCTGTTCCTTTGCAGGGATGCACTACAATATTTTGATACTCTTTTGGAGACGGTTAAAAATGATTTTTAATCAAGATATCAATGAATCTCGCGATATTGTTTTTCCCTCAGTAATTGCGTGAATTAACCTGATAATTTGTACAATTATTCCTTGGGGTGGATAAAGTGCACTGCTTCATTTCCTGACTTGAGTTACAACAAATCAATTATAACAAGCGTGAAAAGAGAAAGAAAGGAGAAGAAAACAGTCGGTTATTCAAAAATGAAAATAAATATACTATAAATCATAAACGTACAATATGCACGTATAAAGTACAAAAGGAAAACTCGATGTTATAACTCTCTCATCTATAGCATGTCTTATTATAGAGTCACCATACCAAATAATTTCTTTCTTTTTTACTAACAACGTCACTCACCTGATTTTCGTTATTTTTTTAAACTTACCTGTTTCCTTGCTTTGTTGTTTCTTATTTTCATGTTCATTTTTCTTTTTTTCCATCTGCTCATTAAAAGTCTCTCAACTTTTTGCATTTCTCGCGTTGTCTCTCTGATGATCTGCTTCAACTTCGCTATTTTGGCAGTTAATTCATTTTCGTTAACTTCCTCCATGTGCAGAATAACTTTGTTGGCAGGGATAACCTCCTGTGGTGCTTTTTTTTAGCATTACCGTTCTTGCCCTCTTTTGGTGCCATTTTAAACGTATACTAAATATTAAAATGTCTTAATAAAATATATGATAAAATACTAAATACACGATATAATACTAAACTCTACCCTAGTATACTATAAAACACTAATTTTCTAAGGAAAAACACAATAAAAACAGACAAAAATCACAAACTTTACAGGAGCACTAAATTCGCCGACCAACCACAATTAAAACCAAATATTTGGCAAACATTAAAATATTCTTGTGCAAACGTGTTTATAATTCTTAATTTAATGTCACAAGTGTCTTTCAAGAATAGAATCAGTAATATTAATCTCACAATATCCCATAATACTATCACAGTTCACAGTTACACATAAAAATAAGTTCGCAAGTTTACATTTTTTTTTTTTTTCAGTTTAACAAAATATGCTCATACAGAGTAAGAACAGTTGTCACATCATATTTTCCGTTTAGTACAAACACACAGTAAATAATATTTTTCTAATCAACAGTTTATTATCTTTCAAACAATTACATGGCTGTTGTTATATGTATTTACACATTATTACTGGAGTCTCCGTAGCTCAGTCAGTATAGACGAAGCCCTTTGGTCGGAAAGATCTGTCCCTGATTCCCGTCCGTAACGTAAGGAACCTTCATCTGGTCTCTTTCAACAAAATGTAGGTTAGCCGGTCTCATGCGGAAGTAAGGGTTTTTTCAACTCGGGTTTTTCGTTCCCCGTTCAGGAGCTGGTTTACCCAGAAAGGCAAACCGGCCTCTGAACACACGCATCTACAGACATAGGGCTAACCACTGTAGCTCGAGGTAGTCGCGATTAAATGTAGAAAAATCCTCGTCACTGCAACGTAAGAGAGAAGGAAAGGAGTAATAATAAAAAGACATGCTATTACAATTATTATAATAATAACAATATAATATTATAATTAGTGTTCAAGTTAACAGAAATCATAAGCAGATCAATTTATGAGTATTACATTAAAACAGTTACACAATTATTTTTGCATTTGACCATTTCTGTTTCTATTACAATTTGCAGTTTATTTTAATTCAAAATTTACATTTGCTGCTCCTTTTTTGTTGCAGTAGGGAATTCTGAATGCGTTCATTTCGCTTTTTCACAATACATTTTTACATCGGTAATTTTTTAATAATAATTTTAATATCAATAATAATAATACTCTTATTATTCTTCGAGAATAGTTTCATTTTTTAACATCATGATACAAAACTTTCATTGGTAGTACTTCGTTTTTTGTTTAATTAAGTAAAATTAATACATGCATTATTATTGATGGTATCAATAACAGATTTATTTACCCCTAAAAGCTAGGTAGGGTTTAAAGGCCCCACCCCATCATGTCAGGTGCATACAAGTTTCGGGTGACTTTGCCGTAGTGATTGTTGTACTTATATTTTATGTAGTTTGTTGACTGTGGTCTTGTTATTTCATATGTTATTCTGGTCACTCTGTGGTTGGGCTGTAGTAATGTTTTAACATGACTGTGTAGTGGCATAAGTGTTTCACCTTAAATATTTTGTGTTCTGTCCGTGCTTCCAGCATAAGAGTGGGTTGTTCCTAGAATATCAGTTTTACCATTTTATCTTGCAACCATTGTAACCTGTTAAGTCTGTAGTTTGCGCTGAATGCGTATGATGTGATTGCGTATCTTAAAACGTTTTCGTATAATGTTTATAAATTACTATTTTTATGTGTGTCAGGGCAATGTTTTTTAATCTGTATAGTTTGCTTGCTATTATCCTAAGCTTGGTATGTAGGTAGTTTGTATGGCTATTCCAACTTTGATCAGCATCGAAGTGAAGTCCGAGACAGCGTGTTGTTTTCACTTGCGTGATGGTTGTGGTTTTAGGTTCAGCTGTTTGTGTATAGGAGGAGGATAAATGTTGGATAGTGAGATATTTAGTTTCTATGGGCAGGGTTTGGAGCTTTGTTTTTCCAGGGTTTATATATATGCCGTTTTCGGTTAACCAGTTAGTGATTTGATTGGTATCGTGTTGTATATTTATGTAAGCGATATTGCGTTGTTGTGAATGGATACTATGGCCGTGTCATCTGCGCACTGGAAGATTTTACTTTTCAGGGGAAGATATGTTATGTATATGTTAAACAGAATGGGAGATAGGACAGCTCCTTGCGGTACTCCACGGTTAACGGTACCTCTTTGCTGTACGCTGATCCTATACGTGAAATTGCTTCCTGTTTTTCATGTATGCTTTAAACCACTGGAGTAGACGAACTCCGATTCCGATATGCGTTAGTTTCGTTAACAAGGTGTCGTATGTTAATGTGTCAAATGCTTTTGTTAGGTCAATGAATACCACTAATGTTATTCTGTTTTTATCCAATGCGGCAGTTATTAGGTCTGTGAAATCTTCCAGGAGTGTTGCTGTTCCTTTATTCTTTTGAAAGCCGTATTGTGTTTTGGGTATGCTTTGAAATTTTTCAACGTATGTGGAGAGTTTGCAGTGCACGATGTGCTCCTGATTTGGTTAATTACAGATGAGTAATTAACCAAACACTCAACGTGGCGATGAGTCTGTAATTACTTATAATTTTCTTTTTCCATGTTTGTGTATGGGTGTGCTTAATGCAGTCTTTAGTGTTTCAGGTATGTGTCACGTTTCGAAGATTTTATTTAACAGTTTTTTGTATAACTGGACATAGGTTGGTTGGTTGAGTGTTTCTTAAAGTATTTTGGTCTCTGATTCTGTCTATCCCCGGCTTTGTTATGGTTAATTTGTTGAATTGCCAGTGATAGTTCTTTTGTTACTGTGGGGAACCACATCGAGTGGGTTGCTCGTAGACCTAGTGGAGAATGTTCGTTTGTGTGAAGAAACGTTGTTTCTTGTAGTTTTTGGACAGAGTTCATGAAGTACTGATTAAAGTTGTTTGCCAACTGTTTGAGGGATTTGGGGTCGCAGACAAAGCTGTATTTTATAGTTTCTGAGGCGGTGGTTCTGTGTATATTGTGCAGCATTTCATTAATCAGGTGCCAGGTTTCCTTTATGTCATTCTGAGCTGTTGTTAATTTGTTGCAGTAATAGTTTCTTTTTGCCGTTCTTATCTGTGTTGTTAGGAGATTCCGTTTTCTTTTGTATTCAGCTTGTAAAGCGATATTATTTGGCGACTTCTTAAGTTGTTTCCATAGGACGTCTTTTCTTTGTATGTCTGTTAATATGTTGTCTATTATCCATGGATTTAGTTTTGTTTGGAAGCGTATTTTTATTTTTGTTAATGCTTTGTTATATATTTTTTTAAATGCAAGTTTAGGATTATTATATTCAGCTTCAGCAGAGTCTAAAGATGCCATCTGCATCCAGTCTGTTTTTCTGATTTCGTCGTTTACTATTGTTTCGTTCAGAATGCTATAATACTGTTTTGTAGTTTCAGTGAACTTTATGGATTCTGGTTCAGTGTGTAACTGTAACGCTGTGAAATAATGGTCTGCCAGTTTGCATGTTATGACGGCTGCAGTGCCGCTGTTTGGAGGGGCCCTTATATTTATATAATGAATACAGGATGAGATTGTTATATTTCCGACTATCTTTTCTCGTGCATGAGACTGTATGGATGGGGTTATGTTATATGCCGATAATAGGTCTAGATATTATTCTGTATTGTCATTTATGTTCCTAATGTTTATAATCATGTCTCCTATTATTATCAAGTATTTTGTGGTGCCTTATTCCGTGGATGAAAGTCATCTGTTTAGTTCATCAAGAAATGTTGTGGTGCTTAAGTTGAGTGGCCTGTATATTGCGTTTATTATCAAGGAGATTTGTTGTTTGAAGTTTTTAATTTCCACGAACATTTTTTCTGCATATTCTAATTTATGCTTTATTTCTCTTACTTCTTATTTATGTTTGGTAAATATTATTATACCACCGCCTCGTTTTATTTATTTGTTTGCAATGTCTGTGTTGTTGGAAATATGGCATTTGATAGATGGTTGCGTCTTCCTTTGTCGTAGATACTTCGGTCAGTATTAAAATGTCTATGTTGTCTATATCTTACTTCAGATAAGTTGAAGGGTTAGCCAGTATTTGAATGCTTCTTATATTGATGTGGAGAATAGACAGTCCTTTTTTGGGGATAGTCACTTGTTTCCATTCTGATATTGATTTCAGAATGTGGCAGTTATCATGTTCCGGGGTGATTACGTCTGCTTGATGGTCTGCATTCATGTTGGTTGCTGTGCTGTTCCTTATTTACGAGTCGTCAATATTCATTTCAATGTGGCAGCCTGTTGAGATCTTCATCGGATTTTATTTCGATTGGTTTTACGTCTTGTGCCTTTTTGCAGTCTCTTATCCATATAAACTGGTAATTTGTTTCTGTTTTTACTTTCCTTGTTTGGTAGAATAGTTTCTGATAATATGGCATTAAGTATTCGGACAAGTATATTGAGGTATTGTCGTGGTCTCCTTTCAGATCCTTGACTATTGTTTTTTTTTAATACTGCTAACTTTTATAAGTGTTGTTTCTGTTCGGCTGCTGGTGAGTCGCACCGCGACCGGAAGAGGACGAGAATTATTTTCTCATTTCCTTTTTTGCGGTAATCGATATACTGACTGGATATCTTTTGATTCAATGGGGCGCCACTTTTTTGGCTTAATTGTATTACGGTGTCTTTTAGATGTTCCGTAGCAATTTCCAGGAGACCATCTATGAGGAGATCATTTTTGTACTGCTGTTGGGTTTAAGAGTTAGTACTGTTGCTTTGAAGAGTTTAGTTCTTGTCGTAATTCCGCTGTCGTTTTTATGAGATTATGCTGTCTTTCCGTTAGTTCTTTAACGCAGTTTTTAATTTCTCTGACGGTCTGTAACAACAACAACAACAATAATAATAATAATTTTTATTTTTTATTTTTTTTTAAACATTTTTATTATTTCTCATATAAATTACATACATTATATGAACACAATTATGCATAACAAATACTTTCTCGTACATAAAGATTTTAAAATAATAATAATAACAATAACTGTTTACAACATATATTATTATAATATTCATAATGGTGATTATTACAGATGTTTTTTAATTATTAATTAACATTTTTTTTTAAAAAAATGTTAACATTTTATTATTTCTCTTTTGTAATAATAACAATTAATAATAGTAATAATAACTATTATTATTTCTCATTAATTTTTATTTATTTATTTTTATTTTATTTATTTTTTTAAAGTTTGAGAAAGCGTGATTATTCATACAAATTTCTGTATCTGCTTATAAGGATTACTTATAGATGAGTGAGGCAGGTTAATTCCACCTACTTCGAAGCTTGGGTTAGCTTTTATGAAGAGAGAGAGAGTGGGATTTAGCCTTCACTATCTGTGTTGTTGTTACTGTTTATGTATGGGATGTAGGCATAGGATGCTAGTGATTTATGATGTGTATATTAGTGATAATGATTTCTTAACTTTGTTGGTATATTTTCCAGAGTTCGTTTTTTAATGTTCTGTAGTTATAGTTATGTACGTGTTTTAACTTTCTTCGTAGGTTGTTGAGTTGCGTGGGTATCTGATGTGATCTCACAAAAGAACCGTATGAGTTGTTGAAGGGTGTGGGGATGTAGAGAGTTGTTGTTGGTCGTGTTATACGATATGTGTCTCTATTGTTTCGGTATGTGATGTTGAAATAATTCCTTGTTAATGTCATGTAGTGTTTCAGGTTTTTAATGCTCAGAATTCTGTGTATCGCCATGTGCTTGTCGGATATTGGTTGTTGCGTGTAAGGTGTCCAGAACACTGTTGACACGATTTTTCTGTGTAGTGTTTCTAATTTTGTTAGGTGGCTGTTTGATGTATTTGCATAGACTGTTATTCCGTATCTGAGTAGAGATTCGCAGATACCGTGATATAGGAGTTTTTTTATGTTGGGTGGAATAATATCTTTAACTTGGAAGAGTTTTGCTGCGATGATCCGGAGTTTGGTGTGTAGGTATTCTATACATTTTGTCCATTTCAAGTGGGAATCTATATAGAGACCGAGGTATTTTGCGTGTGTTACAGGTTTGATTTCGGAACATTGGCAGGTATTTTTTGCTGTTAGTGCAGCGGTATGTGTGACAATGTATCGATAGTGATGCAGGGCGTATGATTCTTGGGTTGTGTATTATCAACATCTGTGTTTTGGTGCCGTTGATTAGAATTGCGTTTTGGTGGAAGTATGTTATGATTTCGTTTAGGTCTTTTTGTGCTTTGCAGAGAGCTGTGTTAATGTCTGTGTGGATTGCTAGTAGTGCAGTGTCATCTGCATATTGAAATATTTGACTTCTTATGGATATGTTATGAACATCGTTAATGTATATGCTGAATAGAGTGGGTGATAATATGGCACCTTGAGGTATACCGTGTTTTACTTGTATACTCCGACGGTGACATGTACTATTTTTGTTACTTGTGTTCTGTTTGAAAGGTAGTTCTTGAACCATATATATGCAGTGTTCCTCTTATATCTATTGAGTATAGTTTGGTGAGTAGTATGTCATGTTCAAGTGTGTCAAATGCTTTGGTTAGGTCCAGCAGTATGAGGACGGCGTACTTTGTGGAGAGCTTTGTTTATTGTGTCGGCGATGTCTTCTAATAAAGTAATGGTGCTTTTTGTTTTCTGAAAGCCGTATTGGTTCTGTGAGGTGATGTTGTACTTCTGTAAATAGTTCTGTAGTCTGGTGTGTTATTTTTTCTAGAATTTTTGAGATGACTGGTAGTGTAGCTATTGGTCTGTAGTTCTGAGTATCGTTTCTTTTGCCGTGTTTGTATATTGGCGTAATTACTGCAGTTTTTAGTTGTTGTGGAATAATGCCTGTGTCGAATATTATGTTAACGAGTTTCAAAAGTATTGGGTTTATTTGTTCAAAATGTGTTATAAGGTCTGTGAGTCTTATTTTGTCTATTCCTGGAGTGGTCTTTGGTTTTAGTTGTAGGATTGCTTCTTTCAGTTCCTGTTTTGTTATGGGTGGGAAATACATCGTTTATTGTTGACTTTGTGTCAGTAGTTTTCTGTTGATCGTTGGTAGTTTGTCTTTTTTGAGTTGTGTGATGTTGTTTGTGAAAGCTTGGTTGAATGAGTCTGCTAGTTCTTCTTGGTTTGTGTCCTGACCGAAGCTTTTTGCAATAAAATCTTGTGCTGAGGTTTTCTTTTTTCGGGTTACTAATTCGTTGAGAGTAGCCCATGTTTGCTTAATGTTTTTGTTATATTCCATGAATTTTTGGAAGTAGTATCGTCTTTTTGTCTTACGAATTTTTGTTGTTAGTTTATTTCTTGTGTATTTGTATAAGGTTTGTAAATGTGTGTTACTGGGTGACTTTTTAAGTTTTTTCCATAGATTTTCTTTTTCAGTAATAGTATTTAGTATGTCGTCATTTATCCATGGACTGCTGTCTGTTTGTGGCCTCGTTAGTGTAGGTTTTGTTGCTTTTTTGTATATTTCTGTGAACATTAGTTGAAAATTCTCGTATAATGTTACAGGATCGTTTATTTTAAGTAGGGAATTCCAGTCTGTATCTTTTACTTGGTTATCCACAATGCTCTTTAGTATGATCGAGTTTTGTCGACTTTTTTGGTGGTGGGAGAGGGGGGGTTAGGAAACGTAATAAAACGAAGTTGAGACAAAGTAGTGATCGGCAATTTTTACGTTAATTACTGATGATGTATATGTATGGATGGGAGCCCGTATGTTGATATGATCAATGCATGATTGTGTTAGTGAGTTATTGAGTATTTCTTCTTTTGTTGGGGTGTTAATGGTAGGGTTTATGTTGTACTGACTTGGTATATCAAGATATGTGTTAGTGGTTGAAGAAGCGTAGTCTAGAGTATTTATGTTAATATCTCCTATTAGGATGAGCCTGTGTGTTGTACGCGGTTCGATGCCGCTTAGCCATATATCTAACTCGTGAAGAAAACTGAGTGAATTATTATCTTGGGGTCTGTATATTGTGTTTATTGTGTATTTGATACTATTGTGGTTATTTGTGAGTTCCAAAATTAGTGTTTCCGCATGTTCGAAGTGAGTTTGTTTTTCTCTCACATTGTATTTTTCTTTGATAAATGCCACATTTATCAAATAAATGTAGCATTTATCTATAAATTTATCAAATAAATAATAATAATAATAATAATAATAATAATAATAATAATAATAATAATAATAATAATAATAATAATAATAATAATAATAATTGTTATAATAATAACAATAAATAATAAATTAATGACTATGCATCATGACATCCACGAAGTGATGTTGACTGGTTGTACGTACCAAGGAGAATATGTGGACGGGATTTGCTGCAAGTGAGACAGACTGTGGAAGAAGAAGAAATTAACTGAAAGAGTTACATCGACAATAGCTCTGAGAAAATGCTTCAAGCACTTACACACGATGGTTTTCTAAAAGCAACAGGAAACAAATCCGATTACAAAAAGGAACAATAAAATATCCGATATGTGCGCTGGAAAAATAAACCCTTGCATTTCCAATTTGTTTGAGATTCTGAGGACGAAACATGACATGAAAAAGACGTAGAAATAGTTACAATATGGATATATTAAAAAAAAACAAGGATTTATTCTAGCAGATCAAGAACAAGCATTACAAACCAATGTAATGAAAGCAAAACTTTTGAACATCAATAATAACAGCAAATGCAGATTATTCGATCAGAAAGATGAGACTGTAGAACATCTAATCAGTGCCTGCAGCAAGATTGCTCAACTGACTATAAATACCGCCATGATCAAGTGGAAAAAATAATTGCGTCAGGTTGCGTTTGCTGTTATGTGATTGCATCTGCTTAGTGGTCTGCATTCATGTAGGTTGCATGTTGTTCCCTTCTTTAAGACTCATCAGTGTTACTTTTTATATCGCAGCCTTCTGAGTTCTTCTACGGATTTTATTTGGATTGGCTTTGCATCTTGTGTGTTTTTTTGGAATATTTTGCTGTATCTTATCCATATAAACCGGTTGTGTTTTTCTGTTTTGACTTTCCTTGTTTGATAGAAATGTTTCTGATAATATGGTGTTAAGTACTCGGACATGTTGATTGGAGGTTTTGTCGTGAGTTCCTTTCAGATGCTTGACTACTGGTTTTTTAATTTGCTAGCTGTTATAAAGTTATCTATTGTCTGGCTGTTAATGAGTTGGACTACGATGGGGAGGGTAAGATAGGGGAAAACATTTTTCTTTCCTTTCCTGAGGTAATCGATAAACCAACTGCAAAACTTTTGTTTTCTATGGGACTGTCAATTTTCTCATTTGAATAGCGAGTCTTTTAAAAGTTCAGTCGCCATTTCTGGGAGACTATTTATGTATATCCATAAAATTGGAGACAGCCAATTTTTTTAATATTCTCTATTTTTATATAATTTTTATTTCCTGTTTACATAATCCAGAAATGAATACTAATATTAATAATAATCAAATAACACTTTATTACCTGTCAAATTACACACACACACACACACACACACACACACACACACACACACACACACACAAATAAAATTCAGGAAATAATGCTCTAATTTCTCACATGTGGTTCCAATTCATATCTTACATTAACAGTGCACTAATTATAAAATAGAGCAAGTGATATTATTATAACTATCACAGTAATAAACGACAGATGGCGCAGTATCAGTAAACAGCTTTGAAATAGTCTCTCGATTTAAACATTTTTTAAAGAGGTTAATTGCTAATTAGTAAGTAAATTTTAGTTGTGTCATGCACCTTATCAACTACCGTACAAGGTCATATATAAATGGTAATTGTAGCCCCCCCCCTTATAGCACCCTAACAGTGCATGAAAAATATCTGCATACTCGAGGACTGCCAACAGCTGCCATAACCTTCTGACCAAAGTACATGGTTAGTGCTAATCTTAGGAAATGGCGATACTCTGCAAAGCATGCGAGTAAATGCTGATGATAATAAGACTATTATAAAGTACGTAAACTCTAACTCTATCAACTATCATTTTCACTTCGTGGGACTGAGTGAAAGTCAACACAAAAAATATCAAAAGGCAAAAGAAGAACGGAAAATGAATTCCATGAAAATTTAGGGAGCAACCAAACTCACGACGTTCAAGATCATGATTTTTTTGCTGCATAGAGTAGATGCAGCAAAAAATATAAACAGGATAAAGACTAAAAGTATCTCTGGTTCAAGGACGATAAACTCTTCATGAGAAAAGATGACAGTTCGCATATATGGAGGATAAAGTGTGAAGATGACTTCCATAAACCTTTAAAATAACTCAAGAATCCCCGATTATTTTACGATGGATAATACGAACACGGATATAACTGCTTTTGAAAATTATATAATCTGCAATGACACAACAGAATTAGGAAGATTTTTATATTTCAATAATGAGCCTCTTCTAGAAATATTACATTTAAACATTAGATGTGTAGGAGATAAAAAAGGCACATCTAGATCGAATATTAAATGACGTAGATATTTTAATACTATCAGAAATATGGATAAATGAGCATTAAGCTAGGCTATACTGTTTAGAAGGGTTTAAAAATACTTTCACTGTAGAGATTGTAACAGATCTGAGGGATTAAAGCTTTTTGCTCAAATTAAACCCATTATCAGTACAAAAATCCTAGCATTTACTACATAATGCCTGTTTATACATTTCATTAGTTTATGCCTTACGACTGTATATAAGAACTGGACACCATACTACATGACATTGATTATGATAATGTTATCATAATTGGTGACATAAATATTGATCTGCTAAGCGACAGCCGTCATTCTCTCGATTTGATGGATTTATTTGCCATGTATGGCTTTGAGCAACATGTAAATGTCCCGACGAGGGATTTCATTTTCTGTGCTTCTTGTTTGGATCATGTGTTTGCAAGAACACAAAGTCTGACTAAAGTGAAGACAGCACTGTTAAAGCAGCCAATCACAGATCACTTTCCGATAGCCGTAAGATTCCATCTGATGTCAGCATCCAGTATCCTAAAATAAACTTCAGTGCTAAAACATAAATGAAGTACCATTCCGTGGGAACAAATACAATGTGGAAACCAACGTTGATGATGCTTACTTACTTCAAATTCATTAACATGTTACATACTGAAATACAACGCGCCACTTCATACTCCAAGGAAATAGAGCAAAATATAGAAGCCATGGATAACGCAAGACATAAAACAATGTATAAAACTCAGAGATAAGATGTTTAAAAACACAAAAAATACCCTCATATATATTATAGGAACCAAGCAAGGCAAAAATTGAAAGAAGAGAAAAACGAATCTTACCGAAATGAATTTTTGAAATGTGAAAGCAGTGCCAAAACAGAATGGAAATTTGTAAACGATATACTTGGCAAAAATATCCGATTTTAAAATATCAGATTTAAACAGTGAAAGAAAATTAGCAGAGAGATTTAATAATTGTTTCGTAACCGCCAATGAAAAACTTGTAAATAGTCCTAACACTCCAATCCGTAAATTGGGAACTTAAAAGAAATGAGAGTTCAATGTGTTTTTTTTTCTACTTACGAGTATGTAATTGAAAATATTATAATGAAACTTAAAAACACTTCTGCTCTGGGCCACGATATATTAATGTCAGAACTGTGCAGGAGTGCCAGGAATATTTGACAACTCCTTTGATGACTATCCCCAATCTATCGTCTGGTTCTGGTGTGTTTCCAGCAGAATTTAAGAAAGCTGTGGTAATAATACCAATTTATAAAAAAGGATGCAGAAATGATCTTAAAAACTACAGGCCAATCTCCCTACTCCCGGTATTCTCCAAAATATTAAACAAATTATTAAAAAAATAGATTAGTAACTTTTTTTAGTAAAAAACACTTCTCTAAGAACCAGTATGCGCTTAGACAGAAATTAAACACTGAGCATGCGCTGATGAACTTCATAAACCTGATTTATTCATCACATGATCAACACAAACTAACTTTAGCAGTCTTTCTAGACCTGCAGAAAGCTTTTGACCCAGTGTCCCACTATATTTTATTAAAACGAAATGGAGAATATAGGAATTAGAGGCTGTGCACGCGATAGGTTTAAGAGTTATTTAACGTCTAGATCACAAGTTAAAATCAACAAAGGTTATAACAATTTCTTTCAGGTAAAATGTGTTCTCCAAGGTTCAGTTTTTGGGCCAATGCTATTTATAATTTGCATCAACGACTTCCGTGACCTGCAGTATCATGTAAAGTAAACACCTTTGCAGATGATACCGCATTGATATTCACTACAAATTCCGTAAATGAAATACAAAATATGGTGAACACAGATTTGCAAATAGTGACAAATTGGTTTCTTGTGAACTAGTTCACTCTCAATGCTGGAAAAACAAATTTTATCATTTTTAAACTCAAAAAGGCAGCTTATATAGCGAAACCAGTTTTTCTATCCATATATTCCTACATAACTGGAATTGTGAAAGTAATTAAAACTCTAAATGCATGGAGATAGAAAACGTGAATATATAACCTACCGGGATTAAAAATTGAAAGCAACGTAAGCTGGAAACCACGTGTTACAGAAGTATGCAACAAAGTAAGATTTATGCTATCTCGGGTCTTCTTTTTCTTAAAGAGATTATTAATTCCGACAATATTAAGAACATTACATTTCGCATGGATACAATCTCTTATGCCGTACGGTATACTAAGCTGAGGATGAACATATCACACCACACGGACACCATTAATCTCTCTACAAAATAAAGTAATACGCATTTTACCAACAGTAAATATAGACACTACGGAGAACGCTAAATGTACCGTGTTAAATATCCTTCTACTTTGACAACCACACGTTTACCGGATGCTACTTTTCCTAAATACTGATAAGCAGTACGTAAGTATTAGAAAAGATACTTCTGCCGAAAAGGTGGGTTAAAATATTTTATCCCCAAAACGCATTAATGAGAAGAAAGAATACACAAACACTAAATCTATTTGGCTCCAGAAATCTTCAACGGCTTACCGCTCTTAATACAACATGAACACATACAGAAATCTGATTAGACAGTTTCTAAATTTTTATATGAATATAGAAAACTTGTTTAGAATAATTGTAGAAAAAGTAATTAACCAATTTATACCAAGAGAAATTAATCAATACAAAATATTCAAGTAATTACTGAACTGCATTGTTCTCATTCCACGTGTACATATGTGTAATATATATATATATATACATAGGAATGAAATTGGCAGTGGAACGTCCCCCATACCAAATATGGTAGTGCCATTTTCATTAGACTAGACTTTCAGATCCTCGTAACATCCATTACAGAGGAGAATGATATAGAGATGATCGCTGTAGAATTGAGTAATTCTATCATCTGTTCTATCTACAAACCCCCAAATGTAGCTTTCTCTATCAAACTTCCTGCCAATCTTAACAGGCAGAAAATAAATGTCTTTTTTTATTGGCGACTAATTGCCACAGTAGTCTCTGGGGCTACCCGCAAGGTGATACTAATGGAGAGTCTGTGTTGGACTGGGCTGAATCATACCGTCTATCCCTTATCTATGATAGTAAACATCTTCCTTCGTTTTATAGCAGAAGATGGAAGCGGGACTATAAACCAGATCTGATTTTTGAGAGTGAGAAGGTAGCCGCCAGTGCGTAAAAGCTGTTTTTATGCCCATTCGAAATTCACAACATCGACCTATAATGTGTCAATTACTAGCAGCAATGCGACCACAAATTGTTCGCTTTAGACGAAGATATAATTTTAAAAAGGCAAACTGGGAATATTTTTCTAACATATTAGATGAGAAAATCGATAACATTCACCCAATTCCAGAGGCCTATGACGAATGCACTGAAGCCGTTCGGAAATGCTCCCGAGAAGCCGCCCCAAGAGGATGTAGAATTAACTATTTTCAAGGACTAACTCCGGAGATAACATCTCAGCTGATAGAATACTGCAACTTATTTGAAAAAGATCCATTTAATGATGAAACTATAGCAAGTGGACAACATGTTGTTACATCCACATCTGAAGCAAAACTGGAACAATGGATAAAGTTAATGAATCGAATAGATATGGGAAGGAGTAGCCAAAAAGCACGGAGGCTATTTAGACGCCCCAGCAATGACCCAAACAAAACTTCGACACATTTTAATGTCTCGGCAAATCAAATTGCACAAGAACTTAACTTCGTAAAAGTGGCAAACATATAAATCCAGTCGAATAAAAAAAGACAGCACTTGAGAGGGAAAAGAAACAAATATTTTCTCCAAACCTTTTACAGTGGAAGAGCTTCATAGGGCAATTAACGTTTGTAAGAAAAGAAAAACAGCAGGTCTGGATGAAGTTTCTATTGACCAAATCAAGGAATTTGGTCCTGCGACCAAAGCCTTGATGTTGAATTTATTCAACAATTGTATTGCAATTTTGGAGAAGAGCTAGTTATTGCAGTTCTCAAACCAGGGAAAGATGCAAGTGATCCCAAAAATTATAGACCTATCTCTCTCTCTCTCTCTTTATTGTGTAATTTATATAAGATTCTCGTGTGAATGCTCCTCGAAAAACTAACAGGATAATTGATCCAATCCTAATCCCTGAACAAGCTGGCTTTTGAGCTGAGAAAAGTTGTACACCTACAAGTTCTCCAACTTACACAATATATTGAGGATGGTTTCGAGAACCCGAAAATAACAAGGGTAGTTTTTATAGTTGACTTCTACTTACAATACGGTAATCCACCGAATCCTGTTAAGTAAACTGTACAAATTGACGAACGATTATAAGGTAACTCAACTAATTAGATGCCTTCTTCAGAATCGAAGATATTTTATTCGTTTTCAAGGACAACGTAGTCGTTGGAGAAATCAGAAGAACGACCTCCCTCGAGGCAGTGTTCTCGTCCCGATGCTTTTTAACGCGTATACAAATGACCAGCCTCTCCCTGAAGATATAAAAAGCTTTATTTATGCTGATGATCGTGCCATTGCAACTCAGGAAGATCATTTTTAAAGTACAGAACAAAAGCTTTCTGAAGCGCTAATTGAAGTTAGCCATTACTATAGTGAAAACCAGTTGAAATATATTAGTTGAAACAAACTTAATCCCTTAAAAACCTAGATCTGTGTCGTCCATTTAAAGAATAAACAGGCAACAAGGAAACTACAAAACCTGGGAGAGCACACGCTTAGATCATTGTCCAACACCTACATATTTAGGGATAACTTTAGACCGTGCTCTCACTTGTGAAAGACATTGTATAAATACAAAACATAAAGTAACTGCAAGGAACATAATTCTCCGGAAACTATCCGGTCCTACCTGGGAAACACAAACTCAAACAATAAGGACCACTACCTTACCTCTACGTTACTCGGCTGCAGAATATGCGTTCCCTGTATGAGACGTGCTCATTACTGGGACCGAGACCTCGTTAGAAAATAGATTGTTTAGCTGGCATAAGACCTCCATATATTAGAAGCGAGATGGCGGCTAGAAATGAGAGGCTGAAGGCATCAATGTCCATCTACACTCATCACCTATTTGAATATCAACCTGCTTATCAACGGTTAAAATCCAGGAAAAGCTTTCTTCATACCACCGAAAGCCTTACTGGACCACTCCAAATATCAAGACTAGCTTCATGGAAGACAAGAAACAATCACCTTACAGCTTGGGTTGTACCATCTGAAAGCCCACTAGGCCACAGCGAAAACTGGACTACGTGGAAAGCTTCAAATAGGCTGCGAGCGGTGTTGGAAGATCCAAGGATAATGTAAAAAATTGCAGACTCGTGTGAGTCTTCTCTATATGAATGGGGAGGAGCAAACTATGGCCTCTTGAACTATAGGTTATGTCCTTTTATCGTACAATGAACAACAGATGCAAATGACTCAGGAACATCATGGAAAAGTATGGCAGTTATTTTTAAATAAATCTGACTGTTAAATATAAATATAACTTATGGCGATAAATTGTGTCGTTTTTCTTTTCTTTTTAATTCCAATATACAATCAATTATTTTTTGTTAATTTATGTGTTGTCAGAAGCAACTATGCTGCTTCTGACAACACATATTCTGATGACTCGAATTTTGAAGACTCGAAAGGGGGGTTTGCCCCCCTGGCGCCTACGGGGCCCAACACCCCCGAGTTAGACTGGTAGGCCGGTTATCCTTGAATTCTGATGACTCGCCTATGGCTCACCCCCCCCGAGTTCCGGACTGGTAGGCCGGTTCTCCTTAAATTCTGATATCTCGAATTTCGAAAACTCGACACACAGGGCAGACCCTGAGTGTCGAGTCTTTTGTTATATATATTTTGTTTAAAAATTATAGTAATCTGGGATGAAATTTTTTCAAACAAATTCATACAGTTGGGAGTTTATCCTATCTTCTCCTGCTGATTTATCATTTTTTATTTTATTTACGTTGTCCTTTAATTCTTTCATTGTTATCATATCATTTAAGGTATTTTTTAAGTTTCTGGTGTAATTATTTTTGATGCCAGTATTATCCGTCCAAAGATCTGTAAAGTAATCCAAGAATTCTTTTACATCTATTTCAAAATTTATGTTTGCAGTTTCTTTTATATCTGCATTCATGTGTTTTAGTATATTGTATGCACTGGTTCTTATTTTGTATATGTCATTTTCTAGATATGATACACATTTTTCCCAGCTTTCTATCTGTCTCTTTCTAGTTTCTCTTTTGGCTATTGCTTGTCATTTTTTATATTCAATTTCATCTTCTTGTTTTTTGCTACTTAACCATCGTTTACTAGCCAGCTTTTTATTTTCAATTATTGTTTTTATTTCATTGTTCCATATATGTAATTTTTTATTTTTATAATATTTTTTGTGTGTTCCTAGACTTTCATATGCTTCTGATGAGATAATTTCTTTTATATTATCCCATTCTTTCTCAATGTCTTCATTTTCTTGTACTTCTTTCTAAGTAGTTATTAATCCTCTCTCGGTATAAATTTCTTATACTTGATTCTTATTCTTATACTTGAATCATTTAGTAGTCTTACTTTGTAATTAGATTTTGCTTCTCTAGTTTGTTTATTTATTTATTTTTATTATTGGTATTTTTTTGTAGCCAGTTTCGTGGAAATCTTAGTTTTGCGTGTAACAAATAGTGATCTGTGTCAATTTGTAGCCTTCTTCTAACTTTAACGTCTAGGAAGAGGTTTGCTGCATTTTCCTTTGTTATAAAGTAGTCTATTATTGATTTTTGTCCTCTTGCACACCACGTATATTTAAGTATATTTTTATTATTTAAATTAATGGGATATTAATCTCACATTGTTTAAAAACCGTGGAATCAGAGAGTTTCATGCCACTCAATCTTTGAGTTTCTTATTCGGTTTTAAAACAATGTGGGATTAATATCCCCTTAATTTAAATAATGTTTATATCGCCGAAATGAAGCCTATTAGCTCTTTGTATTTTTATGTTTGTGAAATGTATTCATTCTTTTTAAATTTCTTTATATTGAATAATCAATGAGTCGCTTTCTATTTTTGTTTACTGTTGGTTCTCCAAATTTTTGTAGATTATTGTATAAGATCTGTAAAGTAATTCCAAGAATTCTTTTACATCTATTTCACAATTTATATTTGCAGTTTCTTTTATATTAGCATTCATGTGTGTTAGTGTTTTGTACGTACTGGGTCTTATTTTGTATGTCATTTTCTAGATATGATACAAATTAATCATGGTTTTGCCTAATTTTTTTTAAAAATGTGTTTCATTTCTATTATGACATTGAGATCTCCGGCTATAATTATATGGTCTTTTCTATTTAATGTTTCATATATTCATTTAACTCTTTGTAAAAGTAATCATTTTCTTCTTCTTTGTCTTCTTCAGGGGCATACACTCCAACAACTGTTAAATTTTCTTTATTTAATTTTACTCGCACTTCTAATATTCTTTCATTCCAGTACGTAGAATGAGGTATTTTTGCATTAATCGATTTATGGATCCAAATCATTACACCAGCTTTTGCATGTATTTGTTCATCCACTCCACTATATATGATATTGTAATAAGCTGTTTCTTTTGTTCCTTTAAGTTTCTTTTTTGTTTCTGTAAGAACTGCAATTTCTATATTTTCGTCATTTAAAATTTTATCTAATTCTTCTTTATGTGCTATGCTTCTAATGTTCTATGTAGCATATTTCACCAGTTTTTCTTTTTCCAAAGTTTCTTAACCTTTTCCAGTTTGGAGTCTTTTCCCATATTTTCTGTCCAGTTTGGATTTCGTTGAGACTTGAAAGTAATATGTGTTTCCCTATGTCAAGTGACTATCATGGCGTTAGATATCCTAGTGGTGGGGCTGCCACCTTAAGAAAACTAGGCTTGCATTTTTTAGTAGATAGTGGAAACTACTGTTTGAGAGGAAAGAGTCACCCCCCCCCTCTTTCACTGGGGGAAGGATTAAGAAGAAGAAGTTAGTCTCTTATGACACATATTATCAATCTGCCTAACTTTCATAAATATTCTTTCTTAATTTTTGCATTAATTTAATTAAATGAATTAATTTATTTTTCCATTGTATATAGACATGTTTAGATATATAAGAAATGAGAAAAATGCAAGTAATTAATTATCGCTTTTAAACTTAAACATCTCCTTAACGAACGCTTTTGAATGACAATGTCTCTAATTGATATCTAAGAGCACAACAAGTGCTTGGTAGGACGAGTAGTGAAAGCAGTGCCCGGATCAAGTACATGATGAGTGCCCATGCACACAAACAGAGCTTTCTGGGAGGAATAGAGAAGAAAGTGTCTTATTTCAGATTTTTTATTTTGCAGTTCCTGAACTAAACAATTATTTTGCATTAAGAGTACTTTAGTATCTCGATGATTATCAAATGCAAACTAAATGCACACTTTAGAACATCGTTCTGGTTTTGTTTTCTTCCTTGAGTGAACATTTAAGCACGTGATCAGGGAACGAAATCATGTGGTTGAATATATCTTTCTCCTTTGAGCCTTAAGATAATCCTGAACTTAGATTTCAACACACAGAGATCCTATCATTCATTCTCTCCTTTCTCATTGGCCATTCTGCTGTAAAAAATGTTATTTAAACAGAACTGTTACGTACGAGGTGGGTAGATTAAGAAATCAAGGGTGGAATCACTTGCCAAGTATTTTGAAAGAAAGGAAGGAAAACTGGTGACGATGAGATTGCTTCTGGTGATAGCGGTAGGCTTAGTTGTCGAGTACATCACTTGTAAGTATGAATTTTTCAAAGATGTTGAGCATTTGCATCGGTCTAAGCAACTTTATTTTTAAATTCATATAACTGAGCACTAAAGCAGGCAGATGGTTACATTTTATCCGAAATGTATTACTTTTTAAATTTAAATATATATTTGTGAGATTGAAACAAATAGTGAAAGACCCCCCCACTTCGATAAATATTATATCTAGAAACTGTAATTACATTTTCAAATTCCTTTCAGTGTGCAGGATTCATGGGAGAGAACAACGAATATAATGCTAATTGTATGTATATAGTGTTACAATCTCGATGTCATGCAGGTACTTAGAGAGTGAGAGGGACTTCACGACAGTCACGGAAATCACATAAAACAAACAATTCGTGTTTGATGCCACATTGGTGAGTGTGTTGCGCTCCACGTAGTAATTAATCTTATAGAGATTAAGAAATGTTTAAGTAGGGGGTATAAGTTCTGTGTCAAATGGAAGTCTTTTTTTGCGAAGTCCTCTTGAATGTTATGGCCATCTGATGAAGGTATGAACTTGACAACGTAAGAATGACTTTTCGTGCAAGACTATCCGATCTGTCTCTCTAAGATAATGGACTCCGCATGGACCGGAGGAGTGCTGGAAATGACGGTGCGCACTTGCGCATGTATGTTCACTAGTTGTGCTTAGGTAGATTCCATCAGATTCTCGGTTTCCAGGGGAAAGCCGCCGAGTATAACAACACCATCTAAACATCGATCAGTAGCCGAAGCCAGTCAGTAAGGAATCACGATGCACACACTAAAGAAGATGGATTTCTCTAGCTGTAGCAGCTATCTGGGGGAACTTGAGTGACCAGGAGGTGTTGCCCGGTCCATTAAGTGTGGTGGCGTTCCTAATGGAATTCTCCCGAGAAGCTCACGAAAAAAATGAACACCCAGTGACATAATGGCCGTCAACAAAGTTCTATTTATCAATTTGGCTTTTATATGAACGATTTCATTTTGTTTCGCCAGGATTCGGCACAGAGCCTCCGTAGCTCAGTCGGTATAGACCAGTGGCGGCTCGTACATAAGCACTGCGACACCGCAGCACCCCCAAGAAAAAAATGAAAAAAATTAAATTTTGTTTGTGTTATAAATAATAATGCTTACAGCATTATATAAATGCAATACAACATGCTAATGGTTACAGCTTATGTTTTGACATTGATTGAATAGTTAATAATTGGAATTGTTCGATTAACGCTCTAGATTGCACTCCGATCTAACGCAGTGTCTGAATTATCACGTTAGGCCAATTGCAGCTGGTCTCGCCGATATTCGTTTGAGCTTCTCGTTGCTCGTTACCAGTGATAACGTGGGCAAGCATACGATACATTGCTCGTTTAGGCAGTGTATCGTATGCTTGCGCATTATTTCTGTGAGATATGAAATTTTTATTATAGGTTTTTGTTCGTGGTGAGGGCGAAATATTTTTAATAAAGCAATTTCTTAATATGTTAATTTATTTATTAATTAACTGGTTACTGATTAAGGAAAAAAAATTTATTTTTTATTTTGTATATGCAGCACCCCAACTTAAACTTTTCACCGGCCGCTGCTGGTATAGACGAATCCCTTTGGTCGGAAAGACCTGGTTCGATTCCCGTCAGTGACGTGAGGAACCTTTATGTAGTTTATTTCGACAGTAGGTGTGTTAGCGTTCTCATATGAAGGTAGGGTTTTTCCCCACCCGAAAACAGGTTTTTCCTCCCCCAGAACAGGGGGACGAAAGGAAGGGCTCAAGACAGCTCCGTAACAGACCAATACGCTTAATGCGAAAAATAAACAAGTAGAAGAAGAAGGATTCAGCGCCCTCATAAGGCCAGATCTGTGGAAGCGTCATACTTCATGCTCTGATTTCGTTCATTTAAAATAAGCTCGCGTTTTCAAAGATGTTGAGTATTTGCATCCGTCGAAGTAATATAGCGCTGTGCTCTTGAGCTCAAACTAGCTCCGGTGAGTTCGGTGTGTGCTCTGCAAATTATCTCAACAGAATACCAAATGTAACCGTTAGTTTACCCAAGCAGGTAATACCCAACAAAATAATAACATGCGTCCAAAGTTCTGTTGCTTGTCCACGTTTCTATGATGCAGATTTTTTTTTTTTCTTTCTTTCTTTCATAAAATGGCGCTGTCCTTATGATTTTCTTTCACGAGGTTCGGGATGGAATCATTTTCAAACAATCTCGGAAACTTTTACACCCCTTGAAGGTGCATAACAGAAATTGATATTTTTGAAGCTTTTTTTTGTATTATTCAGTTCTACTGTATTTTGGCTTTTTTTTTTTTTTACTACCATTTGATATTCGAACAATGCACTGCATTGGCTTAACAAGAACATCAAGTGAAGAAAGCACATTATCTGAATGAATCACACAGACCGAAGTTTATTTATTTTAGATAAGGATATTAGTATCGTGTTTTGTTTGTTTGTTTTTCGATAACGTTCGTTATCAGTGTCTTCAAATAGAGTAGAATTCCACCTCCCGCAGTGGTATTAAGCAATTACTGATAATAAACTTTGCTTTGAAGTTAATTCCAATGAAAGCCACTGCTGATTTCTTTTCATAAAAAAATATGTGATTCCTATTTACGAAACCTTTTGTACTGCGCGTGGGCTGATCATTTTATTATGTTTATATTTTTTTTTTTGCATAATCAAGACATCCTACTCTAAGAGACCAAAGATGGAATTTTTTCAACCCTTCCAACAGATGGGACTGACGTTTAACATGAGGTAAGGAACTTAATATCTCTTGTCTAACGGCTCATCACAAAGATCATGCTCACAGCGGGATTTGAACCCTGCATCCTGCTGGTTGGATTGCATAGCGAAATCATTAACCACTCGCAAAAAAAAAAAAAAAGAAATAAAGAAAAAGAAAAAGAAAAACCCAAGGTAAAGTAAGTGCATATGCGATCACACCTGGAGTTGCGATGGTTATGTACTTAGCTGAACTTGGCTTTTCACATCTTTAAGATGTTTTCATTTGTCACGTTGTAAACCATAATGAGCATCACGTCCAAGTTCTATGTGCGTGATTTTTTTTATTTTAAATTATCCTTTGGTTTTTATTACATTGAATATGTGTGCATTGCATTTCTCAGCGTACGAAATGCTATGGATTCATATTCAGATAAAGTAGTTGATGGTCAAATAAGGCATTTCTGTTTTCTGCCAATTAATTACAGGATGACTTCAGTTGCAGTATTATGAACTAATCCATATTTATGGTTTCTCTTTTTTTCCACATCTTTAAGATATTTTCATTTGCTAATAGTTTTCTTAGATCTTCCTGTTTGTCCTACATAACCCCTTATCTCTAAATGTAATAGCACGTGGTTTTTGGAGGATGTATGAAGTGCTTTAGGCGAATTACTCTTTTGACATCTTGCATAGCAGGATGGAAGCTGTGTTTGTGTCATAATATAAGTATTTTAGAAATATTGCCCGTTATGTATTTGGATATAAAGAATAGATAATGCACTTTTATGTTCTTGCGTAGATGTCATTGTCTGAAATAGTAGTTTGCAAGATGTTAGTCGTCTATCACCTACATCCTGTTTGCTATGCTGCTAGATAAGTAGGCTATGTTTCTTAGAGTTTTAATTATTCCTACGTTTTTGCATGAGGTGGTTTTTGTGAGATGAGGCATCGATGCGTCTTCCGATGTAGGTAGTTTTCCTCTATCAGATAACTGATTTGTTGTCTTCGGAGGCATCCAGAAGCCAGAAATAGTTCCCTTGGTTTACAGTCCAGTAAAGTGTATGCGTGGATGTAGGCGCCGTTCAGGTACTTTATGAATTATTCGAGTTATTCCGTTAAACCGTACACATAACGAAACCAAATTTTGGCTTTGTGAGGGTAGCATTGTAAGGTTTTTTCCTCTATATTGTCTAGAAGCGGAGTTAGAGGTGAGTAGTAGTAGTAGTGTAGCCACTATAAACAAGATCAAGATCAAAATGAGATAAGGAATCATGACGTCAATAGGTGATAAGATGATTGACGTCATCGTGTGTGATTCGTTGCGTGACGTCATGAAATTGGAATCTTTGGAATTTCCCTGGGCGCACATGTGTCATTGACGTCAGGTCATGTATTTTTGTTCGTGTATGGAATTGTGGGTGATTTTTAGAGATAAGATAGAGTAATTAATCCTTGGAATTTCCCAGGGTGACACCCATCCGTTATTGACGTCACGTTTTGTGTTTGGATCGAGTGATGTTTGGAATATGTAATTCTGAGGATATTTGTTGCGTGTCGGGGTCTTTGATTCGATTGTGGAAGTGTTGGAAAATATTTGTCTATAGGTGGCATCACGAATTTTCCAATAGAGCTTTGTGGTGTTTCTTTCCTGTTATTGAGTACGGAAATTTTTAGTTTAGAGTCAAGAGGTGGCAGCATCTTTTAGACCTTTTCTGAATAATTAATTAGAGTATCATGGCTATCACACACGCGCGCGGGCGCACACACAAAAACACAATTTTTCTTTCATGCTCACATTTCTAAAATAATTAATTACTGGTTGTTGTACTTGGCTGTTTTTGATACTGCTTCCCATATGATTATACATATTTCGCAGCTCATTAAAATAAAAAAGCAGTACTATAAAAACAAGCAGCTGACTCTTTTGCAATGGTTCTTGATTTTCACCTGCAAAGAAAAAGTGTTATTTTTAGTGATTGGAAAGCTAGAAGATTACTATAATCCTAATGCAGTAGTTAGTTTTGGAAGTATCAAAGCTTTACAGAAACATACAAATTTGCCACATGAAACCATGAAAAGTTGGTTATCAACACAAGCCTACTTATGTGGGACATAAACCCATTAGAAGAAAGTTTAAATGCAATCAAATCAAAATCCCAATACTTGTACACACTTTTTAATGTGATTTGGCAGATATGTCATACCATGCAAAAGATAATGGGGGCGTGTGTTTCCTTCTTGTATGCATTGATTGTTTTCCCGATTTGCGTGGTTTCGAACACTGGAGAAATCTGCAGACGCTGCTGTTAATGCTTTCGAGTCTATTTTTAAAGAGGAAGTGCCATGTTACATAAACACGGATCAAGGAAAAGAGTTTTGCAACAAGAAAGTTCGTGCATTATTTAAGAAATAATATAATATTCATTTATATACGGCCAGGAACGAAATGAAAGCACTCATTGCAGAAAGATTTATCAGTACATTGAAAACGAAGATCTACAAATGGATGACGTATACTAAAAGTAAAAGTTATACGAAAGTATGCCAACCCTTGTACATACTTATAACCTCACACCACACCGCACTATGGGTATGACTCCTTCGCAAGTTAACCTTCACAACGAGGATAGTATTTGAAAATATTTGTACGGAACCCAAGAGGAGTCTACCAAACCAAACTTTCACGTAGCAATAGTGTGGTTTTAAGTGATGATCCCCACAAATTTAGACAAAGGTGTTGGAGTAACTGGACACGAGAATTGTTCACTATTTCTCAGGTTATTAATAGAAACCCTGTAGTAAATAGAGTTTGCAGTCGGGACGGAGAGATAGTGGAGGGAACTTTCTATGAACCTCAACTGCAAAAGGCTGATATACCCAATGAATTTCCGGAAGACATGTATCTAATCGAACAAGTAGTTAAACACCCGCAAACAGAAAGGAAAGCTTCAGTATTTTGTTAAGTGGCTCGGTTATCCCTCATCGTATAATTCTTGGGTTCGTAGCGAAGATGTTTTACATAACCCTTCCCAGTAACGCCAGTATGAAAATGTTTCCTACAAACACGCAAACGAAATTTCAAGTGGAATTACCACACGAGATCAGACGTAAAGGGAAATGAGAAGTTGCTCTTTCTAAAATTCATCTTCCGGGAGAATTTAATAACTCCGATTCCGGTTACGATGTGTTTCATATTATACGTGGAGATAGGAGGAGGAGTCAGTATAATCGCCAACTCTAATATCACAGGAAATAATGTTTTAGAACAGTTTAAAAAAGGATTTTACAAAGTGTACAAGTTTTCTCAAGGCAGTTACAGTCACCCTCTGAACTTCTTCAAGCAATGTTTGATGTGCGTTCTGTGATTACTGGAGAAAAGAACAAAAAACAACACATTTTCTCTGACAGTCCCAAAAGATTATAACCTGTTGTTTCCTAAGGAAGCCCCGGGGTTGGATCTTCTACTGGGTGTTAATCAGATTGGTGTTAAACTGAAAGGCACAATCACTGGGAAATATTAAGTTGATATAAAGAGGGGTGTAGCCGCATATTTTGCTAATTCTGATTTAATCCAAGAACAGATAGTTGGTGATACATGTGCACCGTTGTTACGAATTGTTCAGTGCAACACCAAGTTTTCCTTCGTTTTTGCTCACCTTGATTATTATCCGTTACGAAAACAAACATTTCAGTCAATCAGCATTGAAATTCGTTCTGACATTGGCGAATTGTTTCACTTTCGTGGCGGCAAGACAATAGTTAAATTACACTTCCGACAAGTGAAGGATGACTGACTATCTCAGATATTACACACTGCAGGCAGGTGGAGGTCAAGTGTTTTACGGGGTCCCAATACAGCGTGGGTACGGATTAGGTAGCATTTTCAGAAGTGCCTTCTCCTTTCTAAGTCCACTTTTGAAACCTGCAGCTCAATTTGTCGGACGTCAAGCCTTAAGAGCCGGTCAGCATATGATAGGAGATGTATTAGAAGAGGTACCTGTACGTCGAGCCTTTATAAACAGAGCAACAGAAGCTGGGAAAACCGTTGATGATAAAGCTCAGAGCCGATTACTTCAGAAAGGTCAAGTAAGTAAGAAGAAGAAAAAAAAACGAATACTAAAAAGCGCAAGCGAGATGACATCTTTTGCTGAGGATATGATGTAGGAGTTAGATCTTTTTTCCCACCCTTGTGTCAATGTGTGCGTGGAAAGAAGTCTTATGCCACCTACCAACCAATATCCAGTACTGACAGTGGAGGTCTCGTGGAATTTTGCATACCAGATACGTCGGAAGAATACTTAGATTTGGGAAAATCATACCTACGCATAGTTTGTGCATCACAGATAATGATGGTAAACCTATCGAAGATTCTTCAGTTGGTGTCGTGAACAATTTTCTCCATTCTCTGTTCATTCAAATTGAATTTATCATCCAAGACAAACTAGTGAATGTGGCATCAGACACGTATCCTTATAGGGGTTGTATTAAAAACCTGCTAAATTATGACAGAGATACTAAAAGCAGTCAACTAACAAACGAGGTATTTGTTAAAGATGACGTCGCTAATGTTAGTGATATGTTTACCAAAAGTGAATGTGGGATGCGTAGACGACAAGTTCGAAATAACCAATCGAAAAGTGTCGAGATGCTTGGGCGAATACACGCTGACATCATACTGGTCTTGATACAACAAACGGTATTGATCAAGATCGGTACTTGATCAACAACCTTTCTGTTCGTGTTCGTTTGGTTCGCAGTTCTCCCGAATTGTGTTTATTGACTGCAAGTGCTGATGCGAAGGCTAAAGTGCAAATTGAAGAGGCTACACGTTTTGTCCGCAAAGTCAAAATAAACCCAAACAATCAACTGGCTCATCTGTCTGTGTTAAACAAGTCAAACATGGTATATCCCATCAATCGAGTGCAAGTGTCCTATTTTTCGATTCCAAAGGGCATGTCAGTTGCCACACAAGACAACCTGTGTCTAGTTGAAATACCATCTAGATTAATTATTGTACTGGTTGCTAGTGATGGATTTAATGGAACTTTCAACAAAAATCCATTTAATTTTCATGAGTGGTGATGACATCTGACGGTATTCAATATCCCTTGCCACATTTGACTCCGGTCTTCAAAGAAAGGCATTAAGCAGATGTTACATGTCACTGTTCAGATCGCTAGGCAAATGGACAATGACTAATTGTACTGACATTTTTTATGAGGAATACGTAAAGGGAAATGTTTTCTATGGATTTGACTTATCGCCAAGTCAAAATACCGTTGCCCCTCATGTGAGCCTGTTAAGAAGAGGAAGTGTGCGCCTCGAAGTTAAATTTGCTCAAACTCTTCCTGAAAACATAACAATGGTTCTTTATGCAGAATTTGAGTGTGCATTATCCACAACAAAGGATCGTTCTGTGTTACTAGACTATGAACACTGAACAATCAGTAAGCATACTAGAGTTAGAACCCACCGCAAGAAAAGCGGGTTTTGGAATTTGTGCTCGTGATGAATTGCCCACAACATCCGATCAGAAAACAACAGTCGATGTTCGTCGTGAACACAGACAGACCTAGTTGCCAGGACAACATTGGCAAGCTATCCATATTAAAGACAAACACGGCGATTTTTTCGATAGCTTCGGTAGTCCACCCGAAAGCGATATTGTTAACTTTCTGAATATCAATATTAATAAATAGCATTAGAATACTGTAGCTGTACAAGCTAAGGAATCTGTCGCATGTAGTTTGCACTGTGTATATTTTTTAATATTCAGATGTCGTGGTCTTTCTATGCAAAATATTATTAGCAAAAATTATTCTAATGATTTTTGGTTAAATGATATTGTTGTCACTTATGCTGTAACAGATCATTTACTAAAAATAAAAAATAATTTCAAAAAAAAAAATTTTTTTTTCACTTACCATTTTTTCCACACCAGTTTCTTATTCCCAGGCAGTTTTCGGGGAGGAGAAAAGACGAAAAATTGGCGTTGGTTCTTCGAGCTCTCCTCCGGATGGGGAGTGGACTGGAAACATTTTGCTCACTGGGAGTGACTGATGTTGATGGCTGACGGGAAAGGGGCTGTGTATTCTCTTTGCACACTGTAGGATTCGGATGCTTTTTTCCGAATGTGACAGCCAATGCTCTTGTTGCTCTCCTTCTGAGTTGATTTTTCAAACCTAAGTAGTTCTGCAAAACACTTAAATATGCTTTTACTTTTTCATCTGGATACTGATTGCCCTATTTTAAAATGGCACTCATCTCATCATCTAGACTTCTCACGCTGCTCTGGTGATTGGGGAAGGGTAAATTGTTTAAACATGTGATTCATTTTCTAATAGGTGAACTCAATAAAGGAACAATGATACTGCCAAACAATGGGAACAGTGCTCCTTCGTGCTGTAAAACCAGTTTTCTTCTAGGAATGAATGGAACCGATTTGTTGGTCAGTGCTCTTATAATTTTTTTCCCTTCATATGCGTGACTTCCGGTGATTATTTAGTGGTATATTGCCAGATATAACATTTTTGCAGACTTCACAGAGCATCATGGTTTGGTGGGAGGTACAGTGTTTTTAGGGCATCATCTGCTTGTTTTGGAGAGGAATGAGATAAGTACTTGATGCGATATTCATATCGTTTGAGTCTATCATCCATTCGGGAATAAAGACTGTATTGAGTTCTTCCCCTGGCAATATCCTCTCAATATCAAAACTAGCGTAAGCATAAAATATCAGGTGTTTCTTGTCTAAAGTCTAAAATTAAATAAGAGTGGGGGTCCTGGGTTGCGTCTTTATAAATATCAACTAACACACCCGAATATCCTGGAAACAATTACGAAGCTAAATGAGAAATTTGTAAAGAGTCTCGGGGATTTTTAAATGCAATAACATAATGGCTATTGAGAGAAATTATCCGAAAATGTGTTCCTAGACAGAATAAATTTTGTGTCAGAAGAATGATGCTGAGGTTACAGTGATGTGAACCTTTTATAAAATCATCAGCTATTTCCGTGGTGTCCTTAGCCTGGTGAACCAAATCATCGATTATGAGTACATTTCTTTCATTTGAATCAAATTCAGGTAACTTCAAACCATTCGCAAATTCTATATTGGTTAATTTTTTAAATTTATCCTGATTTTCACTGTAACAGTAAACGATTCCCTCCAGTGGTGGGTTGATTAGATGTTTACAATGTTCTATGAGAAACAACACGAAGGTTGTTTTTCCTGGCTGAGTAGCTCCCGAAATTATTCTTGTAAATGAATGTATGAACATAGCGAAAATGATAACATAATTAGACTGTGATTATTTTTATAATAATCAGAGATCATGTAAAAATTGACACATACTTGTTTTTTAATACAAATAAAATCTCCCCATTAAGAATTTTTTTATCACAGTCACCATGTAATCATTCCAAGAGGATTTTGTTTTAATTCTAAAATTTTAAATTCTAAGAGGAAAAAAGCCATTGTGGAATAATAGTCACAATAACAGTGATGTGAAAATTGCACAAGAGTAGGGCGACACTGCAAATTATCATGTAGGAAACAACAACGGATTTTTTTTACCTACTAGGTAGAACGTTGTTTAGTTTTCTGTCCCATAGATGACATCTTTTGCTTATGGGGTATGTGAGTGTAAGGAATTATCCTTTAAAATACCCATAGGGAAAAGTTCATGTGTCTGTTAACACTATGCACATTGCAAAGGTGTAACTAAATCTTTTTGTTACGGAGATCGTTTTGACTTGACAGCTCCATTTGTCTCTATGGACAGAAATTGGCACAGGAATTTGGATGTTTTGTGGCTCACCCTTTACTACTGCTAGCATAAATTCCAGATTAAGAGAAGTGGCTGCACAAGAATTTAAAGCAATGCCTTTGCATTTAGTCACAATCTCTCCCCCCCACGCATTCTGTAGGAATAAGATTTAGGGCCTGTGGTAACAAATTCAACAATAACGTCATCGTTGAGTTCATTGCCTAGCTTACCACCAATGGACGGTGAGTAATCGCCCGGTTTTTTACTGAAAATGACAGAATCGGTATCTGTGTACAAAATCCGTTTTGCAAAGGTTCCATGACTTCATATAACTTTATCCTACTGTAGGTAGCTTCAAATGAAGAGATGACAGCATTCCCTTTCCTGTTTTCAGGTTCGGTGCCTTCAATAGGAGAGTAGGCAACCATCATATGCTCTTCTGAAACTAGCCTGGTTTCTTGGATAACTTTACTGTTATCTAGAAACATTTCTATGAGGTCTTCATAAGAGGAAACCACGTGGGTGTGAGTTCTTAACATTCTCATACCAAGCCTTCCCCATAGGGAATTCAAACAAAGCTTAGTAAAGGAACGTTTACCAGGGTTTTTACTAACGTGTTCACTATTTAGCATAATACCTTCCCTTTATTTAAATTAAGGGGATATTAAGTCCCACATTGTTTCAAAATCGAATAAGAAACTCAAAATTCGGAATCAAAGTAGTTTGTACTACGTGCTTTAGCTTACGCTAGTAGTCGCCGATACTTTTATAGTTACTATATTCGGCATGAAACTCTTTGATTCTGATGTTTGAGTTTCTTTCAATGTGGGGTTTAGTATCCCCTTAATTTAAATAATGTTTACATCACCGAAATGAAGCCTATTAGCACTTTATTTTAAATAATACTTCCCATTTTTACCCTCAGGCCATCCAGATGATTCTCGTTTCATCTTCAGAAAGGTATCAATATAGTGAGCAAAGAAGTTTTCTTCACCTTCAAATTTTTTAGAAAAATGCCAAACCTCATAAAATTCTAAAACGGTATAACTGTGAGCATGGGCTAAATCTAATTCTGGTGTGCACCAAATACCAGTAAAAGATCGGTGTGTGATAAAGCACTTTGAGGCCATTTCAGAAGCCCACATCCCAACCAGGAGGAGATTAATTTTTCATTCACTGTGATGGGCAAAACCGGTAAAAAGAGTTTGGCAGGTGCTTCCACTTATGCATGACAAATACCAAAGTATACCCTAGGAATATAGTGGAAATTTTCGAGAATAACTTCGGGATGTGCCATAGGAAATACTTGGTATTTCATTACCCATGGATAAAGGCTATTGAAGTCCAAATAGCAAATAACTTCCCCTTCTGGGTTTTGCGATACATTTTGTAACAGTTGATTCTGCCACCAGGCAGAGCACTATGAGGTAAAATGGGATCTGGAATTTTAAGAGCAGCAATAAAGTTTTTCATGGCCCTGTTTTCTGAAATTTCCGTATTTAGTTTATATTTCCAAATTGAGATCACATCGAATCCTTTGCTACAAAAAAGTTTTACCGATCTTTTGTTTCCTCAAAAAGGATAATCATCTTTGTGTTTCTGTATGGTTGGAAAGTATTTGGTCTGTAGTATTTTTGAGAACCATGGTGGAAACAACCATAGAACACATATATGTTTCCACTTTTCCCATTGACAAATTAAGGTCGGATGCATTCTTCCCCCTACAGAACATGCATGTTGTATGATTATGTTGTTCTGTTGTTCTGGCCATTTGAGCCAAGACAAAGCCTTTCGACTTTGCATGTTTGCCTCCCTGTAACCCCAAGCAGGAAGTATGGGCAAAGTGTTAGGTTTCAAAAAGTTCTGGAGAAATACTCTCAAGCTCCTGGAGAAATACTTCTGCAGTTGTTATGTCATGAAGTAATGGGTCAATCTGGGTGAGCTGTATGAAGAGAGTGCAAAGAGTTTTGCAGCTCTCACCCAAAACATGCATGTCATCCTACATCTAAGCCAATAGTTCCATTTTCAGACAGTATTCAGTGTCTAGCTGATTTTCCTACCAATTCTCAACTCTATGAGTTCTTTGTTCAAAAATTCTGGCTGGAAATATGATTTTTCAGGGATTGCTTTGTAATAATCCAGTTAATCAGATGTATGGAACTTATGAGAAAATAAATCTTTATGAACTTCTGGGAGATTTAAAATGTTTAGAAATTTCCTTAGAGGTCCACTAATGTATGAAAAACTGTCAAGAAATATAATGTATAACACTGGAAATATTTTGCAAAAAAATATTCCAAAATAAAATATTACCGTAAAAACCACGAAAATTGTGTGCAATCACACTTATCGTTCTGTGTTTTGATTTGATAGTCTGAAGGATCTTCCCATTTTGACCCCGTTTCATGATATTCTTGACAGAAAACAACTCATCTAGACACTGATGCATACACTTTTCACTCCAGAACTCGCGTATATGACTACCAAATTCAGTTATACACAATACTGGAACATGACGATGATTTTTAGCAATAATTTCTCTGTCAAAATAGATCATAGAAATTTGTTTATTTGCGGCCTCTGATTTTCTCACTAAAAATTTGTGGTGACAGTAATATTCAGGTGGAAAGATGTGGCTTTTAGCTGTAGAGAAAGTAGCCAAAAATTGTCCACAACGACGGAATTTTCGAAAAATATTATTTTTTATGTGCAAATTCAGACATTCATTGCCGTAGAAAAATCTATTGCATGACTCGCACAAAAGAAGGTCCTGCACACTATGATTGGCATTTGTGCAACAGCAGTTGCATACATAAAAACATTGATGCATTTGCAATTTGATAGATTGTTTGAATGTTAGAAAGCAACTGGAGCAATAGTAGTTATCCTCACACAGAGCTGTGACACTATTCACTAAATCATAATGAGACTTTCAGTATAAAATACAGATCTGTTTATTTGCATTTGGTCCCTGAAACACCTCAGAAAAATCAGCATCATCCGAAAAATTACGATTTGATATTTGGTAGTCAAATGCTTCTGAAAGAGAACTGCTTCTGGAATACTGCAAGAACTGAGCTGAACCCCTACAATTTTGTGGAGAGTTAAAACCCTCTTTGTTTGTATCTTTTTACAATTTAACCACACTTGTCTCTATGTTTCGACATTGTCAGTGTGTGAAGAAACACCCAGAATGTGCTGGGGCCATGCAAAGATTGTCTTTGTTGTTAATTTCCACAAGAGCACTTTTTATTTTCAGAAATTCATCCAGGCTAAGCAGCATTCATCGTTTCACTTTGCTTGTTCCACTACCTAGGTTATTGATGTTAATAAGTACAATATCAATAGAAAAATCATTTACCAAAAAGAACTCACATTCCAATTGGGCAACAGCATAAAAGGCATCAACTATCCTTTGGATAGTTTATTCAGAGAGCAGAATAAATGGTAAATTTTTGTTGGTCTCTAAACTGGATGCACTAACACCCAAGGTCACGAAATCTAATTTGGTACTCCATTTGACAGGTTTGATATTCGATAGAGAATCATGTCCGACCCACCGAAACTATAAAAATGCCCATAGAGTGAGGTGTCAGTACTAGCAGAAGAGACATTAGTTTCATATCCAGAATGTGGATGTAAATTGGGGGGGGGGTGTCAGCTCCCTCCTGTGACACCAGCGACTGTTACACATGGATTAATGCCATTACCTGTCTATTGTTCATTTGCTCTTGCAGACATATCTCTCAAATCCACCTCTACAAAAATGAGCACATGATTATAGACAATCCCATCACCATCAACATAGTGAATTATGGATGATCGGTATTAAAAAAAATACTTTCTAGATTTTAGAGATCTCTTTAAGAAAATAAATAAATGTTACTCAGCATAAGGTCTTTTTGCAATTTCGACACTATGCAATCCTTTCTCTAACACAATCTTACTAAACATACACCATTTTCCCCCAATTACCCTGACAAGCAAGCAAATATAATGATTTATGGGCATTTCACTTAACACAAAACAGTTGGAAACATTTTCATGAACATGTTTTTCTCCCATTGCAAAACCACCTTATAACCTTATACAGTATTAGTAACATAGACAAAAAATTCGCTAATATAATCACAGAAAAAAAATAAACTTATTAATATTTCAAATGACAGTTGCTATGTTTAAGATACACAAAAGAAACATAACTTACTTTCTCTCCAGAATGGCTCATCTTGCAACTAATGAACTGTTGAAAGCAAATAAATTTCCAAAAATAGCTGAAAATAAGAACAATGTCTCCGAATCTCCATAAATGTGTATTTATAAAGAATCATAACCAGAAAAACCGACAACAAAAACACGTGACATTTTATAACCATAGAATTCATCACTCATATGAGGTCAAATTCCATACCATTATAAGTACACTAATGAAAACAAATCTGCCATCTATTGGAAAACAAGAAGCGATTATAAAATCCTTAGTATGTATGTGTCATTACCACTATACAACAGCCGTGCAAAGATCAAAAGAGCAAATATGACTCATCTATCTTAAAGATAATACTATAGTGTAATTTCTAATGTTTGGAAATTTGAAACAGAACGTTAAGATATTGGTTGCCCAAAACGTGAAAGTAACGTGTACTTTTAAATGTTATTGGAAACAGAACCAAAGATTTTGTTCATATCAATGCTGAAATATATGTATTGGTTTTAAAATAGAAAAATGTAAGCATTAATTTTACTACAGTAACAATTTCCCACGATCAGGAATGAATAAAGATTAGGGTATGTGTCACAATGAAGGAAATCACGTGAATGCTAAAATCACTTAGTCATCAGTAAGCGTGGGAAACATGCACAAGTCTGTGAAATGATACCCATTTGAACAACACTACAAGACAGCAATGATAGGGTGTAATTAATTATTTAGAAAGTGTCTAAACTAAAAATTCCCATAGTCTGAAAAAGGAACTAAATACCTATATGGGAAAATTCATGTATTCCATACTCTGAATATCACACAAAGTGATGTAAATAATGGATAGGTGTCACCCTGGGAAATTATAAGGATTACATATCTTATCTCTAGAAATGGAGCTATAAGGAACCAGATTTAATAAGATTTTTTCTTTGCATGTTAAAATCAAGAACCATTAGAGAAACGTCAGCTGATTGGTTTTATAATACTGGTGCTAATACTTGTGAGTTGTGAAGTTTGGATTGTCATGTGAGAAGCATTATCAAAAACAGTCAAATAAGACCACAAATATATATATATATATATATATATATATATATATATATATATATATATATATATATATATATATATATATATATATATATATATATATTTAAGTCACAGTGAACTCACAAGGAATTTATTTATTTTGCTAAGTTATTCTGGTTAGAATATGTAGTTAAACTGAATTTTAAAAGTAAAATAGAGAAAAACAACTAATCAAGTTGAAAACAATATATATATATAGAACCATATCAAAAACTCTGCTTCGAGAGATGCGAATTTTTGGGTCACTGGCAGATAATAGTCTTGAAAAGACTCATGATTTTTATGCTCACCACCATGGGAAAAAATAGGTTGAGCCACAGTGTGAATGACAGAAACGAATGAACGGACAGAAAACTAAAGGAAAGAGTATATAAAGTTTTAAAGTTTGGAATTTTGTAACAAAAATTAATAAAGTATACTACTGAGCAAAATATTCATTTGAAATATAAGAAATAACTATTTATTTCTGGTGGCAAAAGAATTTTCTAATAAGAAATCGCTAATGGAGAATTCCAAACCCAAACAGAGGATGTTACACATAAGCATTAGAAAATTGCATTTCCAATCCAACTGTATGATGTTACTTTGGATAGAAACCATGGGAAAAACATAGCATGACCCCCAATATGAATAAAATTAATGAAGAGTACCAAACTGACAGAAATCTAAAGGAAGAAGTGTCAACTAGATTTTCAGGTTATTTACAGAAATTTCGCTCTTTCAACCCTTGTGTTTTGTCTGTTGTGCTCTGGATATATGGTTATAATTAAACTATTTTGGAATATCTATTGGCATTCAGAAGAACCATTATGGAGAGAATTTAAGTTAATCTAAATTATCTTTAGAATTTTTCTAGACTACATACAAAAGTTCTTGTAATCCATTAAAATCTCAGTTTATTTTTATTTTTAAAAATGCTGGTTGGTTTTTCATTAAAAAAAGAACTAATTTTTTATCTCTAAAGCCTGAGATCATCTCTTGGCTCTAAACTAAAAATTCCAATAGCCGAAAACCTTATGTAATACAGATAACATTAATTAGAAAATGCAATGAACTTTAAGATCTTAAATTTTAGACAAATCAAAATATTCTGATGAGTTATGTATATGAAAAAAAAAGTGTGTTTGAGGGGACAGCAATGATAGCCTATAAATAATTATTCAGAAAATGTCTAAATGCCACAGCAATCTCTTGACTCTAAACTAAGAATTCCCATACTCATCTATTGACAAAAAAAGGTGTGTGTGTGTGTGTGTGTGTTTGTTTGGGGGGACAGAATGATAGCCTATAATTAATTATTCAGAAAAAGTCTAAATGCTGCCGCCATCTCTTCACTCAAAACTAAAGTTCCCACACTCAATAACAGGAATGCAATATCCCAAAACACTATTGGAAAATTTGTACTGCCAACTATAGACAGTAAAAACACAATGTGATGACAATGACGGACATGTCCCCCAGGGAAATTCCAAGATTCAATACTCTATCTTATCTCCAACCATCACTCACAATCCCATATGCAAACAAAAACACACTATGTCATGTCACTGACACGTATGTTCCACAGAAAAATCCATACTCATAACGTCACGATTCCTTATCTCTAACCATCACCCATAATTCCATAAGCGAACCAAACACACAACAGGTTGTCCCTGATATATATGTTTCCCAGAAAATTCCAAACATTCCATACTCTAGCTTATCTCTAACCATCACCCACAATGCCATACACAAACCATTCACTTATCTACATCTCACAACACAACATACATCAATGACACTGAAGTGGCTTCCCACACTATCCTACCCCTATTTGGTTTAAAGTGTTCGACCAATCACGGTATGAATCCTTATCGATTACTATAACTTCCTTTTCCACTTCAAATCAATGACATCACTTATTTACAACTAACAAATTACATCACTTATCTTCATCTGATAACAACTCACATCCATAACACTGATGTCGCTTACCCCCTTCACCCTACTCCGCTTTGGTTTAAAGTGCCCCACCAATCACGACACGATTCCTTATCTCTAACCATCACCCACAATTCCATACATGAACTAAAACATACGACCTGACGTCACTGAGACATGTCCCCCCCCAGGGAAATTCCACCCATGACGTCACACATAGCATCACACACAATGACGTCAATGATCTTATCAACCAATGACGTCTCGATTCCTTATCCTATCTTGATCTTGTTCATAGTGCCTACCATACTACTGTCATCTTCAGTAAAGCACCATCTCTGGAAATTATTAAATTACATATGAAATTTAAATAAAATGATGTAGAATGACAAGATTTCTGTCAGTGTCAAGCTAGTAGTCGAGATATTAGGTCGGAGTCTTCCTATTTAAGAGAGCGCAGATGGCAGAATTAAGATTTGGGAGTAAGTGTCAGTAAATTTTATTCCGAGGATTCTCACAGATCAACAGAAACATTTTTTTTTGTATTTTTTTTCTCTCAAAAAAATCTCTCAAGCATGTTGTGTTTCTTGAATGCGTTCATCTGGTTGGCTAGATGAAAAATCGAATATTCCAGGAGGGAAAAACCTTCCACTTCAAATTATGTCAGACGAAAACATTGTGGCTTGCTTGAAGAGGTGAAAAGTTACTATAATTACTTTATACCAGGCAAAGTAAGGTCGAATCAAAAACTAGAAAGTAGATTAGAACCTCCTAAAGCCTAAATCGATAGCATGAAAACTTTTGAATTCGAACCGAAAACTTCTTTTTTTTTATGTGGATCATATGAAAGAATGTCAAGCTAAGGGTCAGATTATCCAGAAATGATGCCAAATGCCGAACACTTAAGCTGGGTAGGGGTCTCAAACTGCACTGAAAATCCATGTTGTAATAATTTGTAAAATGAAAGGATCGTAGACAGAGCATTATTTAGCTTTATTAAAGCTAAAAATTATCTTTAAAACAGAAATTTGTTTCAGAAACTTTCGGGTAATAATGGCAAAAATTAAAGATTTCTAGGTCAAGTTGGCGAGTTATGTAACGCATGACAGGAGCCTAATATTGACCTAGAAGTCACGTGATTTAATTTTGGCCTCCTGAAATGGCAAAGAAATACTCGTAAGCGCTCTGAAATCTTTTTCACCAGAACTCGAGGTGAAAAACATTTAGATGGAGTAGAACAGTGCGGAACATAAGTGGGAACCCAATCTCAGATTGCATTTCGTGTTACACCAACGCAGTGTCAAATAAATAAATAAAAGGCTGCGACTGCCGCGTGCTGCTTTTTTATCCCATCGTTTTTTTTCTTTGTAAACTGAGCATTCCTGCAGCAGATGTCAGATCAGCGGTCACGTAGACGTTTTACCGTGGAGCATTCGATATTTTCGCAGTCTAATGCAGACGTCGCGACAGATGCTTATATAATAGTGTCATACAGCCAGACATCAAAAAAGCAACCGCGTGAAGAGTGAACACATCTAGTAAGATTTTGTAAGTTCTTACCAGTTTACTTAAAGAAGAAAATGATGATAAGACCTGAGTTGTTGGTGGTTACATTAGTCTTAATTTTTTCGAGTGTATAAACTGTGAGTAAGGATTCTTTGAGCGTTCTCTTAGTAATTCGAAGCACCTCAATCTATGTAGAGAATGGTTTCTTGTGTGTGTGTGTGTGTGTTGAGGAACATTGACTCGGTTGTTTTGATACACATTTGTATAAAGAAAATTTAATCACTGAAACCGAGAATAATTGTAAGGTTTTAATGGTACACACAACTAGTTTCGGATTTTGAAAGCCTTCTTCAGGTTTCTTTTAAAAATAGGAAATAGCAATAAAAACACTGAAGTTTAAAAAAACTGAGAAACACAGGAAAAATTGCAGTACATAATTAACATGAAAAAACATTGTAGTTACTTTTAAGTTGTTCTTTCGATCGTGGCATTGTTTGGTGAGTGCGTGCTTGCAGTCTCTCGTGAACGCCAGTACTGAACAACTGCCGAATGGTTATCTGGGAGGTTATAGCTCAAATTGAAAGAACAATTAAATGTAACTACAACGTTTTTCATGTTAACTATGTACTGCAATTTTTTCATGTGTTTCTCAGTTTTTTAACCTTCAGTGTTTTTATTGCTGTTTCCTATTTTTAAAAGACACCTAAAAGACACCTCAAAAGCCGAAACTAGCTGTGTGTTATACCATTAAAACTTCACAATTATTCTCGGTTTCAGTCATTAAATTCTCTGTATATCTCTAAATATATACATATATGTATATATATATATGTATATATTTATATTTATATATATTTATATGTAATATATATATATATATATATATATATATGATGTTCCATAAGTTCCAGAATATTTCAACAATTCATAAAAACCAGAAAAATTGGCCATTTGCATGAAAGTGAATCCAAGGACGGGGATTTTTTTTTTTTTTTTTTTTTTTTTTTTGTGTGTGTGTGTGGGGTGAAAAATTTAGTTCAAATTTTCACCAATAGAAGATACTGGACTACATGCCTCATTTGCGAACACGTGCGAATGAGTTTCTATAAAACGCAGGTTGTACCACTGGCAGCTCGTAATGAATGCGTGCGAATTCCCAGTTCGGGAATTCGCACGCATTTATTCCTTTGGTGGATAAGATATTGTTAGTGAAGTTGTCTTACGTAAGTGAGAAATCGGTAGCGGAAGTTTTACGAAAGTTTCCACCGCAGAAAAGAATGAATTAGGTCAAGACCCTATGACTACAGTCTCTAATAAGGCATTTCGAGAAAACTGGAAATTTGTCGAATCGCCCTCGAACATGCAGATAACACAGAACTTCGGATAACACTGTTATCCGAAGCCTGTACCAGCGTTGTGGTATTGCAAATGAATGCCCTAGCGGCACAATTATGAAGCTGTGTAAGCAGTGCAGGGGAAGCTGCAAGAATCACAGGCATAGCGAAAACGTCCGTATTCCGCATCCTTCATGGTGCGTAATCTTCGCACCACCAAAGTAAGCATCACACAAACAAATTTTTCTTTTCAAAAAATAAACAATTCTGTTCATCCCCAATGAGTGTGAATTTGCATTCATTACGAGCTGTCAGTAGTACACACTGCGCTTTATGGAACTCTCATTTGCACGAATTTGTAAATGATGCATGTGGTGCAGCGCCCTCTATCGGAGAAAATTTGAAGTACTTTTTTTCTTCCCACCAAAAACATCCCCCTCCTTGCGATTCACTTTCGTACAAACTGAACTCTAACATACCAAGTTTTCTATTTTTTATGAATTACTGAAATATTTCGGAACTAATGGGACACCCTGTGTCTGCATATATCCATTCAATATATATAAAAAGATAAACCGAAATTTGAAACGTTTTTATGTCACGTTTTAAATCGGGCCTATTTTAAATCTTACAATATGTTTGGTATCATTCTTTTCTGAATTTATCCAACTTTAATGCCATAGTGTTAGAATTTCAAATTCTTATATCTTTTTAAAATTATAAACTAAAAATTAACACAGCATTCGTAGTTTTTAATTTCAATAAATTATTAAGAAATATTTTTGATCGAGTAAGTTTCTTTTATAGAAACAAGCTATAAAAAAATGTAGGTTTATCTACATTACTAATGTGTTTAGTTAGGTGAAGGTCAAGTTCGAACGACTCATGATGACTCATTGCAGAGGAATCAGAAATAAGGGGGATGAAATGGTTTCAGTGATTAAGTTTATTCGCCCCGTGCGTCACACACACACACACACACACACCACGCACAGTAATTAAAAACATTTGATGTTAATTGCATCATCGTGATTTTGTAATTTCGTGATTTTGACTAAGGGGAGTCAAAATTCGAGTCATTAGAATTCAAGGAGAACTGGCCTACCAGCCCGGAACTCGGGGAGTTGGGCACCGTAATTGCCAGGGGGGGGGTAGCAGAGCCCCCTAGTATTTATATATATAATATTCCTTCAAGCTTGATTTGCTTCCTCAGTCTTAAGTAAAAGGCTGGTTATATATCATTAATTCGAGCCCTACCCAAGGGCCTATGAGTTGTGGAAATACTTTCTGAAAATGAAAGCTGTGCCGAACAAAGCGGGCTTTTGCAGCTGCCCAATTTTTAATCCATCTAACTCGACTGCTTCTAGATGTTTTTTCAATGTTTTGGGGATGGCGCCTAAAGCACCTGTTATGATGGGAACAACTTTCGTTTTCTTTGGCCAGATTCGTTCAACATCGACTTACAAATCGCGATACTTTGTAATTTTTTTCAGTTTCTTTGTAATAAATCCGACTATCTCCTAGTACTGATATTTCGATAAACTGAACACCCTTGTTTTCACATTTTTCAGCCACTGTTATATCAGGTGTAATACATTCCAAGCTTTTGTCAGTCTGGATTTTGAAATCTCAACCACTTTCTGGTGAACTTTATGCTTCCAATAGTCTTTAGATACTTTAAACCCATACATTTTACATAAATGCCAGTGAATTATGTTGGCTACATTATCATGTCTTTTACGGTACTCAATTTGTGCGATTTTGCTGCATCCACTTATAATGTGGTCTACCGTTTCTTCCTTTCTTTTGCCCAATCTACACTTATTGTCTTCTTGAATTTTTTTTGTATTTTTGCCTTCATAAGGTTGGTTTTAATGGCCTTTTCTTATGCTGAAAAAATTGCCGATTCTGTTTCTTTCTTCAGTGCTCCATTTCTCAACCATTGCCAGGTCAAGTTGCTGTCAGCGCTGTCCTCTATGCTGTGAAGATAATTTCCATGCAATGCCATATTTTTCCATCTTTCAGTTCTCACTTTACTTAGTTGGTTTTGTATTTCAATTTTAGAAATTATAATACAAACTTACCTCAATTAGACAATTTTCTGTTGTTTGCTGCAGATAATCATTCAAATTTCGTTTTCTTTTTCAATAACTTGCTTTACTTATAATAATCCTCTGCCTCCTTTTTTGCGTGATAGATAGAGCCTACCAATGTCACTGCGAGGATTGAGGGCATGGTACATTGTCATTAATTTTTGAGTTTTTCGATCTAAATCTTCCATCTCTAGCTGGGTCCATTCAACAATGCCTGCCGAATATCTCGGAACAATTATGGCCCAGGTGTTAATTGCTCTTATAAAATTTCCAGCATTAAGCATTGACTTAAGGAGTTTCCTTAGTCGTCTTATGTAATCTGCTCTACTTCTTTCTTTGATCTTATTGTGCAGAATTTCTGATACTTCTAAAATTGTTTCACCACTGTGCAGCTCGATTCCGTTCAGATCTTCAAACTTTCCTCTTGTTATTCCAGAAATTGCACATTTGTCTAAGCAAAAATCCATTGATATATCTTAACTGAATATGTGCACAGTGTTAAGCAACGATCCGAGTTCATTCTCTGATTTTGCATACAACTTCAGATCGTCCATGTATAAAAGGTGAGATGTCTTTGCACTCTTTTGCGCAGTTTGATAAGCATGAGCAGTTTTATTTAAAATTCTAGTTAAAGGGATCAATGACAATATAAACAATAGAGGGGATAATGCGTCTCCTTGAAAGGTGCCCCTTTTTATGTTTACCTCTCCAATTTCTTCTCTATTTATAACCAACGTTGTTTTCCAGTTTTTCATGCTGGATTGCAAAATGTTTTGTACGTTTTCGCTGATATCGAATAGTTCTGTGCATTTTAAAATCCAACTATGAGGCACCGAATCAAATGCGTTTTTATAATCTATCCAAGCCATATGGAGGTTGGGTTTTCTACGTTTGCAATTTTTAAGAATCATTTTATCAATCAGCAATTGGTCTTTTGTGCCTCTTGAATTTTTGCTGTTACCTTTTTGTTTAATTCTGAGAAGAGAATTTGCTTTAAGATAGCTATATATTTTGTCAGCTAGTATGCATGTGAGTAGCTTAAAAGTTGTTGACAGGCAGGTTATTGGTCGGAAGTTTTCTGGGTTACTTTGAACCTTTTTCTTTATCCTTTATCATCAAAAACGTTTTCCCTGCTGTGAGCCTCTCTTCTTTGCTTTTTCCTTCTAGAACATCATAAAATTGGTTAGCAAGTCTTTCATGTAAGCCTGTTAAATATTTCAACCAGTAGCTACGTAATTCATCCCTCCGGGTGTTCACCAATTTTATATCTTTTTAGATTGGTTTTGAACCAATTTAGTTGTTATTTTCATTTTTCGTTCTTGAGATTCGTTCGTAATTTGTTCAATCCATTTTGCCTTGTTATTTTGCCTCTTACAGTTGTCCCGTCCAAAACTTTAGTGTATTTTTCTTTGTCTCTGGTATTTATATTTATATTTTCTTTAAGATTATCATTCCTGCAGCAATCAATTTTCTTGTAAAATTGGTGCTGATTTGCGCGAAACATCGAATTTTGTTTGTTCTGTTCAATACGTGCACTGTATCTTCTTATTTTAGCCGCGCTACAACTATTTGTTTTGCTTCAGTTCCTCTAATACTTCATCAATAGGTTGTGTTCCAGTATTATATCTCTTTATGAGGTTATTTTGGATTTTCTTGTTTTTCAGCTTCTTTTCCTTGAGGTTTTTCAAATTGCTCACGTCTGCTCTGAGTTTAAGAATTTTATTCTCCAGTTGAGGCTTCCATTTTGGTTCCTGAGTCTTATTGCTTTTGGGTTCACTAATCTTATAGCCTAATTCAGATGAGTGCATAAGTTGATTAGTTTGTTCAATAGTTCCAGTAGGAATAGCCCTTGCAACTTTATTACTTTATTTGCGTCTTGTAGGAGTTCCTTCAGATTTCGTTGAGGTACTTGTCTCAATATTGGATGCCTAACTCGTTCCAGGTTGCTGTTCATTTGCCCGATAATTTTTCTTGCGAGTTCTTCATTCTCTGGTAGCTTCCTTTCAACCATTTTTTACATTTTCAAGATTATCAGTATTCTGCACCTTGGAAACTAGTTTTGCTGCATTCATATTCTTGGTCACTTCAGGGTCACTACAGTCTCCTTCTACAGGTTGAGGTTTCAATGTTTCCAGCTCAAGTTCACTAAATATCTTGCGTTTGATAACGAAGCTGCATCAGCCTTTCGAATGAAATTTCTGAATTTGGGTGCCGTTCAAGCCAAAGCTGGAACATTCGTTCCAGCTTTGGAACGAATTGAACCGTAGAAGCACTGCATGCTTGTCGATTTTTTGCCACTCTCCACGTTTTCCTGGTAATCACTTTCGAGTTCTGTGGATCTTGCTCCTGTAGCCCACTTGTCACTGGATGTCCTGGAAGCCTAACATCCATTGCGATCCTTGGTAACTCGCGAGACAACCGATGCGGTATAGAGTTCTTATATGTCTTCATCATTTTTAACTGGGGATGGGCAGGTACCTGAGGAGAAGGTTGACTCCCACTGCATGAAATGGAAAAATAGGAAAATAGGAAAGAATCACCCCTAGCCCTCGAATACTCTATTAGCATGGGTGGAAGGATCAAGATGAAAAGAAATACAGAGGAAAAGAAGAGTAGGGTCCAGTCTACAGATAATATAATAGGTGTATATTACATGAAGTAAGGTGTGGTCCAGCTTCAGGTGCCTCGGGTTCGTCGTGGCCGTACTCACTAGAGTGAGCACTTGAGGTTATTATATATATATATATATGTTCATATTTTTTACTGACTGAATTCCGAGAATTAGACGAACAATTCATTTTATTTAACACATAACATGTTTCGTCGGAAAGCCCCACTTCTTGAGTTGTGAGAACATTGAAAGCAAACATAAAAACACCAAAAAGAAACATTGTACCTGCAAAATCGGCTACACACTACAGCTAAGTTTGAATTGAAGCTACAGTCCGGACTAAAGTTGTATTGTTAGGCAACTGCGAGCGTGTGACTTCACCAGTGCGCAAATATCTGATAGCAGAGCTAAATGAGTCCGTTAATTTATAACTAAGTTTACTGTTTACGTGATGAGAGTCCAGGACAATTTAGACTCAGCTATGCGGCGTTGTACCTCGTCGTGACATATACGAAGGTTTGATGTTGTGGTCCGATTTATCTTATGTTGTTATGTTGGCGGCCTTCACTATTTGTGTTCCCGAGAACAGGACATGGCTTGAGAAGGCGCTTGCTCTGGTTCTGTTGTAAGCGAAGTACCTTTGATGTTCCTCGATAAGTAGGAGGATGGTCTTCTCAGTTTGGCCATAAGATGGTTTCCCGCAGTCACATGTGATTTTATACACCCGTGGAAACTGAAGATGGTTGTGAGCCTGTTTGGGTTTGCTTAGAATTGACCTGAGTTTAGGAAGAGTAGAAAAGCACGCTTTTATGTTAATTGTTTTCAACATTCTTCTTAGTTTCTGGGAGAGCGAGCTATTGTATGGTAAAGAGATATAACCTTTGGGGTTGTCCTGAGTTTCTACGTTGTTTTGATGAGGGCGGTACAGTTCTTTATTACTAGTTTTTGAAGATTAGCCATTATTTGCGAAGGTTATTTTAAGATGTTGTAGTTCATTTTTAGCTCTTCCTCATCTGAGAATACAGACCTGGCACGATGCGCTAGAGTGGAGATGATACCCAACTTCTGTGCTGGACAGTGGTGTGAGCACGCATGCAGGTTTCTATCCGTGTGTGTTGATTTTCTTCAGATCGAGATTTTTATGGAGTTGGACATCTTAGTAAGTTTGACGTCTAAAAAAAGCAGAGATTCAATTTCTTCCATTTCTATGGTGATCTTGAAATCTGAGTGGTAGTTGTTTAAGTGATTTGAAAAAATGTGAAGATTATCTATATCGTATTCCCAAATAAGCAATAATCATCAACGTATCGGAGCCATATTTTAGGCTTAAGTGTAGCAGAGGAGATGCCGTTTCTTCGCAATCCTCGAAAAAAAATTTAGCAAGTATTGGAGACAGGGGGCTGCTCATTGCCAATCCCTTATTTTGTTTATAAATTTTTCCTTCAAACCCAAAGTTTGTCTGAGTTAACACAATGTGATAGCAGAGCAAACCTTTTTTGAGATCTTGTTACTTAAAATATTAAGAACCTCTTGAGTTGGAAGATTGCGGTGATATCTTTCAATACACAAACAGGATTGTATATCACCAACAATAACTTTTCTCAATATATATATATATATATATATATATTTGAAATATATATATATATATATGAAAAATATTTTGAAACATCAAAGTATTTTTTTTTATTGAGTACACTTCAAGATGGAGTCGTAATTTTCTTTCACTTTATTTCAAATATATATATATATACTGTATATGTGCGTACACGCACGCACGCACGCACGCACACACACACACACACACACACACACACACACACACACACACACACACACACACACACACACACACACACACACACACACACACACACACACACACACACACACACACACACACACACACACACACACACACACACACACACACACAAAGCAATAGAAGGAATGCGGAAACCATTTTGTTATTCCAAACATTCCATGAACCTCCTTTTTTTGATTAATTTGTTAAAAACTAATTCAATAATAGTGAAGGACTTCGAAGATTGTGAGTTTTTCAGCAGCATAACATCATCTTGCATGAATTAAATGGTTGAGGCGATCGAATTTAGTGCCTCCTTTCCCTCACGTTACTTCTCCGAACAGATGAATAACAATGATCGACTGTGCATCGTTGCCTTGTATCTGATTTTATTTTAAAGCTGACTTCCTGTATATTCTTCGATTCTAACTGTTTAAATGCAGACCATTTAAACACTCGATCCAACTGCGATGCTCATTTACAGCATGTAACTGAAGCATTCTAACTCACCCTCCTCTTTATCATACGGGTAATTGAGATCTACAAAACTTAAAGACAAATCCTTATTCCATTCGTGTGATTTCTGGATTGTTTTCCCTTGAAGTGAAAATCTTCCTATTAATTCCCCTATGGCCATTTTAATTCTACTAATTTCGTTATCCTATTATGCAGGTAAAATTGATGATTGCATAAATATTACCTGAAGAATACTTCCCTTCTGACCAGAACTTCTGATTCATGTATCGCAGCAATTTTCAAACCTTCTACGGCACCTATTTGAGTATTTATGATCGAATATCGTCGGGTCAACTGCCTTGCCACATTTCAGCTATCTGATAGCTTCTTTCTACCTCCAATATATTAATAAACTCATAGCTATATTTCTCGTTGATGTTTTCTGCTAACGTCCTCTTCACTGATTGCCTCATTTAATTGTTATTCAGATCCCAGACATTCAGAGTATCTTTCCCTGATTTCGTTTAGAGCACTCTTTTCTCCATTTCTAATATTTTCAGTAACCACCGGAACATTTTCCCACTTTCCTGTTATTTATCTCCTGTGTTCTTACCAAAATCTTCCCATCACTTTTGTTGGGAAGATTTTGGTAAGAATTCTTTACGTTTTTTTCTCTGCACCCTACTCACTTACTTGCTTGAACTTCGTTTATGATTTATTCTTTTCCTGGACTACCTCATTAACTTTTTGAGGCCAAAGCGATATTTTAACTTTTCTCTCCTTGTAAACCACTTTGTTGCATGTTTTCCTTGCTGAGTCGATCGCTGTATTCGTCACAGGAAAGCTTTACTAAATATTTTATTTTCACCAGGAAAATCCTTTTTATTCTTCTCAAAACGCACTTCCAGATTGAAATCCCTTGTACACTCTATCCGCAACTGGTGCAAAGATATCGCTCTCAACAATATCATAGCAGAATTGTTGGCTGATCGTTAGCACCTTTGGCACAGGTCATGAAGGATTTGCACAGACTCACGTGATTACATCCAAGTTGGTTGTGTTTGCCATTGCTGCCTTCTTTTCACGCTACAGTTTTATGATCCTCTCTCTCTCTCTCTCACATCTATCTATCTATCTACTGATTGCCTGCTCCCTTTTTGGTTGGTGTTATTTGCATATCATGCTGGAAGGAAGCCTTCCAGCATGATATGCAAATGCAATGTATGCAGTTATTAAACACAGTGCTGATAGATCAGCGGCAGTCATCCTAACAGTAAACACTTATAAGTTGCATGAGATTAATTAGCAATGAAAAGAGAGCCCGCCTGGTTGGCCGAATGGTTTGTTTATCCGTTCTCCAACCAAGAGACTGCAGATTCGAATCCTACTGTGGACAAGAATGTTTGTGATTGTTACTAGCTCTGTGTGAAAAGGGTGTCTACGACCCTCCCATTTATTTTAGCAGAAACCTTCACTCCTATGAGATACGGGAGTGATCACTCGGCATCCAATTATGTGAATAGCTGATAAGAAACAGAAGGCGGATTCTTCTTGCTAGGATCCGTATTGGTCACAAGTTACCTTAGATATCCTTGCTACTGAGGACAGATAACCCACCTCTGCATGAACTTTGCAATAGTAATCTTGCTGAACCACCTGAACTCAGGTAGGTTTTGTTTAACTCGAACAAACTGCGAGATTCTAACTTTTCAAGGAGTTGATTGGTGGATTTGTTTCTGATAAATAATATGTTTATGCAGTGATGTTGAACTCTTTAAAAGTTATTTTGTTTTACATAAGATGTTATTTTCTTATTTATGTTTTAATTGAATCATCCATCCTCCTATATCCTTCGTAACACTCCAATGTGATCTTAGCTGCCTTTGGGGAGCAACAAACTGCGAATCAAGTAACCACCACAGCATCCGAAAAGCTAAATTTTATTTTTCTCTTGAGGCTCATTTAACCTCCGAACAGTTAATTTCGTAGGTTAAATAAGTTAAATGATCAGCAATGATTAATGGTTGAATGTTGTTCTCACATTTCAGGTTGCTCCCCTAAAAGAGCTCCCTGAAATAGTTGACTCAGTACAGAAGAGAGAAATTAGGTGGTTAATGACCGACTTCTCACTGCTCCGACTTTCTCAGTGACGGTGCGTTTCTGCTGTTTACATTTTCAACAAATCTTTCCATAATAACATTTCATCAGGATTGATAACTGCCTCGCCCTAATTCACCATCCCTTCGGATGCATAAAGTCAATGGATAGATAATATCCAACTTGGAGATTGATTGTCTGGGTAGGAAGGCAAGAAATCCTTTTACTTATTTTAATAAAAGAAGTCTATCACAAATGATTCTCAATTTACTGAAAATCATTTCCAATCATTATAAATGACGACTTTCAATTACAGATGGGGAAATGGGTTTCATTCGGAAGTGACGTAGCTTATTTATTCTGAACTTTTTCATTTCTAAAACAGATAGACCTAAAGAACACGAGAAAATCTACAGTCCACTTCAGATAAATTCCTGTTATCACCATGAAGATGCTCACATATGGATGACGCATTTTGTGAAGATTTTTATTTTTAATTTTCAGGTTGCAACGAAGAACAATTTCGCTGTTTCAATGACAAATGTATCGCCGCCAATTGGGTGTGCGATAGAGCCAATGACTGTGGAGACGGAAGTGATGAAACAGGTTGCGGTAAGTATGATCCATGACTTGATTTCATGCGTGCATAAATAATAATAATAATAATATTATTATTATTATGTTTTTCTTATCTAAGACCTCCAGGGAGTCAAGGACTCATCGAGAGAGGCTGTAAATTATCCAACCAGCTATCATACCTTCCCTTAAATTCATTTACGCTAGATCCACTCACCACTCGTAAGGACAAATTATTCCACTCACTCACTGCTCTCTGGGAGAAAAACCTAGCTCTTAACCATTTCTTGACTGAGAACAACCTTAACTTTAAGTGGAGGTGAATAGTCTATTACAGAACCTTAATGTGAACACATCTGTGGGATTGGATGGTATATCGGCACGGGTCTTAAGTGAAGCGGCTAATGAATTATCTGTGTCCTTGACCATGTTGTTTAATCTGAGTCTCGGATCTGGTTTAGTCCCAAAGGTGTGGAAAGAGGGGAAAATAGTTCCACTGCATAAAGGAGGATCCAAGGCTACTGTTGCAAATTACCGACTGATCAGTATATCAGGAGTCGTTGTCAAGGTCTTGGAGAAAGTAGTCAAGGGAAAAATACAGAAATGGATTGATGAAAATGAGATATACAGGTGGACAGCATGGCTTTGTGAAGGGTAGATCATGCCTCAGTAACTTCCTCAAGTTTTATAACAAGGTGACGGCTGAACTGGATAAGAGTAATGGGTTTACAGTGATACTGCTGGACCTGGCTAAGGCATTTGACAGCATACTACATGGAATTCTAATCCGTAAACTACAACATATGGAAATGGATATAGGGTTGGTGAGATGGATAGGTGGGTGGTTGATGGAGAGATATCAGAGAGTAGTTTATTCAGGAGTAGAGTCCAAAAGATGGCCCGTGACTAGTGGTGTGCCACAGGGTTCTGTTCTTGGACCACTGCTGTTTAATTTGTTCATTAACGATATAGGGAAAGATCTAAGAGGAACAGTTCATTTGTTCGCTGATGATGCAAAGTTGGATAGGGCAATAGTGAATGCAGAAGATGTCAAAATCTTGCAGGACGACTTGGATAGATTGGAGTTCTGGGCTAAGGAGAATGGATGTCAATTTAATGTGACAAAATATAAGGTTATGCATTTTGCGGTGAAAAGATTAGCAGCAGTATACCACATTGGTGGAACTGTACTGCAGGAGATTGATGAGGCCAGGGACTTGGGAGTGTTGGTGGATACGGAGATGAAGTTTGGGGAGAAGATTGCAAAAGTAGTTAAATCAGCTCATTAACTTATTGGTTGTCGAAAAATACCTTGACGACCAGAGACAAGCAAGTTATTGTACCACTGTACCGAGCCTTGATAAGCCCTTATCTCGACTACTGTGCCCAGATTTGGTCACCTAGGTTTCTTCTTGATGGGTAGGAGGAGGAGAGGATCCAGAGGTGATTGACCAAGATGATAGCAGGTCTATGGAATGAACCTTATGAGAACAGGTTGAAGATTTGTGGGTTGCAGAAATTAGTTGATTGGCGGAAAAGGTGAGATATGATTGAGGCATTCAAATTGCTAAAGGGTTTCTATAGGATTAATTCAGAGGATATTTTGGAGATCAGGACTGGTGATGGGAGAACTAGAGGACACCTATGGAAGCTGGGCAAGAGGGTGGTTAGCAAGGGTGTTAAAGCTGGGTTCTTTACTTTTAGAGTGGTAAATGAGTGGAATAAGCTGCCAGAGTCTGTTGAGGGTGCTATGATGGTGAGTGAGTTCAAGGCAAGGTATGATAGAAACTGGGAGAATGTCGTATAGTTGTGTGGACATGATGTTTAGAGCATCCCTCGATGAGTCTAAGAACTCCCTAGAGTCGCCCGTAAGAATAATATTAATAATAATAATAACAATAATATTATTTTATTTTATTTTATTTTATTGTTCTTGCAAATATTTACATATGTACCATGATCATCTATTCAGTATATTATTTTACAAGATTCAGCACTAGTGCTACATATAATGGGATTTAAATAGTAATGATGATAACAGTTTTTTTTTTAAAATAAAAATCATAATAATTATTTACAATTATATTGTTCAGAGTTACATAAGTTGTATAATATTACATGTTGCGGTTTACTATTTTTTTTTTTCAAGTTTGAAAAGGTGTGATTATACAACAGTATTTACACATATGCAAACTAAATATTATATTTCCTTATTCTCACAAACATATAGTGTAAACTCATGATTTACATTTAAAGGAATTTTTTTTTATCACATTGCATACATTTGATTACATATGATACACTACTTAAATTTGTTTACATGTTATATTTAAATTACGTAGATTTGTTTACATATAATACATACATTACATACATTGGTTTTCATGTGATACGTACATTACATGCATTTGGTTACATATCATACATCTTGGATGAGAACTAATTTCTTTGCTTTCATCCTCGAAGCTTATATGTAAGCTTACCCGAGGATGACGCCAGCTGGTTATTATGTATTGTTTATTTATTTATTTTTTTGCTGTGTTGGGAAGCTACGAAATCTATGATCGAGAAATTCTCGCGCGCGCGCACGCACGCACGCACACGCACGCACACACACACACACACACACACACACACACACACCCACACACACACACACACACACACACACACACACACACACACACACACACACACACACACACACACACACACACACACACACACGCAATAACTTGGAATGTATTGATGCGTCGCTGAACTGCAAGCCTGAACGAATATATTGTGTTTCATTAAGTTTGTATGGTATTTTGGGTGCGTGTTTCATGTTCATAGTATGTCCTTAGAGCTCTTTTCAGGCTATTGTAGTTTGTAAGGTTTCTGTATTCAAAAGGTAATTTGTTTATCATAACTGGGATGTAAAAGTTTCGCGTGGCCTTTCCGTAGTGATTATTGTATTTATATGTGATATAATTAGTAGTCTGAGGTCTTGTTATACGGTATGTATTTCTAACTTTCCTATAGTTGACATCTAAATAATATTTTAGCAAAGCTGCATAGTGACATAAACGTTTTGCTGTCAGTATTTTGTGTTCTGACATTGCAATGTTTATAAGGTCGTGATTTTCTTTTTGTTCCCAAAAGATCAGTTTTGTCATTTTGTACTGTAGCGATATTAACCTATTTAATTTGTAGGGTGCACAGAAAGTATACGTTGTTATCGCGTATCTTAGTATATTTAGGCATAGTGCTTTTTATATTAGTGTTTTTAGGCGTACGGAAACTATGCCTTTTAATCTGTAGAGTTTGCCACTTATTGTTCGGAGTTTGTTGTGTAGATGTTTTATATGGCTATTCCAGTTCATATCTGCGTCGAAGTAAATTTCAAGGTATCGTATTGTTTCAACCTGAGTGATTCTAGTGATTTTGCTGTTTTCTGTGTTTTTTATGTTGGAAAGTGGATGTTGGATGGTTATATATTTGTTATCAACTGGTCGGGTCAGTGGATTTCTGAATACCATTAATTTTGTCTTTTCTGAGTTAGGTGTATGGAGTTTTTCGTGAGCCAGTCTATGATCAGATTTATGTCATGTTGCATATTTGTTTGGGCTATGCTTGCGTTATTATGGATGTATATTATTGCTGTATCGTCTGCGTAATGGAATATCTTACCTTTGAGTGGTAGCTGATTAATATCGTTCGTGTAAATGTTGAATAGAGTTGGAGAGAGTACAGCTCCCTGTGGTACTCCACAGGTGACTGGTAGCTCTGTGCTTCGGTTTGACCCGATACGTGTGATATATGCTTTCTATTTTGAAGGTAGTTTGTAAACCACCTGTGAAGAGGCCCGTCTATTCCAACAGGCCTCAGTTTTTCTAACAAGGTTTGATGTGTATGTGTATCGAATGCTTTAGTTAGATCAATAAAGACTACCATAGCAATTTTGTTTTTGTCTAAGGCGGTATTAATTACGTCTGTAAAATCTTCCTAGAGAGATGTTGTTCCCTTATTTTTCTGAAAAATATATTGTGTTTTGGGGATAATATGAGAGGTCTCAGTGTATGCTGTGAGTTTCTACAGTATGATCCGCTCCATAATTTGATTGATAATTGGTAATGTTGCTATGGGTCTGTAATTGCTGAATAAATATCTTTTTCCATGTTTGTGTATGGGTGTGATTATGGCGGTCTTTAGCATACTTGGTATCTGTCCTGTTTTAAATATATTATTTATTAGTTTTAGTAGGATAGGACTTAAACTAGTTGCTTGTTGCTTTATATCTTTAGGTCTGATACCATCTATTCCTGGGCCTTTGTTTGGTTTGATTTGATGCATTGCAGAGGGAAGTTGTGCTTCTTTTATGATTGGGAACCGTAATGTCTGTTTTGATTGTGGTCCAAGTGTAGGGTCTCGTTTTGTGATTAGGGGAATATTTCTGTGCAGTTCTTGGATGGAGTCTGCAAAGTATTGGTTAAAGTCATTTGCTAGTTGTTGGATAGGTTTTGCGTCTTTCTTGAAGCTGTGTTTTATGGTTTCGGATGCGGTGGTGTTGGGAACAAAATCTAGCATCTCATTAATCAGATGCCAGGTTTGTTTCATGTTGTTTTGTGCCGAGGTTAGTTTGTCTCTGTAGTAGCTTCTTTTTGTATTTCTGATTTGTGTTGTAAGGCGATTCCTTGTTATCTTATATTCAGTTTTTAAAGCTGTGTTATTTGGATATCGCTTTAATTCTTTCCATAAAGCGTGCTTTCTGTCGATTTCTAGGAATAAGTTTTGTGTTATCCAAGGATTTTGTGTTGTTTTTGAACGAATTCGGACTTTCTTTGCAGCTTTCTTATATATTTCCTCCAGTGTGAATTTAATGTTATTGTATAAGATATCTGATGCCAGGTGTTCCCAGTCTGTTTTTCTTATTTCGTGTTTGACTATTTCTTCGTCTATTATTGTTTTCTGTCGCTTTTCTTCTGTGGGACATTGCATGGATATTGTCTTGGTGTGCAGGATTAGAGCGGTGAAGTAATGGTCTGCCACTTTGCACTTTATGACTGACGCAATGTAACTATTTGGTGGTGCTCGGACGTTTATATGATCTAGACAGGAGGCAGTGATAGTATTCCCGAATATTTCTTCTCTAGTACATGACGTTATTTTTGGTATTAGATTATACATGGATAATGTGTCTAGGTATTGTACAGTGTTGTTCTGGTTTTCGTTTGTAATATTTATGTTTAGGTCTCCAATTATCATTAGGTGTTCGGTTGAGCATATTTCTTGGCTTGAAAGCCAGCAGTTAAGTTCGTGCAAGAATTTTATCATGTTTATGTCTGGTGGCCTGTAAATAGCATTTAGTAATTTGGGATGCTGTGTATTGGTGGTATTAGTGATTTCGAGGCAAAGGGTTTCAGCATGCTCAAACTGATAGGCCGTTTCTTTTGCTATTAATTTTTGTTTGATAAATATTAATATTCCACCCCCTCTTTTTTGTTTGGCGGCATGATCTATGTTGTTGGAAGCCTGGAATTTGGAAAGCAGTCGCTTCGTCATTAGTTATGGATACTTCTGTAAGAATCAATATGTCAATAATATCAATGTTATTCCTCAGATAAGCCTGTAACAATAACCAATGTTTTTGGATGCTTCTGATGTTAATAAGCAAAATTGAGAGACCTCTCGCTTGTACTGTGTGATGTTTCCATGTATCAAGCGATTCGAAAGTAAAATTACTGATGTATTCTGGTGATATTACATCTATCTGATGTTTCACATTCATTTTTGTTGTGCTGAGATCTTCTTATTGAACTAAGTTGGGGTATTTTGTTTCATTCTGGAAACCTGTCTATATCTTCCGAGCTTTTTATGTGTATAGACTTTGAAGTCTGTGACTTTCTCAAGAATATTTTGCCGTCTTTGATCCATAAAAATTGATACTTTTTTTCTGTTTTTTCTTTTCTTGCTTGGTACAAATATTCTGATTGAAAAGTGTTAAATACTCAGATAGAAAGATTGGCGTTTTGTCTTGCAATGCATTTTAATCCTTGACTACTGGATTTTTCAGTCTGCTGGCTTTTATGAGATTGTCTCTTGTAGCCTTGCTTGTCAGACAAACTATGACTGGTGCGGGTCGTGGCGAGCCTTGTTTTCTGTTCTTCCTGGGAAACCGATTTATGGTCTGAATATCATTATACTCTAGGGGATATCAATTACATGGCCTAACTTGAAAACTACGTCTCTGAGATTTTCTGTGGATTCTGTTTCTGGAAGACCGTTTATGACAAGGTCTTCTGTATGTTGTTGTTGGTTTAAAACTTCGTATTGTAGTTTCCGGGAATTAAATTCTTGACGGAGTTCCGATGTGTCTTTTGTCAATTTGTGCTGCCTATCAGTTAATGCGTTAATGCTGGTTTTAATGTCTTTTACCGTTTGTAAGACTTCTTTGACTTTTGAATTATTAAATTGAACAAACTCTTCATATTCGCTAATTTTTTTGTTATTTCTTTATACCGTTTATCCAATAGTTCTTGGACAAGATCTACCAAGCTGGCTTTTATATTTTCTAAACCTTTTTCTAGTAATAAATTTATGGAACTCAAATTATAAGACTCACCGGTGTTTTGTTGTCTGTTCAGTTCATCATCCGATTCTGCCTCCGGCGTAATCAGTTGCGTCGTGGGTGGTGGCGTTTCTTTGTTCTCTCTACAGTTTAGGCACTTCCATTCTTCTCCTTTGGCATTGGATTTGCGTTGCCAGGTTGTTTCTGAAAGTCCAGAACATGTAAAGTGAAGATTCCTATGGCATTTCCTGCAGGTTATATGATATCCGTCGGATGGTAATTCCTTCAGGCACTTGCTGCACTTCATGACTAACCTTTCTTCCTTTGGACAGCGGCAAAGTTGGCGACGTCCTTTGTTCTATACTCGTTAGCAACCGTAGTGTATGCTTCAATTTTTAGCACACTCAGATTTTGGATTCTACTTGGCCGATTTTGATGAATTAAATGTCACTTTCTTCAGCGTGACAAGTAGAGTTACTTTACGACACTTTTAAATTAAAAACAGGAGTTAGAACCACATTAAAACTATAAAAACGGGACCAGCGTTACAACCATGCAACCGTTCGTTTGCCTACACAGCGCCCTCTAATAATAATAATAATTTCTTTTTCTTTTTTTTCTTTTTTTTTATGTCTTAGATGAATTGCATACATAGTTGCTGTAGTAATTATATATATATATATATATTATTTATAACGCATTACAAGTGTGTATAACAGATACTTGCAAGTTAGTAATTTTCTTCCTCGAAGCTTAGCAGAGCTTATCTGAGGAAGATAATAGATGATAGAGGGTGGTGGTTTCATGGTTGTGTTCCTACACTGGCCACAAGACAGGTGTTGATTTTACTGTTTGTTGGTACGTGCTTGTAAAACTTCGACTGATATTACAGTTTAACTTTTTTTATTTATTTTTATTTTTTTGTGCAAATAGGGTTGGATTTAGACATGGTGTGTTTGTTTCTTTGTGTTCTTGTAGTTTTAGTTTTTGAGAGGGGGGATTGTCATAGGTTTGTGTGTGTGTGTATGTGTGGTGGGGGAGAGAGAAACAGGAATTGCTCTAATTTTCATTCTCGCTATAATATTTATATAGTCCCTGTTTCAGCTCTCTGTATGTTCCTAGGTTTCTGTTGTCGAACGGCAGTTTGTTTATCATGTCAGGTACGTAGAAGTTTCGGGTGGCTTTGCCGTTTTGATTGTTGTACTTATATGTTATGTAGTTTGTTGACTGTGGTCTTGTTATTTGATATGTTGTTCTGGTTACTCTATATGTTGGGCTGTAGTAGTATTTTAACATGACTGTGTAGTGGCGTAACTGTTTCACCTTAAATATTTTGTGTTTTCTCCATGCTTCCTGCATAAGAGTGGGTTGTTCCCAGAATATCAGTTTTATCATTTTATCTTGCAACCATTGTAGCCTGTGAAGTCTGTAGTCTGCGCAGAATGCGTATGATGTGATTGCATATCTTAAAATGTTTTCACATAATGCTTTATAGATTAGTATTTTTATGTGGGTTGGGGCAATGTCTTTTATCTGTATAGTTTGCTTGCTATTATCCTAAGCTTGGTATGTAGGTAGTTTGTATGGCTATTCCAACTTTGATCTGCATCGAAGTGAAGATCATATATTTATATGATCAATGCAGGTTGAGGTTGTTGTGTTTCCGACTATCTCTTCTCGTGTATGCGACTGTATGGATGGGGTTATGTTATATGCCGATAATAGGTCTAGGTATTGTTCTGTGTTGTTATTTATGTTCCTAATGTTTATATTAATGTCTCCTATTATTATCAAGTATTTTGAGGTGCCTACTTTCGTGGCTGAAAGCCATCTGTTTAGTTCTTCTAGGAATTTTGTGGCTTAAGTTGGGTGGTCTGTATATTGCGTTTAATATCAGGGAATTTTCTTGTTTGATGTTTTTAATTTCGATGCATATGTTTTCTGCGTATTCTAATTTATAGTTTATTTCTGTTACTTCTAGTTTATGTTTGGTAAATATTATTATACCACCGCCTCGTTTTGTTTGTCTGCAGTGTTTGTGTTGTTGGTAGTGTGGCGTTTGGTAGGAGGATGCCTCTTCGTTTGTCGTAGATACTTCAGTCAGTATTAAAATGTCTGTTTCGTCTATATCTTCCTTCAGATAAGCTTGCTGGGTCAGCCAGTATTTTTGAATGTTTCTGATGTTGATGTGGAGAATAGATAGTCCTTTTTTGGGGATTGTCAATTGTTTCCATTCTGATATTGATTTCAGAATGTGGCAATTATCATGTTCGGGGTGATTACGTCTGCTTGATGGTGTGCATTCATGTTGGTTGGGGTGCTGGTCCTTCTTTACGAGTTGTCAATATACCTTTCAATGTGACAGCCTGTTGAGGTCATCTACGGATTTTATTTCGATTGGTTTTGTGTCTTGTGTCTTTCCAAGGAATATTTTGCTGTCTCTTATCCTTATAAACTGGTATATAATAATAATAATAATAATAATAATAATAATAATAATAATAATAATAATAATAATAATAATAATATTTTTTATTTTATTTTATTTTTTTTTAAACATTTTATTATGTCTCAGTATAAATTACATACAATAATAATATTTACAATATTTACAATAAGGTTTATACAGAATTTTTGAATTTAGAATATAATAATAATTTTATTTTATTTTTTTTTATTTTATTTTTATTTTTTAAACATTTTATTGTCTCAGATAAATTACATACATAGATACAACAATGGTTTTATATACACGTATATATATATATATATACATAGTATTTATAATACATTACAATTGTGATGTAATCTTTTACAATGTGTTTCCGATTATCTCTTCTCGTGTATACGACTGTATGGATGGGGTTATGTTATATGCCGATGATAGGTCTAGGTATTGTTCTGTGTTGTTATTTATGTTCCTAATGTTTATATTAATGTCTCCTATTATTATCAAGTATTTTGAGGTGCCTACTTTCGTGGCTGAAAGCCATCTGTTTAGTTCTTCTAGGAATTTTGTGGTGCTTAAGTTGGGTGGTCTGTATATTGCGTTTAATATCAGGTAGTTTTCTTGTTTGATGTTTTTAATTTCGATGCATATGTTTTCTGCGTATTCTAATTTATAGTTTATTTCTGTTACTTCTAGTTTATGTTTGGTAAATATTATTATACCACCGCCTCGTTTTGTTTGTCTGGAGTGTTTGTGGTGTTGGAAGTGTGGCATTTGGTAGGAGGATGCCTCTTCGTTTGTCGTAGATACTTCAGTCAGTATTAAAATGTCTATTTCGTCTATATCTTCCTTCAGATAAGCTTGCAGGGTCAGCCAGTATTTTTGAATGCTTCTGATGTTGATGTGGAGAATAGATAGTCCTTTTTTGGGGATTGTCAGTTGTTTCCATTCTCTTATTGATTTCAGAATGTGGCAATTATCATGTTCCGGGGTGATTACGTCTGCTTGATGGTGTGCATTCATGTTGGTTGGGGTGCTGGTCCTTCTGTACGAGTTGTCAATATTCCTTTCGATGTGACAGCCTGTTGAGGTCATCTACGGATTTTATTTCGATTGGTTTTGAGTCTTGTGTCTTTCTAAGGAATATTTTGCTGTCTCTTATCCATATAATCTGGTAATTGTTTTCTGTTTTTACTTTCCTTGCTTGGTAGAATATTTTCTGATAGTGTGGAGTAAGGTATACTGACAAGTGTATTGGGGTGTTGTCGTGGTCTCCTTTCAGATCCTTTACTACTGGATTTTTAATCCTGCTAGCTTTTATAAGTGTAGTTTTTGTTAGTCTGTTGGTGAGTCGCACTACGACGGGAGAAGGACGGGTATTATTTTCTCTTTTCCTTTTTTGTGGTAACCGATGCACTGACTGGATGTTTCTTGGTTCAATGGGGGAGCCGATTTTTTGGCTTAGTTGTATTACAGTGTCTCTTAGAGGTTCCGTAGCTATTTCTGGGAGACCATTTATGAGGAGGTCATTTTTGTGCTGCTGTTGGTTTGAGAGCTCGTACTGTTGCTTTAGAGAGTTTAGTTCTTGCCGTAGGTCCGTTGTCTCTTTAATTAAATTATGCTGTCTTTCAGTTAGCTCTTTGATGCAGTTTTTAATTTCTCTAACGGTCTGTAACATATCTTCTATCGAGTCATTATTAAATTTAATAAATGCCTCGTATTGGTTAAATTTTTCTGTAATTTGTGCAGTATGTTTTTTAAATAGTTCTCCAACAAAATCGATTAAACAGTCTTTTAGGTTTTGTAATCTATTTTCTAGTAAAGCATTTAAAGATGGCTCACCTCGGTTTCCGTTGTTGTTTTCTTTGTTTTTAATTCCCTCTGTTGTTGATAGCTGTTTACTGCCTGAGGTTGTTTTCTGCGTTGGCTGTTTTCCGCCTGCGGTCCAAGGCGACGTTCCTTTGTTATCTCTGCAATGGGGACACTTCCACTCGTCACGATTCTTGTTTGATTTTCGCTGCCAGGTAGTCTCGGACAATCCTGAACATAAAAAATGCATGTTTCTTTGGCAGTTCCTACATGTTACGTGGTTTTCTTCCCCCGTTAGGTCTTCTTGGCATTTGTAGCACTTCATACTTCTTGTTTGACGATCTTGCTGTATTTTCTAATATGGCGTCCTCCTTTGTTCTCTTCTCGCGTAGTTGACCAACGTGTACTTCGAACTTTGAATACTTATATTTTACTTATTACTTAACAGATACTTACAGTTTTTACATCTATATGTTCGTCTTGAAGAACGGAGTTCACTGATGTACTTTAAATTTTAATTCACAAGAAAAGATGTAATGTATAAATGTAATGAATAAAATAAATAATATTTTTGTTCACTGCTAAAATATTTACACATACATATATACAATAGTTATTTATTTTATTTTTTTTTTTTTATTGTCTCAGTATAAGTTACATACAATAATAATATTTACAGTATTTACTATAAGGATTATAAAGAATTTTTTTTTTTTTTTTTTTTATGTCTCACATGAATTGCATACATAGTTGCTGTAGTAATTATATGTATATAATATTTATAACGCATTACAAGTGTGTATAACAGATACTTGCAGTTTAGTAATTTTCTTCCTCGAAGCTTAGCAGAGCTTATCTGAGGAAGATAATAGATGACAGAGGGTGGTGGTTTCATGGTTGTGTTCCTATGGTGGTCACAAGCCAGGTGTTGATTTTACTGTTTGTTGGTACGTGTTTGAAAGACTTTGACTGCTATTACAGTTTTTTTTTTTTTTTGTGCAAATAGGGTTGGATTTAGACATGGTGTGTTTGTTTCTTTGTGTTCTTGTAGTGGTAGTTTTTTGAGAGGGGGAGTTGTCGTGGTGTGTGTGTGTGTATGTGTGGTGGGGGAGAGAGAAACAGAAATTGCTCTAATTTTCATTCTCGCTATAATATTTATATAGTGCCTGTTTCAGCTCTCTGTATGTTCCTAGGTTTCTGTTGTCGAACGGCAGTTTGTTTATCATGTCAGGTACGTAGAAGTTTCGGACGGCTTTGCCGTAGTGATTGTTGCACTTATATGTTATGTAGTTTGTTGACTGTGGTCTTGTTATTTGATATGTTGTTCTGGTTACTCTATATGTTGGGCTGTAGTAGTGTTTTAACATGACTGTGTAGTGGCGTAAGTGTTTCACCTTAAATATTTTGTGTTTTGTCCATGCTTCCTGCATAAGAGTGGGTTGTTCCAAGAATATCAGTTTTATCATTTTATCTTGCAACCATTGTAGCCTGTTAAGTCTGTAGTCTGCGCAGAATGCGTATGATGTGATTGCATATCTTAAAATGTTTTCACATAATGCTTTATAGATTAGTATTTTTATGTGGGTTGGGGCAATGTCTTTTAATCTGTATAGTTTGCTTGCTATTATCCTAAGCTTGGTATGTAGGTAGTTTGTATGGCTATTCCAACTTTGATCTGCATCGAAGTGAAGTCCAAGGTAGCGTGTTGTTTTCACCTGTGTGATGGTTGTGATTTTAGGTTCTGCACTTTGTGTATAGGAGGATGAATGTTTGATTGTGAGATATTTAGTTTCTATGGGCAGGGTTTGGGGGTTTTTGAATATCAGTAGCTTTGTTTTTCCAGGGTTTATATATATGCCGTTTTCGGTTAACCAGTTAGTGATTTGATTGATGTCGTGTTGCATATTTGTGTAAGCGATATTTGCATTGTTGTGAATGGATACTATGGCCGTGTCGTCTGCATACTGGAAGATTTTACTTTTTAGGGGGAGTTGGCTTATGTCGTGTGTGTATATGTTAAATAGAATGGGAGATAGGACAGCTCCTTGCGGTACTCCACAGGTTACATGTACCTCTTTGCTGTGTGCTGATCCTATACGTGTGATGTGCTTTCTGTTTTTAGTGTATGCTTTAAACCACTGGAGTAGACGACCTCCAATTCCGATATGGGTAAGTTTCGTTAACAAGGTTTTATGTGTTAGTGTGTCAAATGCTTTTGTTAGGTCAATGAATACCACTAATGTTATTCTGTTTTTATCCAATGCTGCGTTTATTAGATCTGTGAAGTCTTCCAGGAGTGTTGCTGTTCCTTTATTTTTTTGAAAGCCATATTGTGTTTTGGGTATGATTTGACATTTTTCAACGTATGTGGAGAGTTTCTGATGTACAATGCGCTCCATGATTTGGTTGATTACAGGCAGCGTGGCGATAGGTCTGTAATTACTTATTATGTTTCTTTTTCCCTGTTTGTGTATGGGTGTGATTAGTGCAGTCTTCAGTGTTTCAGGTATGTGTCCCGTTTCGAAGATTTTATTTAACAGTTTTTGTATAACTGGAAGTAGGTCGGTTGAGTGTTTCTTGATGTCTTTTGGTCTGATTCCGTCTATCCCCGGTCCTTTGTTAGGATTAATTTGTTGAATTGCCATCATTGTTGAATTAATGTATAATAATAATAATAATAATAATTTTTTTTTTTTTTTGTATAAACGACTTATTTGTTTTTACAATGAAAATGATAAGGTTTACTATCACAGAGTATCTGCACACACACAATAAAAAACATATTATCTTTTCTGTACAGTACGAAAATTCGATATACAAAATGCAGAGTACATTTTATAAATATGAATATACATTTTTTTTAAACTAGCTAAATATGGATTGGCACCAATGTGCACACAATTCACGATACATTGCAGTAATGCAGCATACACACATAATTCAATAATAATAATAATTTTTTTTTTTTTACATTTTATTGTCTCAGTATAAGTTACATACAATAATAATATTTACAGTATTTACAATAAGGATTATGCAGAATTTTTTATTTTTTATTTATTTTTTATGTCTCAGATGAATTGCATACATAGTTGCTGTTGTAATTATATGTATATAATATTTATAACGCATTACAAGTGTGTATAACAGATACTTGCAAGTTAGTAATTTTCTTCCTCGAAGCTTAGCAGAGCTTATCTGAGGAAGATAATAATAATAATAATAATAATAATAACTTCCATGGATGCCCTAGTCTTGTCTCCCCGCCTTCCATATAACGAAAAATTTTATAAGTTGCGATGCTATAACACCGATTCAAAAGTTTATAGATCTCTATCATATCACCTCTCTTTCTCATGTATCTAGAGTCTGTAATCCACATACTCGCAATCTGTCCTCATAATCTAAATCCCATAATCTGGATATAATCTTTGTAACTCTTCTTTACACCCTTTCCACAGCTTCTTTATCCCCTTGCAATCCGGGAGACCAAATCTGTGCACAATAGTCCAAGTGTGGTCTTATCAAAGCCTTATAAATAGGCAAAATTTCTTCTTTATCCTTACATTTCAAGGTTCCCTTCAACATACCAATTATCCTCTGAGTTCTATTTGCAACGTTTGCTATGTGACCTTTGAACTTTAAATTGTTATCCAGCAATACACCAAGATTCCTTGCCTCTTCAGTTTCTTGTATCATAACCCCGCTAATATAATATGCCGCTGGAACTCTAATCATGCCAAAGTGCATAACTTTACACTTACTAACATTAAAGTGACAGCCATTTTCGTTAGCCGAGATTTCAAGTCTATTCAAATCATTTTGTATTTGCTGAATATCAGTAGCATCCCTGATTGCCCTGCCTATCTTCGCATCACCAGCAAACAATTGCAAATCTGATGATAGACCATGATTGATGTCATTAATGTATAGATTGAACAATAATGGCCCAAGGACTGAACCCTAAGGCACACCACTGGTTACCTGTAATCTGGCAGATTTACACCCACTCTATACCACTTTTTGATATTTGTCTGTCAACCATCCCCTGATCCAAGTCAATAGATTATGTTCCAAGCCCATATTCTCCAGTTTATGCAAGAGTCTATCGTGTGGTATCCTATTAAATGCCTTAGCAAAATCCAACATTATCATAGTGTATCCATTCCCTTTATCCAACTCGGCCGTAACATTGTTATAAAATATGAGCAAATTGCTAAAATATGACTTTCCTTTAGTAAACCCATGCTGTTCCTTGCAGAGTGTAGAATGCTTGTCTACCCATTTCTGTATGCGATATCTTACCAACTTCTCTAAAATCTTCACTACCACACCAGAGATACTGACAGGTAGGTAGTTAGACACATCAGTTTTTGCACCACCACCCTTGTGCAATGGAACTATCATACATTCCTTCCATTCCTGTGGTATCATTCCTGAGCTGAGACTCAAATTATACAAATGTGTGAAAGGCCTTGCCAATTTAGTTGAACATCCCTTTAACGAACGGGCAGATATTCCATCTGTTCCTATTGACAAATTCTTATCCAGGTTATGCAAGAGCTCTTCAACCTCATTTTCATGAACTCATATCTCTTCATCTAAGTATCAGTAGCACCATGCTACATACACCTGGTTGATATATCTTAGCAAAGTGAGCACTCATTAACTGAACCATCTTCTTAGCTTCCGACACTCGTTTACCATATGCATTTAATAAAGTTATTCTTCCACATTAATTCTTTATTTTGCTTGAGACATAACGATAAAATTCTTTTCGATTGGCTTTAGCTTGCATGGCCAATTTCTTTTCATACTCTGTTTTAGCTTTTCTCACAATACTCATTACTTTTATGGCCTGAGCTTTATATATTTAATAACTCCTTTCACTCTTACTCTCACGATATTCTTTCCACATCAACTTCTTCTTGTGGATCTCTAGCTTAATAAGGCTGCACATCCATTTCACTTCTAACCTATTTATTCTTCGAACACTAGGGATACATTCAGATACCGCCTCATTCACGCACTTTTTCACAGATTCCCATGCATTGCTGACATTTTTTCCATTCAGTTTCCTGGTTAAGTTATTAACCAGGAAAAGCACTACAGTATATGGCCATCTTGTACTCAAGTTTAGAGTAATAATAAAAGCTTATCTTCTTATTAGGAACGGAGATTCTACAAGCTTTAAGTTTTAGAATATTCGTCCTAGAAAGCGGGGAGGGATGAGATAAAGGATAAGGTAGAGAAAGGAGAAGAAATCTGTTCGACTTAAACCGTTCCATGTCGAGATGATTGGGAAATGGTAAGTGGAGGTTGTAGAGAATAAAGAGAGGGTGAGAGAGAGAGAGAGAGAGAGAGAGAGAGAGAGAGAGAGAGAGAGAAAAAACGAAACAAATAAAGTGAATGAAGGTGGAATAGGACAAGCTATTTCTCTGAGTTTGACTGCGAGTGGATGCCGATCATCTGCTTCTTGCTTTCTGATAAACTTGAAAGAAAGTAAAGGCACCTGGAAGCAGTGGTGAGTTGAAGCTCTCACCACTGGGATTAAATGTTATAACGAAATTTTGCGAGCCTGTTATTAATCGACAATCGTCTGAAGAGTAGGGCTTCACGCTTTTCTATCCACAACGGCTAGCGGAATTTGGCAGATACTTTATATATGGTGACAGGAAAAATCGAGCAGGCGGCGCACTTTTTGAACTCCTCTTTCTTTTTCCCAAACCCATCCTTACGAGAGATTCCTGTAATATTTTACAGAAATATTATTTTTGAACGAAATTTAGCTTAATTTTGCCTGAGCCATCACGTCTTAAAGTAATCACAACCCTGTGGTCGATGTGTGTGAAAGATTTCTCGTTTCTAAAATTGTTGAGAATATAATAGGTTCATTACTCTAAGAAGAGGCGACTCCCCAGGCGAAATGAATCCAATGCCTTGCTGGTGATGTGTGTTGGTTGTTAGGGAAAGCAAATAAGGAAGCATTTCGAGCTGTGGATATTAAAAAAAAAAAAAGCCTAACCGTCAATTAGTTAAAAAAGCAGTTAGACAGAGCTTACAAGAACTTTTTTTTACACAGATATTTTTTATTGTAAGTTTAATATCCTATTACAAAATGTTTGATAATCTTATGTGTAACCTAAGAGCAACAGCTCGTCCCGGTTACGATATGCATAAAGTTGCGAAACGTTATATAATGCATTATCACATGTACTATATATTCAGGGTGGTCATAAATTAACTTTGCCACTTTGGAGGTATTTGTAGATAAAACTATTACACGGAATGAGACCACATTTTATATTGAGACTTCCGAAGGTATGGGGAGATGAATTCAGCGGAAAAAAGATTTAATACCAAAAGTCGCTAGGGGAAATTTTGGCGCTTGCGAAAGTCTAAAGCAGTCAAATATTTGCAGTAAACGCAGGTAAAAAGGATTATGCAAATTTTACTGTGATTACGTGACAGCAGCGCCACTAATTCCACTTAAAAAGGGATGGAGACCATTCAGGCAGTTATTCGAATGACTGACGAATTGTGCTCAATATGTGTCCTACCTTACCTCAGCATGCTTTACTTGTTAAGTTGGTTTACCTTAAACAGTGCAATGCCGTAGCGGCCATTCGAGAATTTAGAAGGCTTCATAACCTGCGTACAGGTCCTATGTCAGATGTAGCACTGAGAGCTGTTATTAAGAAGTTTGAAGATACTGGATCATTAGGAGTTAGACCAGACAGAGGAAGGCAAGCATTGCAAGAAGAGACAGTAACAGATGAATAAAACATTATTTTCTGTGAGTTCAATGACTACATTAATTTCTGTGTCTCTCGTAAGTTGATGTTTTAGTTTAATTATTATTATTATTATTATCATTGTAACTCGTCACATATCCAGCTGGAATGAGTGACGTGGCTGTCGCGTACACCGTCGAAATGTTATTATTTCATTTTATCTGCCTTTAATGTAATTATCCGCTTTTTTTCGGCTCGGCTAGCGCCAAAATGTCTCCTTATGGCCACGTTGTATATTATATAATTATAATATAATAACATAATAAAACCACAGGAAGCATGCTAATATGTAGAGAAAGTTGCATAACATTAATTAGGAACAAAAAAAATGAGTTAAATAGCATTTAAAGTTTTTATATTTTACACCTGAAACAGGATCTTTTAAAATCTAATGATTTATGTTATTATTCTGAACAGATCTTCCTCATTTCTGTGTGAACATGAATATTTGTTTGGGTTAGTTTCATTTCTTATTGTTAAAGGTAGTGTGTTCAATATTTTTGGCGGTAAAGAAGTATAATATTTATGTATTGCTTCTTTAATTGCTTTTGGAACTAAATATTTTAGGCCCTTATGCATTCTACTAAGGAAAGCAACTTGATTTATATTTACGTATTCGTTATCGTTTTTTATGGCCACGTTGTATATTATATAATTATAATATAATAACATAATAAAACCACAGGAAACATGCTAATATGTTTTATTAGCATGTTTCCTGTGGTTTTATACAGTGCCTACCCTATAACCGTTCAAATATCTAAGGGATAGTATGGTGTATTTATTACACATTGTAATATCATTTTATTTGTTTCTAGTCAAGATTTGAATTATTTTATTGTGAGCCGAAACTAGAGGTCGAAGTGTAGTGCGATAGCTTCCTCCCCAACTTAATGTACCATATTGTAGTGTGCTTTGAATCCAGCTAGAATATAATATGGATAAATAATATTGATATATTATTTGGATTAAAAATTGATAAAAATTATCAATTTTTAATCCCAACTAAGTTATTACATTGACTTTTTCTGTTTCCTCACAGTTGCAATTTGAATTTGTCCTACAATTCCAATCATGCAAAATTAATTGTGCAGTGAGGTTCATTTTGTCTGTTGTATTTTGCAAATTAATATTTCGCAAGTTAAAATTTACATATTTAGTTTTTAAGACATTTAGACTGAGTTTGTTTGACAGGAACCAATATATTACTTTTAAAACATATAATTCACTATGGTTTTCATTTGTTCAACTGTGTCTGTAGAGAAACTTAGGACGGAATCACCTGCAAAAGTATTTATTTTACTGTTTAGTTTAAGATCGCAAAATCATTGATATAAATACTGATTAAATTTGGTCTTATGATTGATCCTTGTGGTACACTGCTGTCTACTGTTTTGGAGCTGCTATAGTTGTTGTTTATTTTTCAAGTTGTGATATGGCATTTAAGTAATTTTTGAAGCGGTTTAGGGCAGTACTTCATATTCCTGTGACTTCTAATTTTTTTATTAAAATTTCATGCGATACAGAGCCCAAAGCTTTGTATATATCTTTAAATACTGCTAATGTTAGTTTATGTTCATCAAGGGAAGTATAAACTGTGTTTGTGAAGTTCAGCAAAGCATTCTGTGCTAAACGTTTACATGAACCCAAATTGATTCTTTCAAAAGAAGTTTTTTTTTTTGTTCACAATTCAAAGGGATTTTCCATAATCGTCCCAAAAAACCCTTCCGATCTGATGGCGCGACGTTTTGCATGCAGCTGCTGGAAGTATCAGAATTTAAATCCCTTCATGGATGAAGAAACCGTTTTAAGTGAATGAGTCAGAAATATCACAAAACCTGTCAAATCATCTGGAGAACATTTGTGATCAACAAGCATTCTAATAAAATAGGCCTCATACATAAGTTGATTCGTCAGAATTCCAACCAACGTTATTCTTAATTTTGTCCCACAACATAAAACAGCCTTAAAATTACTTATTTATGCAAATCCACTGTGTACCACGAACTCATAAAGCTTGAATAAAATTGTTTTAATAACTAATCGGCAACTCAAGGAAATTAACCACAGAACTTGCACTATTCCAGAAAATAATATATATTATATATATTATATACCAGGTGATTACAAAATAACGTCAAGTGTTCAGAGCCCTCTAGCGAGTAATGTACTGGACGAAACACACCAATATTCGGAAGGCGTAGACAGTGGAACATAGATTTGATTTAATGAAAAAAAATAGTACCAAAAGTCACCAACAGGGAGTCACACCTAATTAATTTTAATTAGGTGTGACTAATTAAAATTAATTAGTCATGCCTACTAATTAATTTTAGTAGGTGTGACTAATGAATGACTAAATGGCAAATGAGAGACAGCACACATCAATTTCATGACGTTTGTTGTTAATTACAAATGAGGTTCAATATGACCACCATTCTGACGTTCCAGGAACTGCATACGGTGCACGACATTTTCCACAGTGGCTCGCAACATATCGGAATTGATTTGTCTCACATGTAACGTTATTCGATCTTTCAAAGTTGGAATATCGGGTACATGTCCTTGATACACGATGATTTTAAGAAAGCCCCACAGCCAAAAGTCACAAGGATTGAGATCCGGCGATCTCGGTGGCCTTGGCATGTGAAATGCACGACTAATGATTCTTCTGTCAGAGAAATGTTGTCGCAAAACACGCTGTACCTGAAGTCCGATGTGGGGTGATGCACCATACTGCATTAAGATGGTCGAATCGAGACATCCTCTTTGCTGCAGTTGTGGAACCACAAAGTTCTGCAGCATATTGGCATACCTGTTAGCATTGACGGAACAGGTCACTAGTCCATTTTGGCGATTTTCCTTGTAAAAGTATGGACCGATGATAAAAGATGCCATAAATCCGAACCACACTGTGACTTTGGGTGAGTGGATAAGCATCTGCAGTCACACGTGCGGATTAATTGCAGCCCAAATGTGACAGTTGTGTGTGTTAATATCGCCGTTCAAATAAAAGTGCGCTTCGTCACTCTATAAAATCTGCCATGGCCATGCATCACCCATTTCCATGCGCGCTAAGAATCTCAAAGATAAGTCGATTCGTGCGGTCGCAAATATTGGTGTGTTTCGTCCAATACATTAGTCGCTAGAAGGCTCTGAACACTTGACGTTATTTTATAATAACCCGAAATATTATATATATATATTCATGTTCATATTTATATATACTGACTATAACCGAGACTATACATAAATATGAGCATATCCCAGTACCGAGTTAATACTACAAATTGCTCTATGTATGTGTGTGTGTGTGTGTGTGTGTGTGTGTGTGTGTGTGTGTTAAAGATACCAAGCTATTTTAATTATAAATCTGGTTTTAATCCATTTCCCAAGTAAGCATGCAGAGAAGAAAGTCAAGTTTGCGCCTGCAAGTAGAGCAAGTCTGGGTGACCTGCACGTAGTGCAAGTCTTAGGCAACTCGTGGTAAAGGTGGAGTAAGATCTGATCACTATTCTTTGTATTTACCTTTAATGCAAGGCACATCTCCTTGAGGAGATGTATGATGCTATGCATTAAAGGTAAGGGGCCACTACCAAGACCGGTTTCCACCTTTATTGAGGTGTCATCAGTGGGAGCCAGGCTTAGAAATACCAAGGTTAAGTAATACAGAGCTTATAAGTATTTTACCAAAACAAGTTACCACAAGCTGCTTTGACCTTATTGAATAAAACCTCAGAATGAGAGATAAATGTAGAAAGTTTTTTTACCTTGGGCATAATATACGTTATATATATATATATATATATATATATAACGTATATTATGCCCGAGGTAAAAAAAAAACTTTCTACATTTATCTCTCATCCTGAGGTTTTATATATTAAATATATTGACATTGCAGATATATATATATATATATATATATATATATATATATATATATCTGCACTGTCAATCTCATCACTTTCCACCACAAAAGCTCGGAACTATTTCTAGCTTAGGACACAGAGCACGCTCTCTTTTAAATGAACCGGATGAGCTCAAAAAAGAAATTAATCACCTTTCTCTTATCTTTAAACAAAATGGATATTCTGAAAAAACGATTAAGAAATTTGTTCTGGATCCTCCTAGGCAGTGTACTACGGAAACTACTGATTTTAAAGGTAGCATTTCAATACCTTACATTAGTTCATTCTCCAATAAATTAGCTAAAGTCCTTAAAAAATACAACATCAGGATGATTTTCACTACACTCTCTAAAGTCCGTTCTCTTATAAACCGCCCGAAGCCCATTCATCACAACCTGAAATATCCAGGTGTATACAAGTTATGGTGCGATTGTAATATTCCTTATTTTGGACAGACTAATAAATATGTTGAACTTTGTATTGAGGAGCATAAGAGAGACATCTCCTATAAAAGATCACATGCACCTGCCCTATCCAGTCATGCTCTTTTCTCATACAATCCTCATGATGATCTACGGAGTCACTCAGTTTGCTGGGATAAATTCGAAAATATTTTCCGTTGCAGTCATGAGTTTGAAAGGAAAATCGTGGAGTCCAGGGAAATCCTCTTAAATCCTGACCATTTGAACAGCAATTTGAGTTACACATGCCTGATAGCCATGCTGCAGTTGTTTAATACTGGCGTTCACGAGGACTTGCAAGCTCGCATGCAACAAACAATAGCGCGTTAGATAGAACAACTTGAAAAATACAACGTTTTTGTGTCAATTATGTATTGCATTTTTTGCCTGTAATTCTCAGTTTTTAACTTCAATTTTTATTACTGTGTTCTACCTTTAGTGGATACCTGAAGAAGGCTATAAAAAGACTGAAACTAGTTGTATCATTTTCATTAAAACTTCATATTTAATCTCGGTTTAAGTCATTAAATATTTATTCTTTAAAAAAAAAAAAAAAAAAAAAAAATATATATATATATATATATATATATACACAACAACATTATGTATATATATTTTGATATAATTTATTTTGATATAATTGATGTACCATTAAATTCTGATGTACCATCAGATTCTAATGGTACGTCAATTTAATTCTGTAAATAAATTAACTGATAGAAAAACGTTACTGAACTGTAATGTAAAACAAAAAAAATAATACAGTACACAAGTTTATTTTAGTAAAAAACTTAATTTTTATGTACCGGTATTGTTGAGAATTCGGATTTAATAAAATTGATTTAATAAAAAACGTTTTTTATTTCTTTGTAAAAAAGTCATTGATTTTCTTTTGCTTCTTTGAAGCTAAACTTTTTTCGAATGCTTCTTCTCGTAGCTGCATTAGCAACAAAATTTTGTGAAATGGAAAAATCTTTCGGCTTAGCACATTCTATACACATATTAAAATTGTCAGCTGCCTCTTGATGTTTTACTTTTTTCTTCTTCGAGATCTTCATCGTCATCATCGTATTCTAATTCATTCTGTTTCATCATATTAATTATTAATTTCAGCATTTGAATTTGATTTCGAATTCACTTTCGGTTCTACCTGTAATCCATTGCGTAACATCTGTTTCTGAAATTCCAACATTTCTGTATTTGTATTTTTAACCAAAGAATGCACGTTTTGAATTTCCTCGTTTTGTGTATATTTGTGATTCATGGTGACAATACAGTACGTACTGTACAGTATAAAAAAAGCAAACCCGAACACACAATAAATTAAAATAGGCCTCCAGTACAATCGTACAATCGACAGTATGAAACAAATACTGTACTGTAATAATAATGAAATAAATAATAATAGTTAAAACAATAATTATTAAATAAAAATAATAGTACATAAAATAATAAACTTCTTCTAATTCTTCAGCTTCTCCCATTTAAGTGGGGTCACTGTTGATGATGAGTCTCCTCCACATCCTCCTGTCTTGGGCTGTCACCACATTCAAGTTCTTCATCCTCAAGTCCTCTTCTACCAGCTCCCTCCATCTCTTCTTTGGGCGCCCACGCTTCCTCCTTCCTTGCACATCCATCTGCATGGCCCTTCTTCCCACATATTCGTCCTCCCTCCTCATCACATGACCAAACCATCTCAACCTTGCTTCCTATATCTTCGCTCCTAAGTTCGTAACTTTCACTGTTTCATAGTAAAATTATTAGTATATAAAATAATAATGCATAATAAATAAAGCTTTTTTTTTTCTTTCAAACCGCAGTTTGGATTATTGGAAGGTTCGGACTAAAGTGGTTCGGATTAGCGAGATAATATAACTAATTTCTGAAGAACATGTGGTTCACGTTGAAAGAAGGTTAATTATAAACCCGTTAAGGGACGAGTTGTATCCCTTCAGCATGAGTATTCAGTCTAGCAATCGGAACTTGAGCCATGTGGTAACTAGAAATGCTCTTCTTCAATGAGATAAAAGGAGGTGTTGAAAGCCACAGGCCAGCAGTCCCGAGCGGTTGGATGATGTTCATTGCCTCTTGTAGAATTGGACAAGTGGTTTCTTGGAGGGGTGATGTGAATTAGAAGCACATTGAACTAAGAATATCTCAAGTTTTACTGCAGAGATCTCATTGTACAAATGCAGTGCTGTAGTCATGCGACTTTCTTAATAAATTCGTAAGGCAGATGGAGATAGCTGGTGAAGACACGAATATTACTCGCAATCATGAACGAGAGTCGTTAACGGTAGAAGCCAAGTGTTTCTCGAAATTTACACAATCCAAACATAAAACAAAGTTATTTTTTATTGGCTTTTGTTTCAGTGTTGAATTTCAAGAATTTATTGCTAAAATAAAAATGTGTTGTGATACAATGAAACTATTTAACGCCTTTATACCCCCCCCCTCCAGAATAAGTGTGTCAAGAAGAAACTCTCTCTAGGAGTGATGACTTGGCGGTTTTTCCCCATCGTCCGAGGGGGTAAACAGCAAAGTGAATTGGAGGCGTTCTAATTACTTCACACTGTCAGGACTGTGTGAAGTCAGAACTCGTCAGCTAACCGTTCATTCACCTCCTGTTAAAGGAATGAAAGAAAATGTCACACTGTTCCTGGTAATGTTATGTAACTAAGAAAAACAGGCGCAAGTTTCTCTTCAAGAACTCCTTTCTTAAATGACTAACCAATGCTGTTAGATTTTTAGTATATAAGTCTACTTCGTATTGAACCCGATACCAGTCAAATTTTAATTATTCGACGATTAAATGTCAAAATATTGACACTCCTCACTAATGGATACGTGAAGTGTAACATTTTTATAAGAAATGTTTTGTTTGTCATTTAAGAACATTCCTGATTTTGTCTATCAGCCACTGTTCCCACGAAAGATAATCTATTACAAAATACCATCGTGATGTTCAGCGGATAGCAATGTCCATGATTTACTAATACAGTTGTGAACACCAGGCATGAATCGCTTTATTAAAATCGAGGTTTTATTTGTATAGTATGCTGACTTACTATTATTATTATTTGTTTATTAAGATGTGGCGATACCACGCAAAAGAGCAGTAGATCATGTCCTACACGAGCGTTATGTCAGCTGGATAACTGGGAAAGAGACATCACGAGCAATTGTTGCTCTCTACCTGTCAAACAAGGAAGTTTTATTAAACAATGTCACTCTCATTAGAGACCTGAGGGAATTTCTGGAGTTAGAAATCGGCATCGCCTTGGCAAAGTAAGTATTTTATTTTTCAAACAATGAAGTTAGTTTTGTTTTTAAGTTTTACATATTTTGTACAAGAGTAATCTTAATTAATTGCTTTGTAAATTGTAACTATCATTCTAGCATGCTTTCATCCTTTGTAACTGCATCACCATCTGAGATTTCCATATCGGTCAGTCTAAAGATAGACTGATCCAAAGCGCTATTCCTTTGCCCATTTTTCCTCCTCTTCTTTTGAACCTCCTTAGCTTTCCATTGTGAGTAATTTCGAGAATTTCCATAACCGATAGCCATAAACTAATCCTTACCAGAGCCCATGGACATAATTATGAGCTTTAGCGCTGTGAAAACAGAAAGCAGTTTTGTGATATTTCTCACTTAAAGTATGTTGCTTTGATTTCACATCTCATGATGCCGAAATCTTCACTCAAAATCAAATATCCCTTTTCCAGCGGATCTTTACGGCATTCTTTTTGTGCCAAAATGTAACTTCTATCCATGATATTCCCTTTTCGTATTAGGCTCAATGGCTTCTCATTGCTAAATAGCTTTTCTTCTTATATACTGGAGTAGTAGTGTAGGCACTCTGAACAAGATCAAGATACAATATGGAATTGTGTCGTCATTCATTGATAAGATGATTGACATCACTGTTTGTGATTGTGTGTGACTTCATGGGTTTGGAATGTTTAGAATTTCCCTGGGGATACATATGTCATTGACGTCAGGTCGTGTGTTTTGGTTCACATATGGAATTGTGGGTGAAGGTTAGAGATAAGGAATCGTGATGTTATGAGTTTGGAATTTTCTGGGGAACATATGTGTCAGTGACATCATTTTATTTGCGTATGGAATTGTGGGGGATGGTTAGAGATAAGGAATCATGTCTTGATTGGTGGGACATTTTAAACCAAATAACGGTAGGGTGAATGGGAGAAGCAACGTCAGTGTCATGGATGTGTATTATTATCAGATGTAGATAAGTGACATAATTTGTTAGTTGCAAATAAGTGACGTTATTGATTTGAATGGAAAAGGAGCTATATATTAGTGGATAAGGATTTGTGCCATGACTGGTGGGACACTTTCATAGAAATTAGTTCTTTTTTAATGAAAAACTAAATGGCATTTTTTTAAAAAATATAAACGGAGATTTAAATGCATTACAAGAACTTTTGTATGTAGTCTAGAAAATTCTAATGATAATTTAGATTAACTTGGTTTCTCTCCAGAATGACTCTTCTGAATGCAAATAGATATTCCAAAATAGATGACTAATAATCATATATTCACAGCACAACACAAACACAAGACCTGAAAGAACGAAATTGCTGTAAATAACCTGAAAATGTAGTTGACTCTTATTCCTTTAGGTTTCTGTCCGTTCGTTAATTTCTTTCAAACTCTGACTAATGGCTAGGTTTTTTCCGATGATTCTGAAGGTTCTCTACTTACCAACATCGTGGGAAGAAAAGTAAGCTAACCGCTTGTCTATTCTGGTAATTTTCACAATGTACTGCGACAGATTGTACTAAGATTTAGTATTTGCACTCGTAATTTTTTTTCCAATCTGATTGGTTGTATTTTCTCTATTTAACCTTTAAAAAATCAAAATATGCTTTTCAAAACAAGTTTAACTATGATTTTTCAGGAGAGGCAGCAGTTTACCATGAAGTATGTGCAAATGCAAAGAATTAAAGGTGTCAAGTCTCGTGTTTGACTAATTTCCGTTAGGCACAAATGACTGTTGTCCTCTCAGCCCTGCAATAATTTCACAGTAGTGATATTTATATATATGTTAACTCATTTATTATATTAGGTATTTTTTTCAACACAAATAAATAACCATTTATTCGTATTTCAACTGAATATGTTATCTTTAGTACAATTCTAAGCGCAATAACTGAGCAAAAAAAAAAATAAAAATAAAGTGTGTGCGAATTCACTGTGACTTCAAACATAGACGTAATTTTCTTATTTGCATCACATCAATGAAATCATAAGTTGGTTATTTAAGTTTACACATTTTATTTGACTGAAATATTATTTGCAATATTGTATTTATGAATTTAACATACAGAAATTAAATAAACTGAAAAATGCACACCTCTCACACTGTTTCTCTAGAGAATGTTTTCCCAACTTTGTGGGACATTCACAAAATGTTTTCTATACAGTGACGCTCATCTGGGAAAGATTATTCATTGTGTGATCATAGGAAATTGTTAATGTAATAAAATTAACGTTTACATTTTTATTTTTTAAGCCAATACATAATTTTTGAGCACTGATATAAGCACAAAATCTTTGGTTATATTTCCAATAACATGAATAAAAAACATATGGCATATTTTAACGTTTTGGATTTCCAAATTCCTTTAAATCAAGAACAGGTCTTCCCGTTAAACTCGTTATTGTTTTTGATTTTTCTCTTTCTTTGGAGAGCGATATTTCATATTTGCATGTTGATTCTATTATCCAATCTATTAGTTTGTCTAGAGATAGTGAATCAATTTCCCAGTTCAGCTGATAATTATATTCTATTAACCAAGAATTCTGTTTTTTAATTCTTTCAGGTAATTCTTTCCAACTACATGGTGATTTTCCATGATATGGCTTACAATAATTCCATCAGAAATACAGATTTCTTTAGGAAAGAAAGTTGAGTCAAAACCATAAAGAAATTGAGCATCAATAACACTAATTATATCTGAAGGTTATTTCCCCCACCTCTATAGACGTTTCATTTTTTTCCCCTTCATACTTCTTATTTTACTTCTTTTCCCAGCACAAATAAATAGTTATTTATTATTGTTCTGAAAGTTTGTATTTGCCCCCCTATTTCCCTGAATATTAGCTCTGGTAGTATACTTTATGTTAACTTTCTGTTACAAAGTTCCAAACATTTAGAAATTTACACTATAGTATTAGCTTTAACCACCTTACCCGTCATTATGGATCAAATATGAATCCTCATATGCTTCTTATCCATCATACATTTCAATGCAATATCAATGGTATTACAATTTTAATATGCACTTTGCATCCAAGATAACCTGGATGTATATATACGTATTGGACATTAGCATGGTTAAACATGACTCATATCCTCTCTTTTAATGTTTAACCGTGCGTGGTCCTTCTGTGGTTCTAATGATACCAACATACTAGAAAGAAAATTTCAAATACTTTTGTGACTCACCCATTATTCTTATTTTACCAGACACAAAACACCACAACACAATACGATAGCTGCACTGGATGAATGATTGCTTTTAGCAAAAAGACACTCGACTCGTTTGTTTTTCCTTATAGTACTATTTAACCTGACTGTTTCTTCCAAAATGTACATTTGTGCAGATGACTTATGGAGATGTTTAGTGTATGCTGGTGGATTTGATGTTGCTGTAATTTTATCTTACTTTGTGATATCATAGGGCAAACATTATCTGACTCGAGTTGTTTTCTAAAATATTTATCCTTATCATGCTAAGTCACATATTTTTAAACTTTTATCATGTACAACTGTGTCAAAAGAAAAATGAACCTTCTCATTATTCTTGAAACCAGCATAAAAATTTTCTGACTATTTCTGCTTGTTACATTGTACAAACATTAATTATCCTGCCTTCTCACTCACCAAAATTTGTGTTTGTGTTATCTGCACAGAATGATACCTTTTTATTTTTTTTTGCACAACACATTTTAAGAGTTTTAGTAATGTGATGGGTTAAAATATCTACTGTGTCTCTGTAAAATAACCGAATTCTAACACTCGTACTTTAAGTATGACTGTTATATTCCAGTCTTGTGGAGGTATCTAAAGATAGAATAAACAAATTGTCACTTTTCAGGTGAAATCGGAGAGCTCCTGAGAGATTTGTGTTTTTTGCTGATTTATTGGTGTTTTGGATTCAATTTAATGGACTTAAGTGTTTAATTTTGGTATATTATTAGAGCTTTATTAACGTGGTTAGTGTACTAAAGTGTTTTATAACATAATCTATGTCGGAAGTCGCCGCTAGATGAATTCGTAATGAGTAGTGTTCGTGCAAGCTCCAGATAAGATAAGTATCATTTTCAGTTATCGATACAAATTACTTAATATTGTGTAGTTTTGTTTTATTTGCCTTGCGTATTTTAGTGCGTCTATTTTTGGTGTGTTATAACGTTTAATTTGACAAAACACGTTACGGATAAATATGGCACCTGTGCGTAGGAAAATGGCGGCCAATAATGAAGGTTCGCCATCGTTATCAAAGAACGGTAGCATAAAAGAAATGAGTCAGTGTACTAGCTGTGAAATGTACGCTTTGCGGAGTGCGGTCGGAGTGTGGTTAGATGATGATAAAGGATTGAATGTGTGTAGAAAATGTAGGGAGAATGCGGAATTGAAGCGTATTTCGGATCGTGAGTGTGATATTTTTGTCAACCTTCAAAATGAAGGAAATAGGGATATGACAAGAAATGGCAAAGTTGTACATGAAAATTGTGAGAGTGTGAATGTAGAAAGTGTGAATGATAGTATAAATGGTTTCTCAGAGAACAAAAAAGATGAGATAGATACATTGAGTGAGATCGCGTTGTTGAATAGTGCGATAGAAAGAGCAAAACAGCAGCTAGAGTGCATGAACAAAAGTAGACTGAATGAACCAACCAATAATAAAAGGTATGACAGGAAAAATAGACGTATGAATGTGAACATGAACAAAATGAAGGATAGAGTGCTGTATGGAGACTCGTTAGTACGAGGTGTGTTAGTAGAGGATTTGACAAAATCGTACCAACCTGGTGCGACCATAAAGGACGTAACTGCGTCTATTAGAGAGCAAAAGGAAAGGGTGAAAGAAATGATTGTTGTGGCAGGTACGAATGATTTGAAAGGAGATAAAATGGAAATGATAGAAGACCTGAATGAATTGGTTGAGGTAGCAAAAGAAAAGAGTGAGAGAGTTAGAATGATTAGTCTTTTGCCACGGTATGACAGTGAAATGTTTAAAAGGAGGGCTATAATTGCAAATGACTTTATGCGTGGGTTATGTATGACGAGTGGTGTGGAATTTGTGGATGTGTGGAGTGAGTTTGATGGGCGAAAGGATCTATATAAGATGGATGGCTTGCATTTGAATGGTTACGGTGTAAGAAGACTTGAGAAAGTGTTGCTGAATGTAGTGGATGTGCAAATTCAGGGAAACTAGATTTGTTAGGGGGGGGTAGAGATACAGTCCTCATGGAGGCAGTTGAATGTAAGAATGAATATAATATGCCAGAGCAAATAAGGACAACAAATCAGAGTGGGATAGTTAATATAAGGCATCAAGGTAGGGTTGGGGCTAATGGGGGTCTTAAATGCATGTACACTAATACTAGGAGTATTAGGAACAAGAAGGAAGAGTTTTTGGCCATGGTTGGCACTTCCAGACCACAGGTTATAGGTATTAGTGAAACATGGCTGACTGTAGATGATATAACTAGTGGGATTGAATGTGATGGGTATAGTGTGTTCAGGAATGACAGAGAGAATAAAATCGGGGGAGGAGTATTGTTGATGATAGCTGATGAGCTCCAGCCAAGGAGAATAGAAGTTGAATTGCAGGATAGAGAAAAGACCACATTTGAGGCCATTTGGTGTGAGATTGTGGCTAGCAGAACTAAATATACAATTGGGTGCTGCTATAGACCAGGTGATGGAAAAGATGGTGGTGACAGTATGCACAAGCAAATAGAAGAAATGGGTGGAAGGAGGGTGATTATTATGGGAGATTTCAACTATGGTCGCATTGATTGGAGTGAGGAGAGGACACATGGGAGGAAGGAACTGGATTTTATGCGGTTATTAAGGGATAACTATCTGCGACAGCATGTAATGGAAAATACTAGGGGTCAGAGAGTGCTTGACCTAGTAATTACATCTGAGGATTTGGCTGTAACAAATATGACCACATTGCCACCAATCGGTGAGTGTGATCATAGGGTCTTAACTTGGGAGGTGGCTAAAGGTGTAGAATTTTCAATTAAGACAGGGTACATGTGGAATTATCGGGCGGGAAAGTATGACAAGCTTAGGAGTTTGATTGGTTCAGTGCCATGGCATGTACAACTGCAAGGACTAGAAGTTGATAGTGCATGGGAGGTAGTTAAGAAGTGCTTGCATGAAGCAATGGCTGACTGTATACCTAGAGTCCGAATAATAAATCAAGTAGGGGTTAAATGGATGAATAACACCATTAAGCTTGAGTTGCAAAAAAAGAAACAACTATGGATGGAATTTAAGGAGAAGGGTGACCGGCAGGCACATGAACGATATAAAGCGCAGGCCAGAAGGGTGACGAGTGTGGTAAGAAAAGCAAAAAAGGATTACGAAAAAACATTGGCCATGCAGGCTAAAGAGAATCCTAAACAGTTTTTTAGATATGTAGCAAGTAAAAGGAAAAATGTACATGGCAGATTGATTTTAAAGAATGCCGATGGTAGGGAGGTAACTGAATCAGTTGAGATAGTTGAGTTACTGAGTGAGCACTTTGCAAAAGTATATCATCAAGGTGGTGACATTGCAGAAACGAATAAACCAGTAGATTATACGGGAATTGTGGTTAATGAAGTGGAGGTGAGTAGTCTATTGCATAACCTCAATGTCAATACATCTGTGGGATTGGATGGTATACCAGCTCGTGTTGTATGAGAAGCAGCTAAAGAATTGTCAGTACCCTTGACCATTTTGTTTAATTTGAGTCTCGGGTCTGGGTTAGTCCCGAGCGGGTGGAAAGAGGGGAAAATAGTTCCACTGCATAAAGGTGGTTCCAAGACTGCTGTTGTAAATTACCGACCGATTAGCATATCAGGAATCATTGTAAAGGTCTTAGAGAAAATAGTCAAAAGGAAAATACAAGATTGGATTGAAGAAAATGGGATACTGTATCGGGGACAGCATGGTTTTGTGAAGGGTAGGTCATGCCTCAGTAACTTGCTCACGTATTATAACTCAGTGATGGCTGAACTGGATAAGGATAATGGGTTTATGGTGATTCTACTGGACCTTGCCAAGGCCTTTGACAGGATTCCACATGGAATTCTAATCAGTAAATTGCAGCATATGGGAATGGACATAGGGTTGGTGAGATGGATAGGAGGGTGGTTGACGGAGAGATATCAGAGAGTGGTTTACTCGGGAGTAGAGTCCACAAGACGGCCTGTGACTAGTGGTGTGCCACAAGGATCTGTTCTTGGACCAATGCTGTTTAATTTGTTCATAAATGATATAGGAAATGATCTGAGAGGAACAGTTCATTTGTTTGCGGATGATGCGAAGTTGGGTAGGACAATAGTGAATGCAGATGACGTCAAAATTTTGCAGGATGATTTGGATAGATTGGAGGTCTGGGCTAAGGAGAATGGATGTCAGTTTAATGTGGCCAAATGTAAGGTTATGCATTTTGGGTTGAAAAGATTGGAGGCAGTTTACTGCATTGGTGGAACCCTGCTACAGGAAATTGATGAGGCACGAGATTTAGGAGTGTTGGTGGATAGGGAATTGAAATTTAGGGGACACATTGCAAAAGTGACCAAAACAGCTCATCAAATCACTTGGTTGCTGAAGAATACGTTGACAAGCAGAGACAAGCAGGTTATTGTTCCTCTCTATCGAGCCTTGATAAGACCCCATCTAGACTACTGTGCTCAGATTTGGTCACCTAGGTTTCTTCTTGATGGGGAGGATGTGGAGAGGATCCAGAGGCGAGTGACCAAGATGATAGCAGGTCTGTGGAATGAACCGTATGAGAACAGGTTGAGGATTTGTGGGTTGCAAAAATTGGTTGATAGGTGGAGGAGGGGAGATATGATTGAGACATTCAAATTACTGAAGGGTTTCTATAAAATTAATTCAGAAGATATTTTTGAGAACAGGGCTGGTTGTGGGAGGACTAGGGGACATCCATGGAAACTGGGCAAAAGTGTGGTTAGTAAAGGTGTTAGAGCTGGGTTCTTTACTTTTAGAGTAGTGAATGAGTGGAATGCGCTCCCTGAGTCTGTAGTGGATGCTGTGACAGTGAATGAGTTTAAGGCGAGGTATGATAGATACTGTATGAATGTCAGATAGTTGTGATGAATATGATTTGGGGCCTCCCTCGATGAGTCTAATGACTCCCTGGAGTTGCCCGTAATAATAGTAATAATAATAATAGTAATAATTTAACATCTGATTCCTTTAGCTTCCAAGAGTGGACATAGTTTCTTGAAATATTTAAGGGATTGCATGAACAAATGAGACTAATAATTCACTGAGAGGATTTTCAAAAAAACGTCTCTTGTTAGTTTGTGGCAAGAAATTTCATAAGATTTGTCTATAAACTTGCAAATTTCTTTTGGTTTTTCTATTCTAATCTGTTGGATACATCTAATATAGTAACAAAATTGACACTATTTAATTCATTTTGTAATTTATCCATTAAAAAACCCTCAATTACTTATTTGCTACCTCTGTCTTTTTTTGTTCTGTTTATAGAATAATAGTGTCATAAAAGTTATGGTTTATATATCAACTTATAAACAAAATAACTGAGTACAAATTTCAATGTGGAAAACATAACACACTCAGCTTTGTTAATTTATGTTAACAAATGAATATTTTATTCTGCTGGAATATTATTTACAAATATATTCACGAAGAAAAATTCGAAACATGCAATTACTTAAAAATAATTCACAATATTTAGTTTACACTCAACATTTTCCAAAGAGTTCAATAAAAAAATATTCGTTCTTAACTTTTTCTTGATTACATTACATCAAAATAGTTGGTCACGCAAAAGAGTCTTAAGAACTAATACCATAAGAAGCACAGCTCCATACATTTGGTATTGCATCAGTCTGGAAATGACACCATGCCTCCCTAAACTTTCCATGCATTCTTTTTGACAAAAGAATATACGGAAAGTTTTTGTTAAATGATTGTAAATGTCACAAAATAATTTTTTTTTCGAATTAAATAAAATCTTGACAGTCTAATTTTACCATTGAGGAATTTAGATGGTTAGGGATAATTCTTCAAATGATACGAATAGCTGGTAATTCAGTTACCAAAAATATTAAATGATTGTCAATATATTTTTTTGGCTCTGAAGTTATAAGTATCAGCTGGAGGTGACATCACTAAAAGTATCTTCAAATGGTGAGCTCACTCATCTCCCCTTGGATGAGTGGACACCTTCTGGAGGAGAGTGGGTGGGGTATGAGTGGTATGGGTAGAGGAGCATTGCAGGGAAGACTACTGTCACCCTCTCGACTACTTTCACCTCCACCACCCAATGCTATTTTTTGTTTTTTGTTTTTTTCCATCCCAACAATTTCAGACATGTGAGTGACAGAACTAGTCACATGCATCTTACATCAAGAAATGCTGTTTTAGGATAAAAATACTTAACATAATAAGGAAAAATAATATGGAATACCATTCGAGCCACAGGGAAAAGGTTTGCCCCCATGATGTCACAAAGTAAGATAAAATCTCATCAACATCATATTCACCAGCATGCGAAAACATGTGCTTGAGTCATCTGCACAAAAGATTCAGTTTTGAAGGAATGGTCAGGGTAGGGTCAGGTAAACAGCACTATAAGGAAACACAATTGAGTCAAGTGCCTTTTCAGTTACTGCAATCATTCATCCTGTACAGGTATTGTGTTGTGTTGTGGTGTTTTGTGTTCAGTAAAGTAAAACAATGGGTGAGTCACAAAGGTTTTTGAAATTTTTTTCTTCTTCAGGAAAATAGCATGAGAGAAAACTTTTCACATTGCTCTAAAAGGATAGAAACCGATTATTATTTTAGAAGACTCGTACATTGTGATGTATTTATCAAGCACCACTTGGAAAAAGTTATGCAGGAAGTAGTCTGATATCCTAGCCTACTTGCAAAGAATTGACTATGAAATGGATGTCAGTGAATGTTATTTTCTGAAATGCCAAGATGAGGAACTAATACTTAATGATACAGGAGCTGATGGAAGTAAAGTTTTTTCTATTAGTTGTGAAAAAGCTGAGAGATTTTCACCAAAAATATAAGACGTTGATAATCATTTACTATTTTTGGAAACTGAATTACCATCTATTCGTATCATGGGAAAAATTATCGATAATTATTTAAATTCATCAATGGTAAAATTAGTCTTTCAAGATTTAATCCAATTTGATAAAGATTGTTTATTTTGGGACATTTACGAACATTTTACAAAAACTGTTGTGTGTATTTGCTGACAAAAGAATGCACAGAAAGTTTAGGGAGGCATGGTGTCATTTCAAGACTGATGCAATATCAAACATATGGAGTTGTGCTTCATATGGTAACTGCTCTTAAGACTCTTTTGCATGACCAGCTATTTTGATGTAATGTGATCTAAGAAACAGTGAGTAATGAATATTTTCGTTATAGAACTCTGGAAAATGTTAAGAGTGTAAACTAAATATTGTGATTTAGTTTTAGGTAATCACATGTTTTGAATTTTTCTCTGTGAATATACTTGTAAATAATATTTTAGCATTATAAAATATGCATATTAAATGAACAATGATGTGTGCTGTTATGTTTCCATGATGAAATTTTTTACTCAGTTATTCTGTTTGTGTAGTTCAGTGGATGTGGCATTTGCATACCATGGCACTTGGCTGCACGAAGGAAGATTTCTTGGTTTCGAATCTAGTTGGCTATTAGAAGAAATTTTTCCAAGCCTTTTTTCGACTGGTTCCCGAGTTAGTCGATCTCTGGCTCAGACTATTGGGTTTTTTCATCCAGAAACTCGGGTTTTTCATCCCATAAACTCAAGAAAATCGACCATAGAACCGACATTATTTCAGACATTAAATACGAGTTTAGGGTTAGGGACCACGAGATGGAGGCACTTGTTGAGCTGTCTCTCTTCACTGCATGCTGCTTAATTAAGGACAGACTTGGGCCAGCTATTTGTGATTGGGTATCAGTGGAGATTGAACTGCCCACTGAGTCTTCAAAAGTTAGATAGGGCTAAATGGCCTTGCCTACTCCCTATATAAGGGAATAAAAAGGCATTAACTGATTTTTATTTTTTTATTTTTTTATTCTGTTTAGAAGTTGATATATAAAACCATAACTTTTATGACACTAGTATTCTAGAAACAGAACAACAACAAAAAACACAGAGGTAGCAAATAAGTAATTGTGGTTTTTTAATTGGATAAAGTACAAAATAAATTAAATAGTGACAATTTTGTTACTATAATAGATGTATCCAACTTACTAGAATAGAAAAACCAAAAGAAATTTGCAAGTTTGCAAACAAATCTTGTGAAATTTCTTGCCACAAACTAACCAGAGATGTTTTTAAAAATCCACTCAGTGAATTATTAGTCTTATTTGTTCACACAAGCCTTCAAATATTTCAAGAAACTGTGTCACCTGTTTAAAGGAAAAGGAATGAGATGTTAAATTAATAGCCAGAAATTTTAGTGGAGAAGATTTCAACTGAAAAGTGACAATTTTGTTACTATTTCTGTAGATACCTCCACAAGACTAGAATATAACAGTTATACTTAAAGTAGGAGTGTTAGAATTCGGTTATTTTACAGAGAGACAGTAAATATTTTAACCCATCACATTACTAAAACTATTGAAATGTTTTGTGTGAAAAAAATAGAAAGGTATCATTCTGTGCAAATACAACTTTTGAGGAGTGAGAAGACAGGATAATTAATGTTTGTACAATGTAACAAGCAGAAATAGATATAAAAGGTTTATGCTGCTTTCAAGAATAACAAGAGGTTATATTTTTCTTTTCTCTCCACACGTTTGTACATGATAAAAGTTTAAAAATATGTGACTTAACATAATAAGGATAAATAATATAGAAAACTATTTGAGTCAGATAATGTTTGCCCTATGATATCACAAAGTAAGGTAAAATTACAGCAACATCAAATCCACCAGCATACACTAAACATCTCCATGAGTCATTGCACAAATATTACATTTTGGAAGAAACTTAAATAGTACCATAAGGAAAAACAAACAAGTCGAGTGTCTTTTTGCTAAAAGCAATCGTTCATCCAGTGCAGCTATTGTATTGTGTTGTGGTGTTTTGTGTCTGGTAAAATAAGAATAACGGGTGAGTCACAACAAGTATTTGAAATATTCTTTCTAGGATGTTGGTGTCATTAGAACCACAGAAGGACCGTGCATAAACCTCAAAAGAGAGGATATGAGTCATGTTTAAAGATAACACCATAGTGTTAATTTCTAAATGTTTGCAACTTTTTTAAAAATGTTAACAGTAAATATACTACCAGAGCTAATATTCAGTGAAATAGGGGAAAAATACGAACTTTCATAATAATAATAAATATCTATTTATTTGTGCTGGTAAAAGAAGTAAAATAAAGAAGTATGAAGTAAAAAGAAAACGATACGTCTATAGAAGGGAAAAATTATGAACATTCAGATGTCAGGGAGTTATTGATGATCAATTTCTTTATGGTTTTGATTCAACTTTATTTCCTAAAGAAATTTTTTGATGTAGTTATTGTAAGACATATCATGAGAAATTCACCATGTAGTTTGAAAGAATTGCCTGAAAGAGTTAAAAAACAGAATTCCTGTTTAATAAAATATAATCATCAAGTGAACTGGGAAATTGGCTCACTATCTCTAGACAAACTAAGAGATTGGATAATAGAATCAATATGCAAATATCAAATACTGCATGTCAAAGGAATAAGAAATTCGAAAACATTAATGTAGTTAATAGGGAAGCCTGTTCTTGACTTAAATGAAAATGGATGCCCAAAACGTGAAAACATACCACGTATTTCTTATTTATATTATTGGAAATATAATCAAAGATTTTTTACTTATGTCAATGCTCAAAAATATATGTATTGGTTTAAAAAATATATAAAGTAAGCATTAATTTTACTACAGTAACAATTTCCTATGATCTCACAATGAATAAACTTTCCCAGATGAGCACCACTATGTAGACAACATCACGTGAATGTCCCACAACATTGGGAAAACCTTCTCTAGAGCAACAGTGTGAAAGGTGTGTATTTTTCAGTTTATTTAATTTCTGTATGTCAGATTCAGAAATAGAATATTGTAAATAATATTTTAGTCAAATAAAAATGTGTATATTAAAATGAACAACTTATGGTGTCGTTGAGGTGTTATACAAATTAAGAAAATCTTGTCTGTGTTTGAAGTTACAGTGAATTCACACACACTTTTTATTTATTTATTTATTTTTGCTCAGTTAAAAAAAGATAACATATTCAGTTCAAATAAGTAGAAATAATTATTTATTTGTGTTGGAAAAAATAGCTAATATAATAAATGAGTTAAAATATACAGGGTGGCAATAAAATATCTTTCTTTCTTTGGACGCATCTGTAGCTAAAACCAATAAACAGAATGAGAACAAATTTTATATTGATACTTTTAAAGGCATGGGGAAATGATTTCCGCGAAAAAAAGATTTAGTACCAATAGACGCCGGTATGGTAAATTTTGGCGCTTATGGAGCTGAAGACAAACAGATAATTACATTAAAGGCAGATAAAATGGAATAATAACATTTCAACGGTGTAAGTAACAGTCACGTCACTCATTCCAGCTGGATATGTGACGCTTTACTGTCTCTTCTTGCACTGCTTTCCATCCTTTGCCAGGTCTAACTGCTAGTGATCCAGTTTAATCAAACTTCTTAATCATAGCTCTCAGTGCTACAGCTGACTATAGTATGCAGGTTATGAAACCATCTAAATTCCCGAAGGGTCGCTATGGCATTACGCTATTTTAGGTAAAACAAATTAACAAGTAAAGCATGCTGAGGCAAGGTAGGACGCATATTGAGCAGAATTCGTTAGTCATTTGAATAACTGCCTGAATGTTCGTAATCCCTTTATAAGAGGAATTGGTGGTGCTGCACCACCAATTCTCACGTATTCCAACTCTCACGTACGCACAGTAAAATTTGCATAATCCTTTTTACCTGTGTTTACTGCAAATATTTGACAACTTTCGGCTTGCCCAGCGCCAAAATTTCCCCTTTTGGTACTAAATTTTGTTTTCGTGAAAGTCATCTCCTCATGCCTTTGAAAGTCTCAATATAAAATTTGGCCTCATTCCGTTTATTGGTTTTAGCTACAGATGCCTCCAAAGCGGGAAAGTTATTTTATGGCCACCCTGTACATAAATATCACTACTGTGAAATTAATGCAGGGGTGAGAGGACAACAGTCAATTGTGTCTAATGGAAATGAGTCAAACACGGGACTTGACACCTTTAATTCTTTGCATTTGGGTATACTTGATCGTAAACTGCTGCCACTCCTGTAAAATCATAGCTGAACTTGTTCTGAAAAGCATATTTTGAATTTTTAAAAGTAAAATACAGAAAATACAACCAATCGAATCGGAAAAAAATCACGAGTGCTAATACTAAATCTTAGTACAAACTGTCGCAGTACATTGTGACAATTAACAGAATAGACAAGCAGTCAGTTTACTTTTCTTCCCATGATGTTGGCAAGTAGAAAACCTCCAGAATCGTGGGAAAAAATCTAGCCATGAGTCACAGTGTGAAAGAAATTAGCAAATGGACAGAAACCTAAAGAAACAAGAGTCAACTACATTTTCAGGTTATTTACAGCAATTTCGTTCTTTCGGGATCTTGTGTTTGTGTTGTGCTGTGAATATATGGTTATAAGTCATCTATTTTGGAATATCTATTTGCATTGAAGAGCCATTCTGGAGAGAAACTAAATTAATCTAAATTATCAGTAGAATTTTCTAGACTACATACAAAATTTCTTGTAGTGCATTTAAATCTCCGTTTATTTTTATTTTTTAATTCCATTTGGTTTTTCATCCAAAAAGAACTCATTTTTATCTCTAAAAGCAGATGCTATCTCTTGACTCTAAACTAAAAATTCCAATAGCCAAATTTTTTTAAATAAAGATAACACTTAATTAGAAAAGTAACGAACTTTATAATGTTAAATTTTAGGCAAATCAAAATGTTCGGATGAGTTATGTATATGAGAAAAACAAGTGTTAGTTTGAGGGGACAGCAATGAAAGCCTATAATTAGTTATTCAGAAAATGTCTAAATGCTGCCACCATCTCTTGACTCTAAACTAAAAATGCCCATACTCAATAATAGAATGAAATACCACAACCTATATTGGAAAATTCGTACTGCCAACTATAGACAACAAAAAACACAACGTGACGTCAATGACAGATGTAGAGCCAGAAAAATTGCAAACATTCCATACTCTAGCTTATCTCTAACCATCAACCACAATTCCATATGCAAACCATTCACTTATCTACATCTGACAACAATACATCCATGACGCTGACATTGCTTCCCCCATTCATTCTACCACTACTCGGTTTAAAGTGTCGCACTAATTACGGCACGAGTCTTATCCACTAATATATCTTCCTTTTCCATTCAAGTCAATAATGCAAATGTCAGTTATTTGCAACTAACAAATTATGTCACTTATCTACATCTGATAGCAACACACGTCAATGACACTGATGTCGCTTCCCCAATTCACCCTTCCCCTATTTGGTTTAAAGTGTCCCACCAATTACGACACGATTCCTTATCTCTGACAATCACCTACAATTCCATGCGTGAACAAAATGATGTTACTGACACATGTGTTTCCCAGAAAATTCCAAACTCATAACGTCACTCTTCCTTATCTCTAACCATCACCCACAATTCCATACGCTAACAAAAACAAACGACCTTACATCAATGACAGATATTCCCCCCTAGGGAAATTCCAAAAGTTCCAAACCCATGACGCAATCACAAACAATGATGTCAATCACCTTATCAACCAATAAAGCATGATTCCTTATTTTACCTTGACCTTGATCTTGTTCAGAGTGCCTACAATACTACTTACCTGCTTACAAAAAGGTAGTTAATCCTATCTAGTTAATGTGCATTGTCCGCCATGTATGTCCGTTCTGTTACAAATACTCCATGAGAATCCCATCCACTCTCCATGATGCACTAACAAAGCTTACAATGACCTCATCGTTCTTTGAATCACTGCTTCAGTTTCCAAGAATGCGGTGCACCCCGCTGCATCATCATCGCATTTAATTGAACTAAACGATATCATATTTTAATAATATCCCAAGTTAACCTTCGTTCCCAGCAATTAGTTCCCTCAAATTCATCTCCCAACTTCCTTAAGTAACAGCTGCCAAATTTTCCAACAGTTCAATCCGCTGGGGAAGTGGGTAAGTCATGAAAGGAAGTTCGCTTAACATAGTCTTGACATTCATATTTCGAACCACTTCAGGAAGTGTGGCCCATATATCCCCCAGATTACTGAAACCAACAAAAAAAAAAAGAATAAAAACACACTTCTCCAAACTAAATAAACCGCAATTGTCTCCACACGTAAAAGGAACGAAGCACATTCTAAAAACAGAAATAGCTACTGCTGGACTATGAGCAAGCTGTGACATAATTTCCGTGGAATGCCCAGCAATGAAGAAAGCGGTACAGTCCATCAATATCACGTGCTCTCACATCCTTTCATATCAGATATCAGTCACCTTGTGTCTTCTAAGCAACAGAACAATAATTATCACAAAGGTCACTCCCACAATCCGTCTTTTTAATTGTTGTTATTGTTAATCAAACACCCTCTCTCTCTCTCTCTCCCTTTGTCATCCACGATACAAAACACACTTGACCTAATTCTTTATTCGTTCTTTATCGTTCTCTCTTACTCCTGAATTGCGATATTCCTTTGACAAGTCCTTCCTAAGTGAACCAATTTATTGCAATTCGTTACGTTTATTATGATCACGAACTGTTTAGCCTAAGATAGAAGACTGCTCTGATCTTTCTGTCCTCTTTTAACACGTGCTCACTTCTTTAGAATTAATGTTTTTGGGGAAAGGGAAGCATGCTTCGCTTGTTTTATTTTATTTATTTATTTATTTCTTATTTTTTTTTTGATCAACGTAATTTTACGTTGGATTTTTCAGCCTTAAGTTTTTACAGTCTTTAATTTTTACAGTGCTGAGCACGAACGCTTCTGGCAGGAAAATAGCGTAATACCTAACACGAAAGAACTTTTAATTGCTGTTTGTGCACTGGCAGAATTTAAATTATTATAATTATTATTTTTTTTTTTTTTTGAGCGACAGTGAACAGATATTAAATTCTTTTCCAGGAGGGATACCGATCCACCGAATTCCATTCAACTGGCTGAGTACATCCGGGCACTTTTAGCCACTTGTCGAAATCCAAGCAATTTTCATGGCTTGAACATTGTCGAATATTTGAAGGACTCTTCCAGGGGTGATGCCACCATCTTCACTACGCCCATGATAACTCTCACTCTTTGCCTTGCCGGAGAAATCCCAACTCCTAAACAGACGAACCTTCTTCTGGAGGTATTGAAAGCCGAGAATAATCATCCGTCTTCGACTGGTGAATATCGCTCTTTAATAATCGTATATTAACATTAATGTCAGGTGTGGGTTGTGTAAAGGTGTTATTTACGTAGTAATGCGGCGACGGTGTCGACTGAATGATAACAATTTTTATAGCAGTGATTAAAATAATGTGTCGTCACGAACATATCTAATTTCACCTAATTGACTTTTGAACTTTCAAGAAACGCGGCGTCTTAAACTGTAGAATTTGTAGTAAAGATGTTTTAACGTTTCGTGCAAAACTTAATTTGAAGTTGACAATGTGCTGATATTAATTAGGTGTATGCTTAAAGCAACATTTGTCTTTCATATTTATTACATTATTTTAAACTAAACTGTGCTCATCTACTCAACAAAAGCAAGCCTCACAGTGAGAGCGAATGGATTTAATTCTCACACCACACTGAGGAATTGACATATTTTAGTTTTTATCAGCGTATTAAATTTCATTTAAAGCGATTTAATGAATCGAATTTCACCTCGAAAAAAACAATGGCCTGTCAATATTCTCTAATTAGCCATCGTTAAAAAATATATAAATAAATAAAAAAAAACAACTTTTTTTTTATAGAACGAAAGAATAATTCTGCACAGTTTCCTACTTGATTATTTTTTCAGCCGGTTGTAATACAAATTGACGTATTGCGGTATGAAAGTTTCAACTATCCGCATTACGTTTATTATCAAAGCTTCATTATAGTAAAATACGATAACAAATAAATGTATTTAATTTTGATTGTCTATTCACAATCGGAGAGAAAAAACAGTTTAATTTAAACTGTATGCAATTGCCGTACATTTATTTCTGCTTAATTATAAATAAATAAATAAATCTCTCATGCTATTTATTCCCAAAGGGAGTATACGAGGTCATTTAGTCCTAAATTTTTTGCATAGTGAGCAGCCAAGCTCCACCCTTAGCGAATCACAGAATAGTTGGTCAAAGACTATCAGTTATTATAATTAGCATCTGAGGAGGAGAGTACGAAAACAACTGTTTCCCTCTCCTATTCCCTAAATGTAATATTATATATATTACCGTATTAAAGAACACCCGTTTTTTACTATCGTTTTCTTGAATTTATGTGAAAAAAGTGTTTTTTAAAATGTTTTTGAAAGATATATATAATTTTTCTCGCTTTAAGATTTGAAGCTCTTGGCATTGCTGTCTATGATCTGCATTGAAGAAAGAAAACATCTGATGAACAAAGACGCAAACTCTTCAATTGCAAGAACTGGATTTCCTGAAAATATTTCCAGTGAGGATGACCTGAAAACATTACAACCTAAAATACTTACTTACCTTTTGAGCATGTATATTCCTGGTAAAAGATTTGTAAACTTGTACACTACAGCTCTAATGCTGCAGGTAAGTGCATGAATTTGGATTTTAAAATCAGTACGATTACAAATAGTTCTTATTTAAACTTGAAATTACAAATATCTATTTCCACAAACACATAACGTTTGTATTTTTCCTGAGAAGGAGTCAACTTATTGGAGAGATTACAACACAACAATAAGCATTCATTCAAGGATAGCAAAAATAATAATTTGAAAACTCCTTTGGAAATCTTACTATTTTTTGAAAGGAGCAAAACATTAATATTAATAATGTAGGCCAGAAGTCATAACGGATGCCGAGAGATACAGATAACTGAAGATGTTTGAAACATAGAAGACATGAAACAGATGGCGGGTTGGTCACTTATACCTCAGTTGGTAAGGATGTTGCCGATTGGTTGGAAAGACGAGAATTCGAATATCGACTAGCATGCAAAGAACCCTTCAAAGTGTTCTTCCACCGGTGGTGATTAGGCAGTCTCACACGGAAGACGCAGACTTGGATCACGCCAATATGAGGAATTTTTAAAAGTGAGATAGAAAAAGGAATAATATTTCTTTCATCCTATTTTCATTCATATTTTTCAGCTCTTGAATGCCGCAGGTTACGGTCGTTTAACGTGGCTAGAGCGATACGCAACCGAGTACATTTTATCCCATCAGAAAGACGACGGATCTTTTGGCACACCACTCGACACTTACTTCGTTCTCCCAGTCCTTCGAGGGTCGAGTCTCCTGGACCTGAAAAAAGTGAACTGTTCAAGATTCAATATAAAATCAGGTAACCTCCAGTTGCTTAAGACATGATTATTTGCATTTTCCTTTTGTTTTAAGTCTGTAGTGTTACAGCAAACTTGGTTCACAAGAATTCCTTGCATTGGGTGAGGGTATTCTCTTTTCTCCTGCTAAAAGACTCTGATTGTTGCAGGTGATGAAATGTTGAAAGACCTACAAGGAAACGGAAGGAGAAGTGCTCATATCGAATATTTACTTAAAATTGGAGAGAAGCCTGACCACGTGCCTATACTCAGACTGCATGTCGCTGCAAATACTTCATTCTTTGACATCATGAAAGTGGCTGCCAAACTGGATCCCAAATTTCGGTAAGACTCGTTTTATTCTAGTCCATTGAATATGCAGTAATTAACATGAGATATTTAGAATTGTGACAAAGTAAATATATCGCAGTGTTTTGGAACCTTTATATTGTGAACATAAAACTTCTTTCATGTTTTATTTGAGTGCGAGTTCTGGTTATTCCAACATAGATATTTGATAAGGAATTTGAGAATTATGATTCTGTTTTTGCAGGTTTGAGTACGTAGATACAAAGTGGGGCCCTTACGTATATTCCTTGTCTGCAATTCGCAATGACCCAGAACACGGCGAGGCTTGGCAGGTGTTTAGACAACGCAAAGGGTTTGGCGCACATCAAGAAGAAGGTGAGTTTGTTTTCATTCTTGTGCAGAAATTTATTGCATTTTACTTAAACGTTTATGAGTTCCATAAGATATTCAGTTAACTGCTTAAATCCTTCTTTTAGTAATACTTTAAGGAGACTAAATGAATTTAAGGAGATTTACTGAAATGAAATATTCTTGCTTGTACACTCATGACTCCAGACATTATGATCACCTGCTTAGTGGTGTGTTGGCCCATCTTTGGCCGAGATAACCGCTTTCATCCATTTTGACATTGACTCCACTAGACCACGGGGTATCCGGAGAGTTCATCGAAAAGGCAATTCATCGAAAAACAATTTAACGAAAAGGCAATTCATCGAATGACAATTCGTCGAAAATGCAATTCATCGAAAAAACAATTCACCGAAAATTTTAAATTTTCGAAAATGTTTTGAGAACATTGATCCATTTAGAACAAAAAACTCAACCGTGAAGAGTGAGATAGCAATGCTAATTTAGTAGAGAAAAATTATAGAACAATATGATTTCTTATAGTCTTTCTTGTCCGATAACTGTTTCATGTCTGTTCATGGGACTGGTTTACCTCTTTCCGGGAGGAAGAGCCAAGCCATCTCTGTATTATGACGGCAAACTTACCTCTAGCTGAACAGGACTGATAAAAACTATGCGTGTCGTAAATGGGATTCAAGCTATCCAGGTCTTTCTAACTAAACGGCTTCGTTTATACCGACTGAACTACACAGGCTCTATTATTATTATTGTTAGTAGTAGTAACATGCAACTTCATGACAGCAATTATTATGGAATGAATTTTACTCAGATTCGCTATTTGAAACTTTTACAAGAAAATGTCGAACCGTTCCAGTTTTCAGTTCAGCTATATTCGAGCCTACAAAGAAATAACATTTCCAAATTATGTACTGTATTACAAAAACTCTCTGACTTAGCGGAATTGGTAGAAGTTGCCAGTACAAGAAGCTGTCTGCATGGTTCAGTTTTTGTTCTAAATGGATTACTTTTATCATAATATTTTCGGTGAATTGTTTTTCGATGAAATGCTTTTTCAACGAATTGTCGTTCGATGAATTGTCTTTCGATGAATTGCCTTTTAGATGAATTTTCATGTAACCATACCACGGAAGGTGTCCTGAGGTACTATGGACCAACTAGACAAATAACGTATATGAAGAAGCGCCCGAGCAAGGCACTGGCGTTGTCTACTGGATGCTGCTTTACAATGATCTAACAATTGTTGAATGGGATTCACATGAGTAGATTTAGGCAACTAGGGGAGCACACGGAAGTTGAATATGAACTTTGCACTATGCTTGCACAATGCATTCGGCATTATCTGGTCCAACACAATTCCTAGGTAAGATTTGTGGGGAAATGCGTTCACTGGGGTTGAAGGTCTCGTATCCATGAGAACAATTCCGAACAGGATTCCGCCACCACCGGCCGATTTTCGATCCACCGCGTCGTCTGTTTGGCAGGAAAGAGTGCGGGTGATCATACTATTCTGGCTCATGAATGTATACAAAGATGTCACAGAGAGTGTAATGCGGAATGTTTGTTTTCGTACTTTATTACTTTTTTAGAATTTCAATCTCATTTAAACGCAGTTGCCTTCCTTGAGAGCCTGCGAAGTGCATTCCCGAGATTAACGCGATTTCTGATCTTTCTTTAGGAGGACTGCTCGAAATCCGTCTAGGAAGCGAGGGTCCTTCGTGGAGAAGCCAGACTTATGCGCAGATGGAAGGATTTTCCTGCACCAAAATACACGAACTGAATACACTCCCTCAGGTCTTTGATCTCTCCATCGTAATTTAAACAAATTTATTTTTTTCCCTTTCATTTATTTCTCTCTTTCTTCGAATTCTTCTGTCTCTCTACACGAATATGCAGTAATCTCTCCATTCTGCGATTGATGATGTGGAATTAAGTATTTTAGTGAGGCGGTAGAAAAGTAATTCACATATGAGCCTGTCCGAAAGCTCTTCTTTTAGCTGCTTGATGATAATGCCTTCCCTTGGCACGTGTCCTAAAGCTTCGTTGATTATATGGCGATTTAATTGCCTGTGGGATATGTAAAACAACTTCTTTAAGTAGCCCATAGATATAAAAGTTTTGAAGGAGAAAACAATCTTTTTAATTCGAAACGTAAACACATTAAGCTTAAATATCAGCGTACAGTATTTCTGATTGGACAGCAGTTCCCCACACTGTAATCATAAGCAATCCTGCAGAACAGGTAGATTGATTCTTTATTTAATCTGGCGCCATCGTTTGCGAAAAAAGTTCAATATCACTAATCATTTCTAATATAATCGCTAATAAATGCTTTTATTAGCGATTCTCACGTGGCCACAAGGCACTGAAAGGGATAATTTAATCTGCCCTTATCCGCTGCTCCACTCCTTACCGAAGATATTTTATGGGATTCATATCGGGAAAACGGTAAATCCATCTTGAGAATGGCGTTGTTCAGGAAATATTCAGAACATTTTTTGCATGACGGCAGAGTGATATTATTTGGCTGATTCCAGCAGGTCAGTCTTCTCTTCACTGCCGCTATATTCACATTGAAGGATTGTCCGAAATAATAAGAGAAGTCTTGGCGTTATAATTTTTTTCCACAACACAAAAGGTTTGCCACAAAAAGAAACCCCAACCCGGAATATTATACACCGAAATCTGAACTTCTGGGTGACAATGACACAGATAAATGATGGGCTCCACTCACTCATCCAGAGATGGTCACTCGATAGGTGCAGAATGATTATGCCCTACAACATGTTGGTCCTCTTCATAGCATTCTAAACGTCGACCAGAATTGTGGTGAATAATGTACGACTCTTGACACAAATGGTAGCGAACTCCCAAAATTGAGAACTCCAAATAGAGTACTCAATTATCGGATTAGACATCAGTGATATACATGATCAGTAAGCAATGTTATTTACCGTGTACTGTCGATACGTTTTCACCGCTCACTTCATGACTTTATGGTCTGTGTCATCTGGGCTATGTCGTACGACTTATTGGTTAGGAAGCACTTTTCTCCTGCCAAAGAGTCACTAGATCGGTTACAATTGACTTGGGAATGTTTAAATGTGTGTCTTTTGTTTATTGGAGAGATCAGTTTTTGGAAAGACACACTCGTTACGTATCTAAAATCCTATGTCCACAAGACATGCTATACCTTCATGTACTGGTCCATGACATGTAATACATACCCTAGTTCATGAACGTATAGTATATCTACACGTACTCATTTTCGACTAGCAATACCTAGTCGGCGAAAGATTCAGATCCATAGCACAAGCATATCACAACTAGACCAGAGTTAGATAAAATGAAGACGGTAACAGTTCTATTTGAATGCTTGTAAGAATCTTTAGCTCATTGGATGGACATACTGATCGAAAGGAAAGGGTTGATATCAAAGTGAAATCGGATGGTGAAACAGTTCGCAGGTGGATTAAAAAATTAAAAAACTGATTATATATATATTATATATATATTTCATTTAATTATATACAGTATATATATTATATATATAATTATATTATATACTGATTATATATATATATATATAATCAGTATATAATATAATTATATATATATATAGCGGCCTTTATATATATATAGCGAACAAAGCGGCCTTTTGCAGCTGCCCAATTTTTAATCGTATATATATATATATATATATATATATATATATATATATATATATATATATATATATATATATATATATATATATATATAGAGAGAGAGAGAGAGAGAGAGAGAGAGAGAGAGCACGCTATAAGAATTCCGTGTACAGTGAAAGATATGGTCCATTTTTGCATTTAGGCGCAGATGATTTATGCTACTAAAATCTGAATTATTATTAGTGTCTGTTATTTTTAGAGCATCCAGGGATTAGCATCCTTTCAGTGGTGGAGGTTATCTTAATTCATATCTAATAAGTACAGGTTGACTGCGTTGTCTATATATTTTGAAAAAAAAAAAAAAAAGGAATAGGACCAAATCGGAAACCACTGAATGTGACGAAGTTATTTTTCCTTATAAAAGGTTGGTATGCACATCGAAAGTTAAGTAAGGAACTGTAGATATTCCGTGCATCCAGCTTTTTCCCCGCATCGCAAGTAATGAGCATACTCTCATTCTCTGAACTATCTCTCTAAATGGTTTCTAGCAAAAGCAAGACTTCAATTAATTGGACCTTATGTATATCATGCGTGATACGTGCTGCAGGAACTGGAGGATATAGAAAATAAAAGTAACTCCTAGTTGGATTACTGTCCTCCCCCCCCCCCCCACACAGATATGGATTTTCTTGGTGTATTTTTATTCAGGACAATTAAAAGTTAAAAAAAAAAGGATATTAGTTCACAATTTTTGCAAAGCCATCTCGCAGATATATACATCCCGTGTTGGATTTTGGATCCCAAGCAAAAATTTCCTTTAATTTTGATATTTCAATTTCGTTTTCTAGGAAAGCCTCACTACTTTTAAAGATGATGTCTTTTCTTCTTGTGCAGGTCCTCAAGACGTCTGGGTTGAAGATGGTGATCGGATCACGATGTGGTACAAAAGCGAATCGACGTTTCCACAGAACGTGACGGCAGAACACTCCGACGAAAGCAATTTAACTCCATAAGTCTGTTTTGGGAGTTGCTTTACAGCTTTCCAACTAATGAGACGAATAAAGTCAATTCTCGCAAATTTCAGATTGGTTTATTGATATTAATAAATAATTGTAGAAGCCATTCTGGTTGTGGACGCTTCCTTTGTACTGTGAGTGGCCCTGTAAGAATAAAATTTAGATCTGATTGTCTTTACGATTCTCTTTCACTAAATAATTTGAATGCATAGCAAAAGCAGTGCAGCCAAATAATTAAGGGTGGGTTCGCTACACAAATAATAATACTTCAAAACTAATTCAATCTCGTTATCTACATCATATGTATTGGACCAAAGAATAGCTAAAGGAGAACCAATCAGAGCATTGCAAAAAATCTTTTTCGTTTCATCAGTCAGTGTGTCTAACAGGCACTTAAGTACCCACGATCTTCCAAGTATCATTATATTTCGTAATCCTATTTCTCCACGTGTTTACAGTTTACAGTTTACAGACGAAAGAATTCTTTCGTCTGTAAACTGCGGTTGTTCTACTGGCAGGGATGCCTCGCAGTTGGGACAAAAAAAAATCCAGATTTTCTTAAAAAAAAAAAAAACTCAGCTAACTTCTAGTCACTTGAAAGGTGAAGGATAAATTGAAGGAATATGATGCTCCCAATTCAGAGCAACTATCTCCGGGTGACTCGAGAACGAACTGATGGAGTTTGAAAGCGGAGTTGTGAGAGGATGTAGAGGATGTCATGTTATAGGCCTATCTGTTCGACAAATTGTTGCTAAATGGGGCATCGCAGAACCATAGTCAGTGAGAACACAATGAGATGGAGGTGTAGGGTGTAAACTGCCAGTGCCACCCGCAGTCGACGACCCTCCAGCACTCACCGAACGTGACTGAAGGATGATACGTAAAAACCGCCATTCATCGGCCGACACGTTGAGTGCAGAGCTCCGGGCATCGAGTGGAACACAAATCTCATCATCGTCATCACGAACCAGGGGCTTAGTGCCCCTTGGCGTCCGATGCCTGCTTCACTATCTTCTTCCACCTTTCTTGTCCAGTGAACATTGTCGCAGTTTTTGTACACCGATTCCACACCAGTCTTTTATATCGTCTATCCATTCTCTGTATGGTCTACCTCTTCTGTTTAAACCCTCCAAAATACCAAACAAAATGTCTTTATCTTCCGGTCCTCACTCATTCTACAGATGTGTCCAAATAATTGCAGCTTCTATTTTATAATCTTCTGCATTAGATTCTGTTTTGGTTGCATTTTCTGATAGAGATCTTCATTGGTGATTTTCTGTACCCATCCTATTCTTAGAATCTTCCTGTAACAAGTTTTTTCAAATGCCGAAATTCTTTTTCTTGATTCTTTATTTATTACTCATGTTTCAGATCCATACAGTACACCGCTGAAGATGCATTTTCCAGTACTCTTAGTTTTGTTTGCAGGCTGATCACTTTACTTTTCCAGATGTTATCCATGGCCTTCAGATTTGTTCTTCCGTTTGCAATCCTGATCTTTATTTCTTTTTTATAGTCCAAGTCATATGTCAGTTTACTTCCCAGATATGAAGAGGAACAAATGACTGAAGAATTAGTACAAACGATAACATCACACAATTGTTATGTTTGTTACCGCAATACAAATGACAGCTTAATATAGAAAAAGTAATACTATGAATAGGGTATAACCACTTGAAATATAATATCACTACTTAAACAGTAATGTACGGACTGACATGTTGTGAAAATAAAATATAAGGAACTGTACATTATGTGTAACCAAGAGCCATAGCCATACTGGTTACTAGAAAAATTTAAATTTACGCGATAATCAGTGCAAAATCCAGTGACTGTATCTATGAGGGCTCACATAACACCTGCACAAAAACATTCAGAACCGACGCTAACAACATGGGATTTCATGGTAGGACCGCAATGCGCAATCCCACATTACCCGAACTAACATTCTTATTGATCTCATTGAATCCGAGCAATTACTCACGCTAGACCCTGAACAGAGCAGATGGACAGGTGTGGGTGTGGCGTATGCCCAGCGAACGTCGCTTACCAGAAAAGAGACGTTCCCCGTATTCCGAACTATGAAATTCTGAGGTGGTTCTATTATGGTTTAGTCCTGTTTTTCCTGGTCTGGCCTCGAACCTCTGTTTGTAGTGCCATGAACATTGAACTTCACGATGCAATGCTTCCTACATTGTGGCATTTCTACGTAACTGATCATTGTCTCTTTCAGCAAGACAATGCACCCTGTCATCTGCTGCTATAACTATGTGGTTTGTGGACATAAACATCACCACACTTGACTACCTTCAATAGCGCTCTGATCTGAGCCTATTAAACATCTGGGAGGGAGTGTAGAGTGAAGTCAAGGGACTGGCGCTGCACAACAGTCCTGCCCTGCACCTCATTACATTCCTACAGGAAGAAATTCCCATTGATCGTTATTCGTACGCTTGTGGAAAGTATGTCTCGTAGGATTGCTGCGGTAATCGCAGCGAATGGAGGTCCTACATCTTATTAAGATGTGTTCCAAGGCTGTTTGTTCCTCACATTATGGTGTCCGTTGACTTCTTTTCAAGCACCTTATTTGAATTTTTTTACCGGATCTTGATATATGGCAGCTAAAAATGTACACGAATGTGGAGATTCCTTGTACAACGGTCTGAAGAACACACACAGAATGCGCTTCGGACCGTTGTCTAAGTCTAGTACTCCGTGTGAAATAGGAAGGAAGAAATAATTCTGAAGGAAAGCTTCAGAACTTTAAAGTTCTAATTTGATCTAATTAAATAATCAACATGCATAAAGAACATCGGATCCAGATGAAGTGTCTCTCTCTCTCTCTCTCTCTCTCTCTCTCTCTTGCATATCATACATGAGAGGTAATGTCTCATACTATTAACTTGGACATACAAGCCACATTCCTCTCTCCAGTTTTTGCAATTTCATTTCTGGCTATTCACCGTTGTGTTTCTTTATTTGAAGAATTTAAAAATTACACTTTTCTTCACAAAGTTAATAATGAAAAATCACTATTGCTCATCCCACTTCTTCTTTATGCACACAGACTCACTCAGACGGCTTCCATGATATCTGGCCTCTTATGGATATCGCTGAGTTCACCTCTTCCAGAAAGTCGTATTTTTCACGCTTCAAAACTGACTAACCGACCAGAAGAATGCAAGCAATTAACAAAAATGATCCAGTAACCTTCATAGACCTAAATAATTCGACTGCAGTTACAGACAAAACAACAAACTCTTCTGCAATATTGGTGTCAATCAAGTGACGCCAATTAAGAGTAAGTGACCATCATAATATGGATAGTTAAATATTTATATCCTGTATCGTAGCCAGCCAGATTTTTGGTTTAGAATTAAACGTGAAAATTGTTTCTTCCAGGTGTTCTAGAAAGGGGTTGGCTAGGTATGGAGATAAGGGAGACCACAGATGTAATAAAAAAATTATTCAAATTTGTTATTACATCTGGATACTTTACCTGGAAAGGAAAAATTACAAGCAAGAGGAAGGAACAGCAATGGGCTCTCCCTTATCTTCAAACCTAGCCAACCTCTTTCTAGAACGGAGAAGAAAAAATGTTCACATTTAATCCTAAACCGAAAATATGGCTACGGTACGCTGATGAAGTCTCTGCTGTCTGCGGTCATTTTGAACAAGGTCTACACTTGTTCCTAGATAAAATCAACCTTCTTCATCCGCTCATCAAATTCACGCTTGAAAAAGAATCTCAACAGAGTCTCAACAAAAGAATCTCACAACTCTTTCCTGGATGTACAAATTCAAAGGAAAGAAGATGATTCCATCTCCAACTCTGTCTATCAGAAGCCGAATTTTTCAGGAAACTACATTCACAATGCTTATGCTCACCATCCATCTCAGAAATTTGGCATCATTAAATTTTTAGTAAAGAGCACGCATATTCTGCTCCTCCGAATGTTCTTTAAACCAAGAATTGGAAATAATCAAAAATACCGCCATGCAAAATCGAGATAATCCAAAAACAACGCAACAATTCACACGTCACTTCCCCGCACATCAACCTAGACAAGTACAAACTCGTAGGATTCCCATACCGTATGTCAAACGCAACTCCGAGCGTCTTTCACAAATCTTTAAGAAAATATAAACTGGCTGATATCTGTAAACCATTCAACCAATTCCACAATTGGTTGCGTTCTCCTAAAGACAATCTTTCACCTCTTATGCTACCTGGGGTGTACGAAGTCAGATGTTCCTGTAAATTGTCCTACTATGGACAGACAGGCAGATCCATCAACAAACGCATTTATGAAAAACAAGACCATATCCATCTCATCAAACCGCAGAAACCTGGCCTCGCACAACACTGAATTGAAAACCCAAACCATAGGATCCATTGGAAAAAAACCAAACTTCTATATAGTTCTTCATATAAAGATGAATGTTAATATAAAGAAGGTGCTGAAGCACTACGTCACAGATCCGTAATTTGAACCATAATGACGTTCTTACTGCGAAATTAACAATTTCGCAGACTCCTTAAAGTCTGCGAAATTGTCATCCTAAATTGTGTAATATAATTTTGTATGTTATCTCATTTTAATGTAATAAGTGTTTTTTTTTAGATATATTTTATTTTATTTCTGTAACAGGCTACTGCACGCATAGAGGGACTCCATTGTAAGCATGCGCTCTAACTGTATGTGATTCATGGTATTGTTTATATTAACTGAAGATGTCCTATGATACTTAGGACGAAATATTTACTCCTGAAAAATCTTATTAGTGTGGTTAAATGTGTATGTTTAATCATGAATGCTCACAGGTTTCATTATACAACGAAGGGTCTTTCGGAGTTCAATAAAGGGCTTTCTGTGGGTGTCCGTCTGGCTGGAGCCACGTTTTTGTAAGCAGCAGAGTTAACTGCTGTTTTCAAATTATATCAAAAGGTGAGATATCCCTAGTGTTTAATCAGTGGAAAAATAACCGACTTTGCTTATCTAAGAGGCATAACTCAGTCTCTCAGAAACTAGATCGCCATCGTCTGAGAAGGCTCTTTCGGGCAAACAGAAAACCTGCTGTGTGCAGTAATTGACCGAAACATTTGTTGAAGGCTGTTCCTGACCCATTTCTCACCGGACTATGCACGTTGAATTAAAGAGGATCGGTACTGGAAGTCGCATGGCTACACGTAAAATAAAGGTTTCGAATATAGTGGCCGGTGTGTGTTGATCGTGAAATATAATATATGACCGAATAAGTCACATTTATTGAAATTCGTAAATAAAAAGAAAAAACAAAATTACTATTAATAAGAGTTTTATAATGTTGAGTGTTATAATATACTTAGAAGTGGCAACAACTCTGATTTTCTATGCTTGCACATAAAACAGTTTTTAAATAATTAATTACTGGTTCTGAAAGGTACCCAGGTTTTCGTTAATCAGGGGTGGTATGATATAAAGTGCTCAATAATATGCATGGTGGAAACACATTGGTAGATTAAAAACATAGTATTTATTTGTTCTTGATCAGTATGGAATTGAACTGGAGGCGTCCTTATATTCTGTCTACACAAGTAAAGTTGGAGTCACACAAGTCTCTGCTCTTTTGCCCACCCTCCTCTCCTCTATACATAAACGATCAACTCCCACTGACTGCCAATCGGATACACAGTTTTTCTGATGACAGCGCATTGTACTCCTCCTTTTCGCTTGGCAAACCCTGCAAAACAAAATTCACCACATCCAGAAATATAATCTCCACTATCATAAATTCAGATCTTCAAAGTATTCATCAATTACGATTGCCTAACATTTTCAAGTTCGCTACCAGCCAAACATTATTTCCCCTAAGAGCTCCTTGAACATACCGAATTTTGTACAGAAAAGAGCAGTTAGATTCAATGTCGACCACGTTCTCTCACCAACACACTCCCATGAGATTCACACACGTCTTCATTCCCGCAGTTTCTATAAACAGTTCTATGGCCGCTGTTCATCAGAACTGGCGTCAATTATTCCCACACCTTTTTCCAAATCTGTCCAAACGCGGTCAGCAGCTTACTAGCATCATCTCACAGTTGAACTCCAAACCCACAGACCAAATTTCTCTAATTCTTCATTTATCAATTCCACTGCTGCCCTTTGGAACACTCTTTCACCTCACGTGTTCCTCAAGGAATAAAACCTGCAGCTTTTCAAATCTAATATGAATAAGTTTGTTATCTTCCATCCACGGTACTAACGTACCATAAGTTGACTAACCTCCTTTGGATGATCTCTCCAAAAAAAAAGAAGAAAAGTAAAGTAGTTTATGTCGGGGAACGGATGGGAGACAGGTAAAGAAAAGAAACACGTGAATTAGTTGCGCTTAATTTGAAAAATAAAACTGGATATCATAGAGAAAAAGACTTCACAAACATACTGAATACATGTGCGGATATTATGTCAGGAACTCTTGCACAATACAAGACGTTTGATAAACCAAACATCAGTAAGGTGGACCTGAAGACTTAGGATTAGAAGCTGTTTGTAAAGACATCATATTTTAAATATTGTGAGTGCTTCACATCGAAATTTTATAGATGTGATTAGTGAAGGTCTTTGAATAGATATATTTTCCATTTTCAATGAAAACGAATGAACCATTCTTTTTCCGGGCCTTAACTGCACAGCCCATTTTCAGGGATAAACGAATCTTGACTGCTGCTTATTGGAAACACGACAGAGTTCGGTAATAAATGAGATAAATCAGCTTTAATGCTGTATTAATAACAAAGAAGTAAAAATAAATAAATATTTTAATCCAATATTTCTACTGACAGCAATGGAGTCAGTTGAAGAATAAATAAATACATGATATGCTAAGCACTATAAACGAATCACAGCGCCCACTGGACACATTCAAAAGTTGGCATTCAATTTAGAAATGACACTACTAAAAACGTTTGAAGTTTCTAGCAGGACAATGCGTTCGAGGATATGTTCATAGAGATCATTCTAAAGAGATCAGGTTAGAGGTTGATTACAGTGAGTTCATTTACCACAAATGCTGCCATTTTCATGAACAGGTCACGAAGCATATAGTAGAGTCTATGGCTGTCATGTGATTGTTTAGTCAATCATAAACTCTTACCAAAAATATTACGTTTATACCAACAATGAATGTATACGTTACCATAGTTGTATTTTATTGCTAGTTTCTTATGAAGATTTTCCTTTTATATTAATCTGCTCATTATTATCAAATTACAATACTGTTAATTATCTACATTTCAGGAATTTTTTCCCCTTCAATCAAAACAAAATTATTGAACACCTGGTTTACAATAGTTTTGCTTCCATCCTTTTTTAAGAGATCACAACATGTTAAATTCGCTCATCTTACACAAACTCTTAACTCCTTAATGATGGCAAACCGTTTTCTTGCAAATATCGTCGTTGTAATAAAATTTTTCCAGTGACACCATCGGTTCACCCCTCTCAATCTATGTTCGCTTATTCAGTTAAATTTCATATTTTCAACCCAACGTACAGATTCATAAACTGCTGGATGGCCATAAAATAACTTTTCTTCTTTGCAAGCATCTATAGTTAAAACCAATAAACGGAATGAGACCAAATTTTATATTGAGATTTTTGAAGGCATGGGGAGATGATTTCCGCTAAAAAAAGATTTAGTACCAAAAGTCGCCAATAGGGGAAATTTTGACACTGGAGGAGCCGAAAACAAGCGGATAATTACATTAAAGGCAGATAAAATGGAATGATAACATTTCGACGGTGTAAGCAACAGCAGCGTTACTCATTCCAACTGGATATGTGGCGCATTACAATGATAATAATAATGATAATTACTAAACTAAAACAACAACTTGCGAGAGAGAGAGAAATTAATGTAGTGATTGAACTCACAGGAAATAATGTTTTATTCATCAGAATCAGGGTCCCCTGGACCACATACACGATTTTCAATGTGCTCCTAGTGATCTAATTTTTTCTTCAAACTTCTTAATCATAGCTCTCAGTGCTACATGTATGCAGGTTATGAAGCCTTCTAAATTCTCGAAGGTCTGCTACGGCATTGAACTGTTTAAGGTAAAACACTTAACAAGTAAAGTTAAGTGTTTACTACGAGTCCTACCACGCTGAGGCAAGGTAGGACTCGTATTGAGCACAATTCGTCAGTCATTCGAATAACTGCCTTAACGTTCCCAATTCCTTTTTAAGTGGAATTAGTGGCGCTGCTCTCACGTAGAAAAATTTGCATAATCCTTTTTACCTGCGTTTACTGCAAATATTTGACTGCTTTTGACTTCGCCAGCGCCAAAATTCCCCCTATCGGCGACTTTTGGTACTAAATATTTTTTTACGGAATTCATCTCTCCATGCCTTCAAAAGTCTCGATATAAAATTTGGTCCCAATTCCGTTTATTGGTTTTAGCTGCAGATGCCTCCAAAGAGGGGAAATTTATTTTATGGCCACCCTGTACAATTGGATGGAACACTGTTCTGAGTAGTGCAATTCGTATTGTAGCTAATTTCTCTCTGCTTCATAAGAATTTATTCAACAGGTTCGAGCTTATCATCATTGGCATTTAAACGCCTACGGCCGTCCATGTTCACTTAGATTTCAATGTTCCAGAATATTCACTTACGTTTCCATTTCCAGATTTCGAGTGAACCTGGACGGCCTACGACCGCCCATGTTTACTCTAATTTTTGATAAACTCATTGCTTACACGTATGTATTGAATGTATTATCCTGTTCACATGACCAGTTAGGGGAGATGAAAAAAACACGCAACCTTCGTATAAGACCAGTTAACGCATCTTAATTTAGTTTCCGACTCTACCGGATATCTTCATTTTTAATCATTTCCACATAGAAGTTGTCATTTCCACTAATAATTCCGCCTTTAATGGCGAAATGTTTTAGCGGTTCGATAGGTTTTACGTAATTTCTGTCTTTTAGCCGCTAATTATAGAAAGTCTTGAAATTATAGCAGATTTTTTTATAATTTATTTAGGATTATGGCATCATCTGCGTAAAGTAAAAATTTCAGTATAATACCTCCAATTCCGATATGAAGTTTACCGTCACCTTCTTGCACAATGTTAGCCTCCTTTCAAGAATTCTGTGACGATGATATTACCTAAATCTCAGATGAAATGCTCCTCTGTACTTCCCATATTTAGTTATATTTCATTTCTTTATGAATGTGAACCTCATTCCGGTCATTAAGAATTCGATCAATGTTTTTTTTTTAATTGAAACAACTTACAGATGTGACCCATGTAGCCAACAGCGATATGTTATTCATCTTGAACTCATTCACCAAGGAACACCCCTCATTCTGCAAGACAATAAAATCCTCCATCCACGAGAGTAATATGCTCTACGCTACTTTGCTGCTTGAAAGTTTGACTTTCATGTATAAGCCTGGAACTTTCTTCTTCTATCACATACGTCGAAAAATCTCCACTAGATCTGTCTCATCCTATAAAACCACCCAACCCCATATGATTTTAACTTTCTTCTTTATCTGGAAAACACCGCAACCGACACTCCGACAGAGTGTCGGTTGCTCTCCCTCTTTTGTTGTTTACAAACCTGCAAACACTCATAATATTTTGTTTTTCCTGTTATGTTGAATTTCCATCTCCGTGCGCCAAACCTGGTACCATTATAAGTGTTCATTCAAACCTTATTGAATGAACACTTTTTGAAAGGAAGTCAACGGACACCATAGTGTGAGGAACAAATAGCCATGGTGCACACCTTAATAAGATGTAGGACCTCCTTTCGCTGCTATGAATTCAGCAATCCTAAGGGCACACTTTCCACAAGCATAGGACAGCGATCAGTTCAAATTTTGGATCATTCTTTCTGAAACACGTGGTTCTCTGGCGGAAATCCCTTGACCTCACCCGACGCTCCACTTTATACCACTGATATTCAGTAGGGATGAGATGGGACCATTGGGAGGCCAGTCAAATGAGGTGACGTTCATGACCACAAACCACGTAGCTGCTGCAGCAGCCTTATGGCACGGTGAATTGTCTTGCTGAAAGAAAAAATGGCCAGTTCCGTAGAAACTCCCCAAAGCACGAAGCATTGCATTGTCTGTAAGCTCAATGCTCATGGCACCACAAACAGAGATCGGAAGCCAAACCAGGAAAAACATGACCATACCAAAACAGAGCCACCTCTGAATTTCATAGTTGATTATACACTCTGGAAAGAGACGTTCCCTGGGCATCCGCGATATCCACACCCGTTTATCCCCTCGGTGTGGCTTGCATATTGCGGTGCTACCACGGAAACATTTGTTGTGAGCCTCGGTTCTGAATATTTGTGTGCAGATTTTTGTTGCAGTCGAAGCTCGTAACTTCGCTTTGGGTGTCCTCTGAAGGTTTTTACATATTACCCTTCGTAGCACCCTAAGGTCACGTTTGATGAATGTAGTGGCTCGTCCACTACGGGTTGTCGCAGCTGACTCCCTTCTCTTCCATCACTGATTGTTCACCATGGGAGGGCCCAATTTGCCCAACAGATAGGGCTGCATCATGGCATCCTATCACAACGCTCTTTTAAACACCGTCGGTTCTCTTCTCGCAGCCGGACACAGTTGCACTGAGTTGGAAACATTATATTCCTACAATTAATATCGGCAACGAACACGTGACCCGTTGCATGGCATGACGCACCTTTCTCATGGAGGTGTCTGTTGAATTTTTTCCAAGCCGTGTATATTGATATCCCACCCAGTTTTAGTCATTAATCGACATCAAGTTTTCTGAATGAAACAACAATTTTATATTTTTTTAAAAATTTTTCTTTTTATTCTTATAGCTGATGCTAATATCTTTCCAATAGCGTGAAATGTTACTCTGCTTGGAATTATGGTCAGATTCAAGTAACGCTGTGAGCGAACAATACTAATCTATTAATTGTGTTTTCTCTGCCCTGTTTATTGTTTTGCAGGATACAAAAAAAAAAAAAATTTTTCACTGAGGGTTGATTCCCTTACCTCAGTATAGAGTGACGTACTCCCATTCAGTTGAAATAGCCCATACAGGCATTCTCTTCGTGATAACAATAATCACACTCGGCTCTTTTGCAGCTTCCACCTGCTCCAGGGAGGCGCTGTCCCCCTGTTTTTTATATTTTCATTTATTTTTTGTAACGGTAGAAACATATTAAGTAATCTTCAGAATAATTAAAGCAAAAATTATTTGAATCTGCAAAATCAAAAAGCAGCAAATTTATTTCTAAAGACAATGTTTTACTCTCATGCGGTATTGTCGCTTATAGCGAACTTCGGGGAAAGGAATATGGAATTAGTTCGAGTTAACAGAACACATTTTGAGCATAAAATATACTTTTATTACGTTTCTTTGAATTTATTATATTTCTTTCATTGCTTCAGGCATTTTGGACATAATCCTGCTATTCAATAAATAGAGAGATAAATTGGATGTCAGATTCTATTATTAATATTAAATATTATGTGTTTTCTTTAGAGGGGCTTTCGTACCTCAGCCGGTTTTGGCGATGATGCCCTTTGATTAGAAAGACCTAGGTTTGAATCCTGGCCATGATACAAAGAACTTTAATTTGGACTTTTCAAATAAAGGTGAGTTAGTAGGTTTCATGTGGAAGTGAGGATTTTCCATCCTACAATGCAGAAAAACAGCCTGAAAGATGCAAGCAAAACTGAAAAATCAAATAGAACATGCAGATGTGAAACACACCCATGTCAGATCATTAAAGAAGTAATTTTGAAGAATGCAAGTTATTTGGCTGCGACAGGCTATTTGTAGCTAATAAACAACAAAGCAAGAGAAGATCCGGAATGGACTGTTTCAATTACTCACCCTCAGCCTAATTATTCTGTCTCGAAAAATAATATGTGAATTCGAATTTGCTTAGTAAAAGGTTGTGCAGTGCCAACCAGCTTGTTGCTGCAATATACGTTAACACCAACCTGCTTGCTGAAAGAGTGAACAGGTTTGAAAAAGTTGCAAGTTTGATCTGTAGAGTAAGAATTTCCTTAATATTTGGAATATTTGGAAGATCAGGTATATATAAACTGATCTGAATATTTCTAATATTATCAACGTAACAGTACCATTCTCATATTTGGAGCGATTGCCTCCCTTGGAATATTTTACGCATCCACAGGAAGGGATTCGCTAACAGCAGACCTTATTTTAGATTTTCACCGGACACTTTCTTCTAAGCGTCTTTCTTCTTGCACTTGTAAGCACTTTCTTCTTGCTTTTGGCTTCTTCCTTAAACGCTGCTAAAATGCGTTATCCAACTCATTCCTAAACACTTCCCTGTAATCATGCAGAAAGATACGCAGCTGCTTGAACATCATCCACAGGGAGTTCATCTTCGAACTTAACCGAAACATCTGCACATCCTCTTCCTTAACTTTATCTCTACTTCTGTTCTTTGAAACAACTTGTCTTACACTGTCAACCCCTCAGAACTATGACCATAACTGCTAGCAAAAATATCAACTTTTTTCTCTTTCCTTAACCACGTATCCCCTTTCTCGTTGTCATGTTTTGTTTGTTAAAAAAAACCTTCTCAGTGGATTCATATTAAGCCGTTTAGTGATCTTTTGTAATTGCGTATATTGGGCTCTTCTCTCTCTCTCTCTCTACTTGATTTTACAGGTCAAACTTAAGAAATATAAAGTATGTTTGCCTGATTTACCGTGTTTAAAGTATGATGCTTTTATTGTGGATGTTGAAAACATCTTTTTAATTTTGGTAGTTTGCAATAACTTGGAGAAAATGTCTTTTCTCATCAACTGTAGTACTTTTCTTGAGAATTCTTTCAAGACTAAACGTGCCAAATATATATTTTGTGGGTGCACATCTATCCATGAGGGCTTTTAGTAATTTTGCGATTTCGATATTGTAGTAGTTTTCCGTAATGCTTGAGAAATGTGAACTCTACGGACGCTTAAATTGTTACTTTGTTTATTTTATATACGTTCGTAGATCAGCAAAGTAAGATTTTGATTTAAATTAAAAGCGTGTTTCATCTTTTTGCATCAAATTTTAATAACGCTTATGCAGAGTAGTTTATGTAATATTCGCTCACACACACACACACACACACACACACACACACACACACACACACACACACACACACACACACACACACACACACACACACACACACACACACACACACACACACACACACACACACGCGCGCGCGCGCGCGCGAAAATTTTAAATGTCATGACGCGTCACTGAACTGGAAAGCCTGAATTAATATATTTGCGTTTCATTAAGTTTGTAAGGTGGTAAGGATGCGTATTTTTTGTTCACAGTGTGTCCTTAAGGCTCTAATAAGTAATTCTACCATTCCGTTTACAGGCATCTCAGTCATATGATACATTTGGTTCGAGACCACTGGGGAACATGGGGAATCAGTTTTTATGTTGAACGCGTGTGATTGATGACTGCTTAAGCAGACACATGATCCATAAATTAAGTAAATAAAGCATTTGTTTACGTCAGTTACGCAAACGAGAAATTTAGGATACTTCATGCAAACGTAAAAGTTATCTTCTGTCCAAGTTCGATCACCGTCATTACTGAATTTAATAATTTTAACCATCTAATGTAACAGGTTTGCAAATCTTCTGTTCACTGGAAGTAACAGCATCCTTACTTTGAATTGTATCTGCTACAGTTAACAACAATAAAATAAAATAATACTTGTGAGCAGCTTATAATTCCCAGCGAAACACCAAAACATAGACAATGTGGAGAGCAAAAACGTCATAAACAAACAGCTCATGAAAATTGTACATCGGTTGGTTCATGTTGATCAAACCGTCGTATGAACGAATGCAGCGTCGTATAAACAGGAACTCGAAATGAAAAGCGTCGTATGAGTGAACCGTCGTAAATCAAAGGGTCGCAAGGCTGGGTATTGCTGTATCAAATGTGATCGCAAAAGTCTTCTGAGGTTTATTTTTGAAAGTGAAGACAGAGATCTGATTTAAAAAAGAGTTTACACGTAAACAACTTTATATACTGTTAAAAAATCCAGATTCATTATATGCAAAAACTATTTTATTATAGTTATTTTTGCTAAAATAACTAAATAATAGCAAGAGTAATTAATATATTACTATTGATCTTAAATTTCTTTCTGTGAATTTTGTTTACTGAGACAGTAAAATGACACCGACAACCAGAAGACCTGAAAGAATACAACAGAAAACGGGAGTAAAGTGCTGCGCACTCTTCGTGTTTACCGTATCATCTGTGAGCTAACTGAAGCAACGGATACACATGGATATAAGAAGTCACTTAAAGAAACGTAAAATGAAGAAGCTCCTCAAAGCTGAAATTAGTCTAGAATTGTTGTATTCTAGACTTGAAAAGCAAACTTGAGAAAATGAAAAAATACTTGAAGAGATAACCAAAACAAATGCAGAAATGATGAATGAAAATACCCCCATTAGAATAATAGCTGCACGACCCGAAATGGGATGGAAATGATATACAGCAGTGCTCCAGATAAATAAATGGACTACTAGAGCTACGAAATGACGAAAATATAAGTCAAAACGAATGATCTAGTATCGCTACTGGGAGTAGCAAATATGGATGTAGTGCAAGCACACAGAACACCTTCCATTATCAGGCATTAAACAACTTATAATCCAACAAAAACGGAAAAACTAAATGGATTAGGCAAAGAAACTTCAAAAGATAACTGCGAAATATGAGCAATTAAACCGGCGCCTGTCACGATGTACGAATGACATTTCACAAAATCTAATGAACAATTTCTTTACCAGAAAAAAGAAATGAGAGCAAGCTGGGAAGATAAATATATGCGGGTAAGAGAGGGGAAGATATTCTTAAGAAAAGGAGAAAACAGTAAAGTGACACGGACAGGTACACCAGAAGACCCAAACGGATAAAACAGAAAATGGGAGTCAAGTGCTACGCACTCTTTGTGTTCCCCATGTCTTCTGTGAGCTAACTGAGGCAACGGATACAAATGGATATAAGAAGTCATTTAAATAAACTAGTGCGGAGTGCGTGCATCACCTCTGAAGAGCTCTACAGACGAAACTATAAAAATCTCTATTGAAAAGTGTTCATCAAAAACAAGCATCAGTTGTACCGTGTAAATATTAGATCTCTTAAGAGAACGTTTGATAGTTTTTTGTTACCTGCGGAAATCGAGCAATACATCCACATATTAATATTATGTGAAATCTGGATAAAACTGTTTGAAATTGGTCGCTACTCCCTAAATGGCTATGAAGTGTATTACGATTGCGAAGAGTGTAACCCTTCAGGAGGAATAATTGTGTATAGTAAGAAAAACAAATTTAACTTGAACAACCTTGAACGGTGCAAAATCAGTAATGGTTCAAGATTCTTTGATATGGACGCACAGGTTTTAGCTATTTATCGTGTCCATGACGACAATTAACACATCCTCTTAACACAGCTTGATAATATTCTAAATTCAACGAAACACAACGACGTTATTTTAATAGGCGACATTAATTTTGATCTGTGCAAAATTGCTAACATTTTGAGTAATTTAAAATATATTTCGCCTTCATGGATTGCTATCCTAGGGAAGTGATTAACTCCGTACGTTTTTCAGGCTATATTATTTGTAAGAAATAGATTGACCTGAGACGTATCCTTTGCAACCTATTTTAGCAACATCTCAGACCATCATTCAATATTAATAAGCCTCTCATTACCAAATGGTGCCGGTTTAAACTATGTTGATGATCATAAAGGAATACAAATTGGGTTTTTGCAACACGTTTGACAGATTAATTGAGCATTAGCGGTCGTGTTATGATAAGCAATCAGATGTACATCAATGATATAATGAATTTTTCAAAATAGCCAACTTTGTTAATGATAAATGTAAATACTACAAAACAAAATAATACTACTACTAATAATAATACTCTTTTTTATTATTTCTCAGATAAATTACATACATTATATGAAGACAATTATGCATAACAAATAATTTCTCGTACATAAAGTTTTTTTTTTTAAAAATAATAATAACAATAACTGTTTAAAACATATATTATTATAATATTCATAATGATGATTATTACGGATGTTTCGTTGCAATTTTACACTCTATATATACAATATCAATGGATATAATCACTCTATATTGCATACGTTTGTTACAGTTATTACATACATTACATATATTTGATTACCTATGATACATCACTTACATTTGTTTACATGTGATACGTATATTACATACTTTAGTTTCGATGTGATATGTACATTTCATGCACTTGGTTACATATGATACATCTTGGATGAGAACTAATTTCTCTGCTTTCATCCTTGAAGCTTATATATAAGCTTATCTGAGGATGACACCAGTTGGTTATTATTTATTGTTTTTTTTTTGCTGTGTTGGGAAGCTACGAAATCTATGATTGAGAAATTCGCTCTCTCTCTCACACACACACACACACCATAGCTTGGAATGTATTGATGCATCGCTAAACTGGAAGCCTGAACGAATATATTGTGTTTCATTAAGTTTGTATGGTATTTTGGGTGCGTGTTTCTTGTTCATAGTATGTCCTTAGAGCTCTTTTCAGGCTGTTGTAGTTTCTCTCTCTCTCTCTCTCTCTCTCTCTCTCTTTCACACACACACACACACACACACACACACACACACACACACACACACACACACACACACACACACACACACACACACACACACACACACACACACACACACACACACACACACACACACACACACACACACACACACACACACATGCATGCATGTATGCACACACACACAAACACACACACACAAGTAGTAGTAGTGCGGGCACTTTAAACAAGATCAAGATCAAGATAAGATAAGGAATCATGACGTGATTGGTTGATGACATCATTGTGCGTGATGTCATGGGATTGGAATGTTAGGAATTTCCCTGTAGGCATATGTGTCACTGGCTTCAGTTGTTGTGTTTTGGTTCGCGTATGGCATTATGGGTGATGGTAGAGATAACGATTCGTGTTGTGATTGGTGGGATATTTTAAACAAGATCAAGATCAAGATAAGATAAGGAATCGTGACGTGAATGTTTGTTGTTATGAGATGTAGATAAGTGACATCATTGTTTTGAATGGAAAATGGAGATATATTAGAGATAAGGAATCGTGTCGTGATTGGTGGACACTTTAAACAAGATCAAGATGAAAATAAGATAAGGAATCGTGATGTGAATGTTTGTTGTTGTCAGATGAATATCAGTGACGTCATTTGGTAGTTGTAAATAAGTGACTTTGTTGTTTTGAATGGAAAGGGATATATATTAGAGATAAGGAATCGTGTCATGATTGGTGGGACACTTCTGACAAGATCATGATCAAGATAAGATTATGATTCTTGACGTGAATGTTTGTTGTTATTGAGTTTGGAATGTTTGAAATTTCGCTGGGGGCCTCATCTGTCAGGGACATCACATGATGTTTTTGGTTCGTTTTTTTGCCTTGTGGGTGATATTTAGAGATAAGAATTGTGACGTTACGTGTTTGGAAATTTCTGGGGAACATATGTCTCTCTGTGATATCACATGGTATTTTGGTTTGGCTATGGAATTGTGGGTGATGTTTTGAGATAAGATATGTTGGAATTTTCCTAGGGTGACACACATCCATCATGTTTTGTTTGGTTGTCTATAGATGACTGTACTAATTTCCAATACATTATGGGGTATTTCTTTTCTTTTAAAGGCTGGGAATTCTTAGAGAAAGTCGTGATGGCAGTCGTGTTTCGAGTTTTTCTTAATAATTTAATTATATATACTAATGGCACTCAAACATCCTTTTTTTGTATAGATGGGTGTACTAATTCCCAATACATTTTGGGGTATTTCTTTCCTGTTAAAGGGTGGAAATTCTTAGAGTATCACGTGATGGCGGCAGTCTTTCGAGTTTTTTTTCTGAATAATTTAATTATATGCTAATGTAACTCAAGCACACTTTATTTTTCTTCTATAGATGGCTGTACTAATTTTCTAATACATTTTGGGGATTTCTTTCCTGTTAAAGGGTGGGAATTCTTAGAGTATGTCATGATGGCGGGTATGATTAGGTTTTCTGAATAATTTAATTATACTGGTGTCCCTTAAACACACACACACACACACACACACATTAGACATGAAAAGTCGTTAATATATCCATGTTGATACTCTAATATGTACCCTATGATTATTCTTATGAAAAAAAAACTATTCAGTATTAGAATTATGCTTACACAAAACATACGAGCAGTGATTATTGTATGACAATTATCAATTGTTATGTTTAAGTTAAAAATTAACTTACATTTCTTTCCAGAATGAGAACATCTTGGTACTATCTAGGTTTTCTGAATATTCCAAATTGTTGATTATTAACATATATTCACAGCACAGAACACAAACACAAGTCTGAAAATCCAGTTGACTTTTTTCATTACATGTTTTACTTTAAAATTCAGTTAACTACATATTATAACCAGAATAAGTGAGTAAAATAAATAAATAAATTGTGTGTGAATTATTTTCCCACACTGTTAATTTTCATTAATCTTGTTTGTAGATAACTGAGTGACTCAATTTCCAGGTAGTCATTGTTCTTTTCATAGCCGTATAGCGTATAGCGGTTTCTTCAAAGGTAAACTTTTTCTCAGGGATGTGTATTAGTCAAGCTTTCTGATGTGACTAATGTTTACACTAGTGTTAGGTAGCAAAGTTTCCATTGACCTCATATTATGCTGACAACTAAGTTGTTCGAATTACATCCTTCCTAAATGTATCGTGGTTTTTTCAAAGGTAAACTTCCCCAGGATTATGTATTATTCAAGCTTACTCTTGTGACTAATTGTTTTCGAGGTGATACAGGAATTGATTATTACACCACTGATGGGTAACAAAGGTTTGTAATTTGACCTTGTGTGATCGTGGTGAACTAAATTTTTGGCATCACTTCCTTTCCTATACATATCACTGTTTCTTCAAAGGTAAATTTCCCCAGGATTATGTATTACTCAACCTTTCTATTGTGACTAATTGTTTTCGAGGTGATACACTACTGATCGGTAGCAAAGATTCGTAATTTGACCTTGTGTGATCGTTGAGAACTAAGTTATTCATTGTCACATGATGTGATTATTGGTTTTCCATTGGTTCTGATTTTTTTATAAATAGACTAATGGGAGGTGTGGTCCCATTTGACTTTCTATTAGTATTTGTAATTTTGTATGCATTCAGAAGATTGTAGTTTCAAAATGAGTTTTTCTGGAGAAAAGGTAAGTTAATTTTGTCATTTTATAACAATGTCATATGAATTTTAGTGACTATATTTGCGATTTTTGTCTACAAAGTCATAAGGTGATTTTTGCAATGTAAAAATAAAAATTATGTTTACGATATTCAATCTGTATTATGTTAAGTGAAATCCCATAAGTCATTATATATATATATATATATATATATATATATATTTTTTTTTTTTTGATTGGGAAAAGATATTGATTGTGGTTATTTAGTAATATTTTGTTAGTGAAACCATCGCGTAGTGTCAAAATTGCTAAAAACATTATGATGAGTAACATTAGTTTCATTTTTTGGTTATTAGGATTTTTGGGGGAAATTTTTTGAGGGGTGATGTTTAGTAAAACTGTGTTAGTGAAACTCTCATGTAGTGTTGAAATTGCTAAAATCACCTTAGGATGACATTGATTTTTTATTTCTAAACGATATTTCTGAAATCTAGAAAGTAATTTTTTTTTCAATAGCGATCATCTGTTATTCGTTTTGTTGATGGTTATGGGAATATATTCATTCATCAACCCACCATTGTAGAGGTTGATTTTACAGGAGAAAATGGTTGTGAAAATGTACAAACCACAGGACGTGGTATTAATTCTAATGTAACAATCGCTGGTGTGGCTGGAGGAAGTCACGACCCTCCCCAAAATTTATATAATTCACATTCAGTTTCTGGATGTGAATCTAAACTCTCTACTTCTACTACTATTGAACCCTCACTCTACAGGGACTTTTATACTGTTTCGGTGGTCTGATCACATAATTCTATCAAGTATCAAACTCGACAATTGGAGTATCAAGTTCGATTTCATGATCTGGAACTCTTTTCACCAGAGTGTTTTTTTGAAATATTTCGAGATATGCTTAATGAGATCTTTCAGTGTTTATCGGGTTCAGTAACTTTTTCTCACGTTTGGTTGTGCGTTAGTGCATCCAGTTTAGAAAGCACCATTAATTTACCGTTCATATTGCTTTCTGAACTAACTATCCAAAGGATAGTTGATGCTTTTTATGCTGTCGCCCAATCGAAATGTGAGTTTCTTTTGGCAAATGATCTGATTATCGATGTCGTACTTATCAATATAAGTAACAATGGTGGTAGTGGTAGAAAAATCAATGTAAAAAGAAGAACGCTGCTTAGCCTGGATGAATTTGTGAAAATAAAAAAGGTGTTGTGGAAATTAACAACAAAGACAATCTTTGCATGGCCAGACCACTTGTTCTGGGTGTTTCTGCACAAACGGATGATGCCCAAACAGAAAGACATGTGCGGTTAGATTGTAAAAAGTTACAAACAAAGAGGGCTTTAACTCTCCACAAAATTGCAGGGGTTCCGCTCATTTCTTGCAGTATTCCAGAAGCAGATCTCTTTCAAAAGCATTTGTCTCCGGAATTCCAAATCGTAATTTTTTTGGGAGAGGCTGATTTTTCTGTGGTGTTTCGGGGACCAAATGCAAATAAACAGACCTGTCTTTTATACCACAATTATCATTATGATTTTGTGCGTAGTGTGCCAGCTCTGTTTGGGAATAGTTATTATTTCCCCAGTTGCATAAAATCATTCAAAAATCCAATCAATTTGAAAATGCATAGATGCAAAAATATGTGTATCCACTGTCACACAAATGCCAGTCAGAGTGTGCCGGACCTTCTTTTGTGCAAGTCATGCAATAGATTTTTCTGTGGCAACGAATGTCTGAATTTGCACATACAAAATAATATTTGTTCAAAACTCCATTGTTGCAGACAGTGTTTGGCTACTTTCTCTACAGATAAAAGCCATGTCTGTCCACCTGAAAATTTCTGCACTCACTGCAAATCAGTCCGCCCAAAACAGAAATGCTTTGTGCAAAAATAGGAGGTCTCAAATAAACAAGTTTCTATGGTTTTTTTGACACAGAAACTATAGCTAAAAATCATCTTCATGTACCAGTCTTATGTAAAGCTGATTTTGGTAGTCACGAATGCGATTTCTGGGGGGGTGAAAACTGTGTGGGTCAATTTCTAGATGAGTTGTCTTCTGTCAGGTATGTCATGAAACAGGGACAAGATGACAGGATCCTTCATACTGTCAAACCAAAATACGAAAATGTTCGTGTAATTGCACACAATTTTCGTGGTTCTGACGGGTATTTTATTTTGGAATATCTTTTTTCAAAAAATTTGCAACTCCATGTAGTGTTTGACGGATCGGAGATACTTGCTATCTATTATGACCCATTAAACATTATATTTCTTGACAGTTTTTCCTACATTAATGTCATTCTTCGGAAACTCCCAGCCATGTTCGATCTCCCAGAAGTTCGTAAGGGTTTCTTTCCTCATAAGTTTCATACATCTAATTCTCTGGATTATCGTGGGGTCACCCGTGAAAAATCATGTTTCCATCCGGAATTTATGAATAAAGAAACTCATACAGAGTTCGAGACTTGGTAAGAAAATCGGCTAGACACTGAATACTGTCTGAAAGCAGAACTTTTAGCTTATATGAAAGATGACGTGCGTGTTTTGCATGACAATTGCAACACTTTTCGCAATCTCTTCATACAGCTCACCTAGATTGATCCCTTTCTCCATGACATTAAAATTGCAGGAGTATGTTTGAGAGTATTTCTCCAAAACTTTTTGAAACCTAATACATTGGCCATACTTCCTGCTCGGGGTTACATAGGGGCAAACGTAGAAAGTTGAAAGGCTTTGGCTTGGCTCAAATGGCAAGAACAACAGAACAACATTACTATACAACATGCACGTTCTGTGGGGGGGGGGGGGTGGAAGTTCCCATCGGACCTTCTTTTGTCGATGGGAAATGTGGAAGCTTTTTATATGATTTCTACGGTTACTTCTTCCTTTGTTGTCAAAAGTGCTATAGACCAAGTACATTCCAACCATACAGAAATACAAACATGATAACCCTTTTTGAGAAAACAAAGGATCGCGAAAACTATTTTCGTAGCCAAGGATTTGATGTGATCTCAATTTGGGAATGTCAGTTTAATACAGAAATTTCTGAAAACACAGCCTTGAAAACCTTTATTGCTGTTCTTAATATTCCTGATCCCATATTACCTTGTAGTGCTCTGCATGGCGGCAGAAACGACTGCTACAAAATGTATCACAAAATTCAGTCAGAAGGGGAAGTTATTCGCTATTTGGAATTCAGTAGTCTTTATCCATGGGTAATGAAATACCAGGTATTTCCTATGGGGCATCCCGAAGTTATTATCAATAATTTTCGACTATTCTCCTGGGGTATACTTTGGTATTTCCAAGCAAAAGTGGAAGCACCTACTGATCTCTTTTTACCGGTTTTTCTCATCACATTTAACGAATCTCCCCCATTGTGGAGAGTGTGCTTCCGAAATGGCCCCATTATGCACTCATACGGACCGATCATTTACAGGTTATTGGTGCAGTCCAGAATTAGATTTAGCACGTTCTCACGGTTATGAAGTTATTGAATTTTACGAAGTGTGGCATTTTTCTCAAAAATTTGAAGGGGAAGAAAACTTCTTTGCTCACTATATTGATACCTTTCTGAAGCTGAAACAGGAAGCATCTGGATGACCTGAAGGTCAAAACCGACAGGCTTATCTGGACGAGTTTTTGCTAAGGTAAGGCGTTATGTTAAATAGTGAACACATTGGTATAAACCCTGGTAAGCGTTCACTTGCTAAGCTTTGTTTGAATTCTCTATGGGGAAGGCTTGGCATGAGAAGGTTAAGAACTCAGACCCAGGTGATTTCCTCTTATGAAGACCTCGTAGAACCTGTTTTTAGATAACAGTAAAGTCATCCAAGATGCCATTACGAAACGACGACGTCATTGGAGTGAAATCGTAACAGAAGGATTGTTCACTTGTTAAGATATTTATTTCATTATCCCAGATTAGAGAGTTTTAAGTCATATTGCCACCAATGAAACTGATTTCTTTTTTTTTTTTTCTATTCGTCTAATTACTCTTTCTTCATGCGTTCTGTTTTGTCATTCCTACTTCACTTCCTCATTTGTGTATTTCGTTATTTCTGGTCTTTTCAGAATTCATTCTTCATACAATTTCTTAAGATTTTTTTCTTTGATTTTTATGGTGCAAAGAAATCAAAGGTCATACTGTGCCAGGAGACAGGGTACAGCAGTACATATGGTAAACGGTTAGTAGGGCAATCAAAGCATCAGTGCCCTCGGTGGTGTTTAATCTGATTTCATAAGTATTTAAAATTCATCACTTCTTAGATTACTTTTCTTACTTCTTTTCCTCTTGATCGATTATTATTATTCCTTAACACCTCCAAGGACTCATCGATGGAAGGCACTCTATTCCACGACTCCCGGTCCCTGCTGATTAATCCACCAGCTAAACAAAATGCCACTACCATTATTTACACACACAACGCCATCTACTTCCCCAAAGTATTTTTTGTGAGTACATTGCGTGTGCACTCCTGGACGAATTGTCCAAATGCGGAATAAAAACTACGAATTTCCAGGCGAGAAAACACTGCTAGCACTGTATGAGAGCGGCTACCTCATCTTCGCTTGAAAAACACCGATATAAATAAAGATTCCTCTCGTCATGACGACAGTCGAACATGTCTTTTCTATCTGTCTTTCTCGCAGCTGGTTTAAGGTTTTTTTTTTTTTTTTCTATTGGAATTTCCTTATTACTTCGCCAATTCTCCATATTTGCTTTGTGTGTCATAAAAGTCGTTTTCATCTTGGAAATTGAATATTTTTCTTTACTTACCTTATTGTGTCTGCTACAGTTATTACGTCATCTGCATAGCAGACTAGATTGGCGTAATCTACTATTGCTACATCATTATCAATTTTTGTTCCTTTTTATTCCCCGTTCCATATTTTGTCTATCCCTACTGTTCTTCTCGTTCTATTTTTTTTAAATGTGTCTCTGTTTGTTTTTCTTCTTCTTCTTCATACAATTTTCCCCTTATGTACTAACATTTTTTGTTCATTTAGGGAAATGTTTATATTCTCAAATAATTTTCAGTTCTTTTGTTTCTCTCCATATTTGTTTTGTGTGCCTTCGATTTCAACTTGTTTTGAATGATTATCCCAGAATTCTCGTTTTAATTTTCAGATTTTGCCACAAGTTTCATTTTTTAAACTTTGGTATCTGCTTTACTTTTCTTCACTACATTTATCTTGTAAATATGCTAAAAAGGTTTTTTCTCCCCTTTATGTACCAATAGTTCAACCTTCTCTTAGTATCAGAAGGATCCATCTCTTCGTTATATTTTCTATTTTTCTTTCGCCCCGTTTCATCTCCTTTCTCCTAAGGCTTCATTTTTTTTTTTTTTTTTTTTTTTTTTATGTTGGGCTCATATACAGGAGGTTGGTTGCTCAACCGTATATGGGTGAAAGGAGAAACTTGTTTGCATTTGATTTGAACGCCTGTATGTTGTATTTTGTGGGAAATACGTCTGGAGGAAGACTGTTCCACAGTACTGCAGTAGCAGGGATGAATGAGGAGGAAACGAAACTTGTTCTGTGGGTTTCTAGGTGTACTGTAAAAGGATGTTGGGCGGCAGCTGTACGTGTTTCAATGGGTTTAGTACAGGGTGGGGGAATTATTGATGCTGTTTCAGATGAACATTTCTCATGGAAACGTTTATAGAATATACAGATTGCGGAGACCAAGCGTCTATGTGAAAGTGGGGGAAGTGAGTTGGTGAGGGATGGGCCATTGATTAGTCTAATTGCTCTCCTCTGTATTGAATCAAGCATTTTGAGGGAGCTTTTTGGAGTCCCACTCCAAATGTGAGAGCAATATTTGAGAGCTGGACGGATTTGTGACTTGTATAGTGTTAGCAGCGGTTTAGAGGTGAAGTAGCGTCTTGAGCGAAAGAGAAAACCTAGTTGTTTGGAAGATGAGGATGCAATGGTTGTGATGCGTTTATGCCAGGAGAGACTTGATGTCAAGATAATTCCGAGAAGATAAATTTCGTCTTGTCTCTGAATATGAGTGTTATCGAAAACAATGCTGGGGAAAATGGTTTTCTTTTTTGTGAGAAATAAGATAGAACTGGGTTTTACTAGGGTTGAGGTTGACAAGGTTATCTGAGCCCCATTGGCGGATGGCTTGGAGGTCAGAATTAAGGGCAGTGGTGGTTGGTGTTCTGTGGTGAGGTGAGTTTTGTAAAGTAGGGTTTGTCAAATGAAAGGGAAGAATGTAATATGCTGTCATCTGCAAAACTGTGTATTGGGTTAGAGGTCAACTGAAGTAGGTCATTGAGAAGGAAGAGGGTGCTGCTTATTTAATATTTTTTAAAGACAACTGGGATTTGAAGACACAAAGATTTTTTTACTCTTCATATGTCAAATGTTTTTCTTTATCGAGACTGTCATGCAAATAGTGCAAAACCTAACAAACATGACACCAACGGACTGGATATTTTAGAGGTTTTGAGCCATTTACAGACGGTATCATCCAGTTTCACTAGATCAGGTAAGGAAACTTCAAACACAGAACACGGGAAAAGTGAAAAAAAAAAGCCAATTCAACACTATAAGCAGCTGAGCTGTTTGCAGTGGTGTGTGTGTGTATGGTGCTTCATTGATACATGTTGGATCCAGCAGTACTTGTGCAGCGATCTTTGAGCGTCACGGTCTTCTCAAGAATTATTGCTTTCCATGCTCATAGTTTATTCATCTGGTAACGGCGACCTGAAGCAGAATAATGGCTGGTGCACAGATTGATTGGAATAGTTCTGAAAGCAGTGGGTAAAGTTTGTCACAGTTTATTGGCCGAATCCAATCATAACTGAATCAATTCAATTACTTGTACGGCGAAGTAGAACCGTTCTCGACGGTGATTGTTTTATTCGCCAGTGTGAGGTCACCATGAGATACAACTCAGTTCGTATAAACAGGCAATCATACATTTTGAACAAGAACTTATCAAATGAAGGTGAATTATACTATCTCATGGTCTGGTGGAAAGGGTTCACTCTCGGTAACTCTATTTTTGTTTCTTTCTGAAAAACTAGAAAAACCTCCCAGAGAACGAGAGAGAGAGAGATGCAAGTAACATTAATAATGCTCATCACTGCTGAAATAATTACAAGCAGTAGGCAAGTTACTTGAACGTACCACAAAATGTGGCCCGAAATGTAAACCTAAGCAAATTATATTCCGATTTGCTTTACTAAGTTTTACCTTCTTTTAAGGTCACAACCAGGAAGTGTAAATGAAATAAAAATGAGCGGACATGCACGAATTGGATCCAGTAGTAGTTAATCATCGAGAGTGTGCCGTCTTTCCAGAAAAAATAAAGCCGTAGCTAAGGGGTGGAGAAAGGAATGCGAACATTTGGAGCAAAGAAAGATTGCGCTCAATGATGGATCCCAGGTCTTCATTTTCTTCTTGATTTATGCGAACTCGAATAAAAGAGTATTGAGGTAAGTGATAGAATGCCACGAACCCATCATAACAGTATACATGAGAAGATAGTTATTATTATTACGTGACACCTCCAGGGAGTCCAAAGACTCATCGAGGGAGGGCACCTCCTCTACAACTCTCTGTCTCCACCACTGAATCTATCAACTACAACGAACCGCAATTACCATCATCATCTACACCAACGCCATCTACCACCCACAACCACCACCACCACTAATATTTTCACAGACAATCACAAACATCCATGCCCACTTCGGGATTCGAGCCCGTAGCAGTTTGCTGAAAAGCGTATACGCTAACCACTCTGCCAACCATGCCGGCTTGTACGGGACATTTTGTTCCTCCTTGGAGATAATAGCAGAGCAAGTGCTGAAGACTGCTTCCACATCGATGAACGCGCTGATCATCTACTCTACATTCGATATCACTTTCAACCGAATAAACGCGCCATTTCATAGAGCACACAATCTCTCAATTACAGACAGGTAGTTACTTTGTCGAAACAGATTCCACTCCCCCCCTAAAGACCCAACCTTTGGAATGTATTTGAGGACTCAGTGGCTTGCATACTACCGTGCTTATATTGCTATGACCCAATACTTTTAATCGCCTATGCATACAAATTTTGAATTTTTTCGTGTCCAGAATTGCATTATCATCTTAAGCAATAAAATGCAAAGCTGTCGTATAAATGAGTAACAGAAAGTGAAAGATGACGCGCAATCGAAAATAGCCCTGAAGTCCGAATGAGAAATCAGTGACCATCTTTCGTTTGATTGTTAAATATTAATATTTACAGCAGAGTAAGTGATGTGTTCTGTGAATGAGCATTTTCATAATAATTCTATTCAAGCATATTGAAAAATCGTTTGAACTCAATTTATTAGTTAATGCTATTTGAATAAATTACAAGAACACGAATATCAGATTTGTATACGTCAGAATCAATAAATGTGTCTATTTATTTATTTATTTTTCTTGTACAGGTCCTCAAAATATTTTTGCGGAGCGGGACGGAGACCAGATCGTAATGTGGTACAAACGTTTATTCTGAAGATCCGATTTGAAATTCATTCTAATGGTGCAATAAACACCTGTCTAATAAACGAAAACAGTGAAATACGAATTGTCTCTTTTTATTTTTTCACATTTGTAAAAATATTATAACCCGAATACTGAAATTTATCGAATCTAATGCCAGTAAAGAAATAGATAAAAAATAAACATGAAATTTACAGAAGATTTAAACACAATTCATTTATATTAATTGGAGGAGGTCAACATTCTCAATATGCGATATGCAGTCTTCAGTTAAAGACAGCAGTTCCATACAAGACTTCTAATCATCCCACTATACTCGCACATTAAATATTCTGTGGCTGGATAACAGGCAGAGAGCTCGAAACCGAATCCTCTACCAGTTCATGAATGGTAGAGGATTCGCAAGTACAATAAAGACACGTTTGCGATATTTTGTTTCAGATTTAAAGTGCCAAATAATCCACAGGTAACTGACATGCAGTAATGAACATCCACAATTCATTCAATAATAAAATTCATCTATTTATAAATATTTCTTTCTAGCCGTGTTTGAATTGCAATATTGTTAAGGATGCCCTCATTGTCCATGTATTGTTTAGTACGTGGCTTCTGTTTCTTCGTTGTTTTGTTCACTTCCTGTATACTTCTCTAAACAGAAATTGAAGCTGTCGTATAAAGTTATTGGATCATTTATAGTAAGCAATTTGTTACAGTTTGTGTCTTTTATAAGATTATCAGCGATACTTGTCTCTATGATAGTAGAATGCGGTTAATCTGGTGGAGTTTTATAGCATGCAGAAGAAGTAATGGTGGTCTTGTGGTATGAATTTGCAACTAAGTAGTGGCCAGCTAATTTAGTGGTGATTACCGATGACATACTCGTATATGTGTTAACAGAAGCCTGAATGTTTTCTCTGTTGTGTAATTGTTGATGTCATTTAGCCGTGTTTGTAATTCTTGTAAGAAAGTTAGTAGTAGTAATATGTGCGTTTATTTAGTAACGTAAGTATCGATGTCGATAAACTGCTGATTGGGAACGAAAAATCCGGTTTGATCATTATTAAAGAATTGCACTGCAGTATGCAAACTGCTGATATCTCTAAGGTAAGGGAAAAAACTAAAAAAGACAAAATTGCCTTAATGATAATCACGAGTGAATTTCGTGAACTCGATGTTGTGGGAACACTAGCAAGGTACTACAAAATAAAAGGGTGCTGTTTTGGCAATAAATATTTTTCATATTACTTTCCCATGGTTAACTTTTGTATTTTATATGTGCATATAGCAGTAGCTTTTATGATTTATAGTATATTTATTTTCATTTTTGAATAACCGACTGTTTTCTTGTCCTTTCTTTCTCTTTTCACACTTATTATAATTGATTTGTTGTAACTCAAGTCAGGAAATGAAGCAGTGCACTGTATCTACCCTAAGGAATAATTCTACAAATTATAAGGTTAATTAACTCAATTACTGGGAAAAAATATCGCGAGATTCATTGATATCTTCATTAAAAAATAATTTTTAACCGTCTCCAAAAGAGTATCAAAATATTGTAGTGCATCCCTTCAAAGGAACAGATTTTCGGCTGAATTTTCTATTTGTACGACGCCCTGTTGTGACGAAGTTAATTTCATTTGTCATTTAGTGAAGAAATTGATTAATAATTCTATCAAAGTGGAATTAATAATTTCGTTTTTAATTCGCACAATGAAACAATTTAATAATTTGATTTTGTTACGACAAAATATAGCAAGTGCCAATTACTGAAGCCTTTAGTTCGGTGTAGCACCTGAACTGTTAACAAAGCTTGTATTTGAATATCAAAGGAAGTGAGAGGAGGGTTTATATCTTAACCTTAAAATTATCATACGAAGTTTGCTGCGTTTTCCTTCCAAGAAAATGATTTTTCATTCCGAAAAACAGACCATCTTATCGGAATAACACGCACTTTACAGACAATAATATAGTGGCTTCAAAGCCTGAGTTGCTTCCTTTATAACTCCAAAGAATCCAAACAACTGTTGAATATCCTTCATGGAAAGTGGAGTTGAGGAGTAGATTATGCTGGGAAAGATGTAGATTTTTCTTGTTGCGACAGACCATTTTTTGAAATGAAATAAGTAGTAGGGGTGTCGGTAGTGACCAAATGCTTCCTGTGGGCGTGGCTTTTCCCTGAGGGTATATGTGTCAATGGCTTCAGTTTGGAGGTTCTGATGAAATGCTTCCGGTGGGCATGGCTTCCTGACGTCATTGTGAGTGACGTCATGAGTTTGGAATGTTAGGAATTTCCATGTGGGCAAGTGTGTGAATGGCTTCAGTTCTTGTGTTTTGGTTCGCGTATGGGATTATGGGGGATTTTTTTGGTTCGCCTATGGAATTATGGGTGATGATAGAGATAAGGATTCGTGTTGTGATTGGTGGGACATTTTAAACCAAATGTTTCCGGTGTGCGTGGCTTCCTGAGTCAGAAATTTCCCTGGGAGCATATGTGGTCACTGGCTTCAGTTCTTGTGTTTTGGTTCGCGTATGGAATTATGGGTGATGGTAGAGATAAGGATTCGTGTTGTGGGTGTGTGTTGTTTTCAGATGTAGATAAGTGACGTCATTTGTTATTTGTAAATAAATGTCATCATTTGTTATTAGTAAATAAGTGACGTTGTTGTTGTTTTGAATGGAAAGGGAAATATTAGTGTATAAGTAATCGTGTTGTCATTGGTGGACACTTCTGACAAGATCAAGATCAAGATAACATTAGGATTCGTGACGTGAATGTTTGTTGTTATTGAGTTTGGAATGATAATTTAATTTAACTATATTCTATGTCACACAAACATACAGTTTTTTCTTCTATAGATGGTTGTACTAATTTTCCAATACATTTTGGGTATTTCTTTCCTGTTAAAGTGTGGGAATTCTTAGAGAAAGTCGTGATGGCTCTCGTGTTTCGAGCTTTTCTGAATAATTAATTATATACTTAAAGTACCTATCCTTAAACACACACACACACACATAAGACATAAAAATCGCTAATGTGTCCATGTTGATACTCTAATATATAACCTATGATTATTCTTATGGAAAAAAAAATACTATTCAGTATTAGAATTACACTTACCAAACAACATGCGATCAGATATGTTTAAGTTAAAAAAGTACTTACAGCTTTCCAGATGACTCTTATAAATACGAATATTCCAAAATAGTTCAATTTTATATCCACAACACAACACAAACACAAAAATCACAAAGAATGAAATTTCTGTAAATACTGTAACCTGAACTTGTTACTTCGTCCTTTTCATTACACACCGTAGATGCTGTGGTTTCGTCATTTGCAATATCCTCCAGCGAGCGGTTTTCTTCAAAGGGGATGACATGAGTCACATCCTTATTGTTCAAAAGGTAGCATTTCCTCAAGTTTGGATATTTCTCAAATAATTACATATGACTAAGGACTTAGTATCAAGAAGTTTGAATAACACTTATCCTAAAATTATTCATTCTTCGTTACCGTCGGAATTCATTGGTGTGTGTGTGTGTGTAGTAACGTGTTGGTTTAAAATATCTAATGGCTCTGTAAAATAACCAAATTCTAGCAGTATTGTAATTTCAGGTGAAATCTTCTGCACTAAAATTCTGGTTATTAAAATAATACTCGATTTTTTTTTTTTTTTTTTTTTGCTTCCAAGAGTGGACAGTTTCTTGATATATATGAGGGCTTGCATGAACAAATAAGACTTTTAACTCACTAATTGAAAAAAATAAATAAATAAAATAAAATAACAAAAATCTAGTTAGTTTGTGGCATTAAATTTTACAAGGAGAAAAAAAAAAATCTTGTGGTCTTACTTAAATTTGTATTTTGACTGTTGTCCTCTCAGCCCGACTCTTTTCTTTTTTTTTTTTCCATCCAAACAATTTCGGACAACCGCAATGGCGAGATCGTTCATCTCATTGGTTATCAGTTTGAGGTGACATCACTAAAAGATATCTACAAATGGGTAGGTCGCTCATCTTCCTTTGGATGAATTCGAGCCACAGAGATAAAGTTTGTACCATAATGTCACAAAGTAAGATAAACGCACATCAACATCAATCTACCAGCATGCGAAAACATGTCTGTGAGTCACCTGCGCAAAAGTTTCATTTGGAAGGAACGGTCATGGTAAAGGGTCAGGTAAACAGTAACTATAAAGTAAAACAATCGAGTCGAGTGTCTTTACAGTTACTGGAATTCGTTCGTCCAGTGCAGCTATCGTATTGTGTTGTGTTGTGGTGTTTAGGTCCAGTAAAGTAAAATAATGAGTGAACCACAAAAGTCTTTTAAGTAATATTTCAGCAAAATAAAATAAGCATTTGTAAAACTTAAATGAACAAAGATGTGTGTTGCTGTTGTGTTTTTCCACAGTGAAATTTTTACTCAGTTATTCAGTTTAGAATTTGATAATTAAATCCATAAGTTTATACCTTAATGCAATTCTGTTTAATTATTGTAAAAAAATCACTAATGTGAAATTAATGCAAGCACCATGGGAAACCTGATATCCTGTAATTAAGTATTTAGAAATTTGTCTAATGCTACCTATTGACATTTTTTTTTTCTTTTGAGTTATCTGTAAACATTTCGTTCGCATACTCGAAAATCCTACCTGTTAGAATTTGGTGATTTTACAGAGAGAAAGCAGATAATTTTACCCAAATCATAACTTAAACTCTTAAAGTTTAGTATAGAAAAAAGGTTTATACTTTCCAGATAACAAAAATACAAATTTTACCTTTCCCAACACAAAGTAAGATAAAAATTTGGTTATTTTACAGAGTGCAGATATTTTAACTCATCACCTTACCAAACTCTTAAAAAAGCTTGATGTAAAAAAGAAAAGAAGGTACATTTTTCTTTTCTTTTAAGATATTTGTACATGATAAAAGTTTAAAAACATATCACTGCCAGTCGAAACTTTTTTTTTTCTTTTTTTTTTTTTTTTTTCAAAACTTGACAACACACATTTGTAGTTTGGTGAATAAAGTACAAATGAACTGAAAAGTGACAATTTTGTTACTACATCTGTAGATAACTTCACCAGACTAGAAAAACAATCGTACCAAATTCAAACAATACGACTGTTAGAATTTGGTTATTTACAGAGAGACAACTGATATTTTAGTCTATCACGTTACTTAAACTCTAAAAAAGTTTATTGTAGAAAATAAAAATGATATCGTAGCATGCAGATAACAAATGAATCAACATGTATATATCAAATAATAATCGCCTTTGGAAGAGAAAAATCAAAATCATTAACAAACTTAATACCCATACCCGTTCTTCATTTAAATGATACTAAATGATGAAAACAAAATGGGTATGAATTTCCAAACTTTGAAAAGCTGATGAATTTCTTGCTTGCTGTGATCATAAATAGTTATTTGAATGTAAACATTTTATTTTTCTTGCGAGTCGAAACTTATTTTAAAACTTTACCACCCGTACATTCTAGTAATGAGGGAATTAAAAACAGAGACCATACCAAATAACGGATTTGTAGTTTTGTGAATAAAGTAAAAATGAAGTGATAAGTGACAATTTGTTACTACATCTGAAGTAGATACCTTCACCAGACTAGAAAAAACAGTCGTACCAAATTCTAACAATACGACTGTTAGAATTTGATTATATTACAGAGACAAACAGCTGATATTTTAGCCAATCACGTTACTTAAACTCAAAAAAACGTTTGTTGTAGAAAATAAAAAGGTATCGCAGCGTGCAGATAACAAGGAATCAGCACGAATGTATCAAAAAAAAAAAAAATTACAGCCATTGGAAGAGAAAAATCAATAACATTAACAAACTTTATAGCCAGAACCGTTCTTCATTTAAATGATACCAAATGATGAAAACAATATGGGTAGGAATTTAAAAACTTTGAAAAGGTGATGAATTTCTTGTTTACTGTGATTCCAAAATAGTTATTTGAAGGTAAACATTTTTTTTTCTTTACAATTTTCTTTCTTTCTTTCTGAGCTAATATTCATTTGAAATAAGAATACATAATTATTTATTTGTGTTGGAAAGAATATCTAATATAATAATTGTGTTAAAATATATAAATATCCCAACTGTGAAAAAAAAAAAAAAGAAAAGAGTCGGGCTGAGAGGACAACAGTCAAAATACAAATTTAAGTAAGACCACAACATTTTTTTTTTTCTCCTTGTAAAATTTAATGCCACAAACTAACTAGATTTTTTTTATTTTATTTTATTTTATTTTTTTTTCACTCAGTGAGTTAAAAGTCTTATTTGTTCATGCAAGCCCTCATATAAATCAAGAAACTGTCAACTCTTGGAAGCAAAAAAAAAAAAAAAAAAAAATCGAGTATTATTTTAATAACCAGAATTTTAGTGCAGAAGATTTCACCTGAAATTACAATACTGCTAGAATTTGGTTATTTTACAGAGCCATTAGATATTTTAAACCAACACGTTACTACACACACACACACACACACACTATTTTTCACCTAGGTACAACAAGTTGGCGACCGGATAAGAGATATATCTTTAAGATACGACTTAGTGAGAAATCTACAGTGTTGGAAAATAAATTCACATTTTATTTATTCGTTAATTTTGCTCAGTTATTCTGTTAGAATATGTAATTAAACTGATTTTTAAAAGTAAAATACAGAAAATAGCCATTCAATTTGAAAAAAATAAATAAATAATTTCACTTGTCAGAATTCCATACCTTAACAGCACTCGGAATTCGAAACAGGAAATTACACTTACCCTAAAGAAAAAGGCGCATAGACTTTCCCACCAAGCTTAGGAAACATAGCATGAGCAACTGTGGGAAGGAATTAAACAGAGAACGAACCAATCGGATAGTAATCTAAATTAATTATTCAACTAAGTCTCATATACTTTATATATTTATTAATTCTGCTCAGTTATTCTGTTAGAATATGACCTGTAAAAGTAAAATACAGAAAATAACGAATCAATTGAAAAAAAAAATAATAAAAATTTCACTTGTCTGAATTCCATACTCTAACAGCAATCGGAATTCGAAACCGGAAATAACACTTACCCTAAACAAAACGGCGCATAGACTTCCCCAAGTTGGAAAGAATTAATACAGACAACCAATCCGATACTACTCTAAATTAAAATTAAATGTAAGCATTAATTTACAACACCAATGAATTCCGACGGTAACGAAGAATGAATAATTTTAGGATAAGTGTTATTCAAACATCTTGATACTAAGTCCTTAGTCATATGTAATTATTTGAGAAATATCCAAACTTGAGGAAATGCTACCTTTTGAACAATACGGATGTGACTCATGTCATCCCCTTTGAAGAAAACCGCTCGCTGGAGGATATTGCAAATGACGAAACCACAGCATTTACGGTGTGTAATCAAAAGGACGAAGTAACTAGTTCAGGTTACAGTATTTACAGAAATTTCATTCTTTGTGATTTTTGTGTTTGTGTTGTGTTGTGGATATAAAATTGAACTATTTTGGAATATTCGTATTTAGAAGAGTCATCTGGAAAGCTGTAAGTACTTTTTTAACTTAAACATATCTGATCGCATGTTGTTTGGTAAGCGTAATTCTAATACTGAATAGTATTTTTTTTCTTTCCATAAGAATAATCATACGGTATATATTAGAGTATCAACATGGACACATTAGCGATTTTTATGTCTTATGTGTGTGTGTGTGTGTTTAAGGATAGGTACTTTAAGTATATAATTAATTATTCAGAAAAGCTCGAAACACGAGAGCCATCACGACTTTCTCTAAGAATTCCCACACTCTAACAGGAAAGAAATACCCAAAATGTATTGGAAAATTAGTACAACCATCTATAGAAGAAAAAAACTGTATGTTTGTGTGACATAGAATATAGTTAAATTAAATTATCATTCCAAACTCAATAACAACAAACATTCACGTCACGAATCCTAATGTTATCTTGATCTTGATCTTGTCAGAAGTGTCCACCAATGACAACACGATTACTTATACACTAATATTTCCCTTTCCATTCAAAACAACAACAACGTCACTTATTTACTAATAACAAATGACGACATTTATTTACAAATAACAAATGACGTCACTTATCTACATCTGAAAACAACACACACCCACAACACGAATCCTTATCTCTACCATCACCCATAATTCCATACGCGAACCAAAACACAAGAACTGAAGCCAGTGACCACATATGCTCCCAGGGAAATTTCTGACTCAGGAAGCCACGCACACCGGAAACATTTGGTTTAAAATGTCCCACCAATCACAACACGAATCCTTATCTCTATCATCACCCATAATTCCATAGGCGAACCAAAAAAATCCCCCATAATCCCATACGCGAACCAAAACACAAGAACTGAAGCCATTCACACACTTGCCCACATGGAAATTCCTAACATTCCAAACTCATGACGTCACTCACAATGACGTCAGGAAGCCACGCCCACCGGAAGCATTTCGTCAGAACCTCCAAACTGAAGCCATTGACACATATACCCTCAGGGAAAAGCCACGCCCACCGGAAGCATTTGGTCACTACCGACACCCCTACTACTGAAATAGTGTAGAAAACATCAGAGTGGATTTCACACATTTCTAATTTTAAGATACTTATATTTGAGAAATGTGTATAAAATCAAATCAAACTACCCCTGGCATTAAATAAAATAGTTCTCTTTCTGTGATTGTTCATTTTGAATTTATTTTTCACATGTTGTATTTAAACATTAATAAAATCATATTTGATATTTTGCTACGTTTTTCTTACTGTATTTTTGAGGATGAAAATTTTAAGCTTGCTAAGATGTTTTCAGAATATAATAGTAAAATATTATAGGAATTTAGAGTAAAAACGTTCGAAAACTTGAAAAAAAAACCCATCATTCCTGGAGATTTTTGAATTATGTTTTACTTATTTACTCCTGTTTCTGTTATTCCTCAACGACAGTGTCATATACCATTATCTCCCGAATGTCCTGGAAGGCACGTAATTGCAGTTAATAAGGGGGAGAGTAAGCTAAGAATACGATTGTGTATACACGTGGATGCATTTCTGGGTTTTCGGTGATTGATGGAGTTTGTTAAAAAAAAAAAAGATGAAAATGTTCTCTCGGAAAATGAAATAGATGAGAAGAGCAAAGAATTAGAAATATTTGTAAAAAAAACATACAAGCTTTTTGAAGCATGCTTCTCTGTTGTTATTTTTAGATGAACAATGGTTGGAAGTTGTATTTGAACTTCTGAAGGATACCAATGGTCTGAAGGCCACAGATAGAATGTGGTCTTCCAACGCTAAATGAAACGAGATTGGCTGAGTTGCTTTGAATGAAACCGAAGAACTGTCTTTAAATCACTGCGTGTGTTTTTCTATCCAGTTCGCTTATTTTTTGGAAAGAAAAACTTAAGTATCAGGGAGGGAAAAACTTCCATTCCCGTATGAGACAGGCTAACTCACCTTCAGGTGAAAAGCCCTGATAATGGCTCTTGGCAGTCTACATAAAAGTAGGATGCTGAAGTCCTTTTGAACAGTTTCAGTAAATGAGGTGTAGAATTTTCTCTTCTCAGTTTCTGTAGTTTTGTAGAAAGTAAGTTTAGATGGAGGAGTTTTTTTGAATACATTAGCGAATAAACAAACAGAATGGTTTATATATCACACTCAGGTTTTTGCAGTGTTCTATTTTCTAGATGAGATGTTTCTTAAATTTGATTTTTCTATTTTGGAGTTTTTGAATTGACAACGTGGTTTTATATAATTTAACCAGAAGTTCAATTCTTTTCATATATAAATGACTGCCGCGTAAATGGTATTCGACCGAATCGACTTCTTTCTACTTCATACCTTCCTTTCAACTTTTCTTTCTTTCATACCTTCCTTTCAACTTTGCTTTCTTTCATACCTTCTTTTCAACTTTTGTCTATTTCATATCTTCCTTCCTTTTCCAAATTGAAATGTGTTAATTTCAATTTGGTTTGGAATTGACACATTTCACTTAATCAGTTGTGTTTAATATTATATATAAATAAGGGAAGTGAAAGCTTCATTGCTAATTATTAAAAAAAATGTGAAATGTAATTGAAGAAAAATTGTGAGTTTGCAGGTAAAAGATTACAAAAAGAACATTTTCCCACTTTGAATAACGACAATTAGTTGCTGACATATGGCAGTCAAGTAACACAAAATTTCACAATATCGGTTGCAATTTGTGAAACTGACTCAGATTTGTTTCTCCTTATACTGTGTTTGTTTAGCTGCAAGCGCCTTGAATTTTGGCAAAAGCGATTATTAAGTGCGAAAGAGAAGCCTTCAGAAATGTATCGTGGCAAATGATGGAATTTTCTTGCATGCTGTGGCAATATTAATTACAGTCAAACTTTTCCAAGAAAACATTCTCCATTCCAACAAACATGGATATTTTAAAATGCTTAATATTGGAATTGTTTTACTCGTTCCATGTTTTGAAATGTGTGCTTATAACACTTTCAGCCAAGAGACTAATAATATACAACGTGGCCATAAAATAATTTTCCCTCTTTGGAGGCATCTGTAGTTAAACCAATAAACAGAATGAGACCAAAATTTATATTGAGACTTTTGAAGGAATGGGAGATGATTTCCGCGAAAAAAAGATTTAGTACCAAAAGTCGTCGATAGAGTAATTATGGCGCTGGCAGAGTCGAAAACAATCTGATAATTACATTAAAGGCATATAAATTGGAATAATAACATTTCGACGGTGTAAGCGACAGCCGCGTCACTGATTCCAGCTGGTAGGACGCATATTGAGGACAATTCGTCAGTCATTCGAACAACTGCCTGAGCATTCTCAATCCCTTTTTAAGTGGAATTGTTGGCGCTGCTGCCACGTACGGACAGTAAAATTTTCATAATCCTTTTTACCTGCGTTTACTGCAAATATTTGACTGCTTTCGGCTCCGCAAGCGCCAAAATTTCCCCTATCGGCGACTTTTGGTACTAAATCTTTTCTTCGCGGAATTCATCTTCCCATGCCTTCAAAAGTCTCAATATAAAATTGGGTCTCATTCCGTTTATTGGTTTTTAGCTACAGGTGATTCCAAAGAGGGGAAAGTTATTTTATGGCACCCTCTATCAGGTAAATATTCATTTGTCGCATGGGAATTACTTCATGGTTCGCTGTTTGTAAGCAATGTTGATATGTTGTAAAGATCCAAGTACTTCAAATTCATTTCTGAACTACAACCGTCCTTGAAGAAAATCAACAACGTGCTGTGCCCATTATTAAGAAAACTTTTTTTATTTGTAAAGCATGCAATATTTAAAAAATCGATAAAGCTTTATCCTCGATACCCACTGTATTTTTTATAAGGTTGTGTAAAGCGATGGAGTTCTGTAAAGTTTTGCGGTGTTGCAGTAGGAGGTGGAGTAGTGAAACGAAACTGAGACAAAGTAGTGATCGGTGATTTTGGTGTTGAGTTATATCAATGAGGTATATCAATGGATGGGAGTCCATATATTAATTTGGTCAATGCATGATTGTATTAGTGAATTGTTAAGTATTTCTGCTGTTGTTGGGGAGTTTATGTTAGGTTTATGTTGTACTGACTTAGTATATCAAGGTATGTGTTAGTGGTTGAAGAAGCATGATCAAGGGTATTTATGTTAATGTCTCCTATTAGCATGACACTATGTGTTGTACAAGGATCAATGCCGCTTATTATTTCGGAGTCTGTATCTTATGATTATCGTGTGTTTGACGTGGTTTGTATTTATTTGTGATTTCGATTATCAGTGTTTCCGCATGTTCGAAACCAGTTTGTGTTTCGGTCACGCTATTTTTCTTTGATAAAAGCCACGATACCATCTCTTCTTTTGTTGGGTCTACAAACGGTGTAGGGCAGGTAGTTAATAATGTTGTATGCATAAGTTTCTGTGACATTTATCGCAACTTCTGTCAGGATAAGTTTATCTTTCTCAAGGTGTAGTTGAGCAGTGTTATCAATGTACGCCAGTGTTTCGTTACATTTCCTATGTTTGTGTGATGGTGAAGTCGATATTTCTGGAATGGTTGTCTGCCACTTATTCAAAGAGTCAAAGACTTTCAAATTTATATTTTCTTACTGATATGTTGGCCCAGATTTGAGATATTCGTGCTGGAGTTTTAGAGATAATTTTCAAGCTTGTTCATAAGGATGGAGAGAGAGAGAGAGAATTAATATACTATATTGGTAGATTGCTTAGGTTGGAATCTCGTGCAATTATAGCATTACTGTTATTATTAAAAGAGACCTCCAGAAACTCATCGAGGGAGGCCACATACTACACACACCAGCTATCATATTATTCTTGAGTTTATTGCACTCACAACATCCGAAGGCAATACATTCTAATCATCCACCATCCTCTGAGAGAAAAATCTAGCCTTCGTACCCTGCTTGGGGGCATTCATCCTCAACTTCCAAGCATGTCCTCTCATCCTTTCCCCACCCTCCATAAATTGAAAACTACCATCAATTGAAATTCTGTATAATCCTTGCAGAATGTTGTAAATGTCACACATATCTCTCCTCTTTCTCCTGTTTGCTAGCGTCTGCAGTCTACAAATTCTCAATATCTCTTCATAATCAGTATTCCACAATCCTGATATCATTTTATAAACTCTCGTCTGAACTCTCTTCAATATATCAGAATCACAACGGAAACCAGGAGACCAGACCTGCACACAATAGTCCAAGTGAGGTCTTATCAAGGCCTTGTAAAGAGGCAAAATGACATCCTTTACATGTGAACGTTCGTTTTAACATTGCAGTTATCTTTTGAATTCTATTTCCAATCTTTATGACATATCCCTGTACTTCAATTTCCTATCTACTAACCCTCCAAGATTCCTAACCTAATAACAAGATCTCTAGCATAGTCCCACCAATTATGTTTAATATTATATATAAATAACGGAAGTGAAAGCTTCATTGCTAATATTTAAAATAAAACCCATTGTGAAATGTAATTGAAGAAAAATCGTGAGTTTGCCGGTAAAATATCACAAAAAGAACATTTTCCCACTTTGAATAACGACGATTAGTTGCTGACATATGGCAGTCAAGACTAACACAAAATCTCACAATATCGGTTGCAATTTGTGAAACTGAATCAGATTTGCTTCTCCTTATAATGTGTTTGTTTAGCTGCAAGCACCTTGAATTACCTTCAATTCAAGGTGAATAAAAATGTAAGAGTGAATTATTACAGTTCACTGTTACACATGGAAATAAGATTGCAAGCTTTTTTTTTTTCAGAGTATATCAAAATATGCTCGTACAGAGTAAGTACAATTGTCACATCATATTTTCCGTTTAGTACAAACACACAGTAAATAATATTTTTCTAATCAACAGTTTATTATCTTGCAAAAAATTACATGGCTATTGTTATATATATTTACATATTATTACTGGAGTCTCCGTAGCTCAGTCAGTATAGACGAAGCCCTTTGGTCGGAAAGATCTGCTCCTGATTTCCGTCCGTGACGTAAGGAACCTTCATCTGGTCTCTTTCAACGAAAGGTGGGTTAGACGGTCTCATGCGGGGGTAGGGATTTTTTTTCACCCGGGAACTCGGGTTTTTCGTTACCCGTTCAGGGGGCCGGTTTGCCCAGAAAAGCAAACCGGCCCCTGAACACATGCATCTACAGACACAGGGCTAACCACCTCAGCTCGAGGTAGTAGCGATTAAATGTAGAAAAATCCTCGACACTGCAAGGTAAGAGAGAAGGAAAGGAGTAATAAGAAAAAGACATGTTATTACAATTATTATAATAATAACAATATAATATTATAATTAGTGTTCAAGTTAACAGAAATCATAAGCAGATCAATTTACGAGTTTTACATTAAAACAGTTACACAATTATTTCTGCATTTGACCATTTCTGTTTCTATTTCAGTTTGCAGTTTATTTTAATTCAAAATTTACATTTGCTGCTCCTTTTTTGTTGCAGTAGGGAATTCTGAGTGCGTTCATTTCGCTTTTTCGCAATACATTTTTACATCGGTAATTTTTTATTAATAATTTTAATATCAATAATAATAATACTCTTATTATTCTTCGAGAAGAGTTTCATTTTTTAACATCATGATACAAAACTTTCATTGGTGAGTACTTCGTTTTTTGTTTCACCTTAAAATTAATACATGCATTATTATTGATGATATCAATAACAGATTTTTCCCGCTAAAAGCTAGGTAGGGTTTAAAGGCCCCACCTTACACCCTGTAAGGGAATAAAATGAATTACTTATTATTCATTAATATTATTACAGTTTTTTTAAATAGTTACTCAATCTTCGTAAATCGTACATATTATTGCACTTTATACGTTGCACTTATCTACAAGCAAATACTTGTTATCTTCATCTTGCTATTCAAAAGCCATCATCTTTATCATCGTCTTGCCGGCATTGTGTGTTTCATATACAACTAAGAGATTATTTCTTCTGCACCGAGATCAAGCGTACATTTCTGATTGTTTAATATTTTTTATAAATATACTTTTCGCACAGAGATTATTATTATTATTATTATCATTCAGGCTATTTACAGCTAAACGGTTAACACAATGCTGTCTGTTCGAAGAGTTCAGTGTTAATGGAAATAATAGAAATGTTAATAACAACTATGATAATGGTGGTTATGAGGATTATTTGATTAAGTCATGCGGAGGCAGACTAATACCACCTACTTCACAGCGAGAGTTTTTTTTTTTTTTTATGAAGAGCATGGGAGTGGCGTACAGTATTTTTGTTGTTTGGTATTCTTATGGTAATAATAATAATAATATATATATATTTTTTTGACAAAGTTTATTATTCTCTTCATTTATACAAAATATTTATAAATATACAACTGAAAAATTACTATTACGTTTTTGTTCACTACAAATATTCAGTATTTAATGTTAAGTGAATATCTTATTTATATACATAAATAATAATAACTAACAATGTATTTTTCCATACATATTTACAATTATTCATTTCATGTGTTAAGGGAGAGATGTTTTTCATATTAATCATATTGGTTGTGGAATTTTTTTTTTTTTTTTTTAGATAAATATACATACTTTTTTTTCCTCAGCATTTTGTCATTTACATTTTTATTTTCATCTGCAGTTCAATTAATTCTCAAATTATATTCAAAGTTTCTTTTTTTGTATTAGCAGGGAATGCTGAATGGATTCATTTCACTTTTTCGCAATGCAATTTTTAAATTGAAAATAATATTAATAATATTTTTTATTAATCATAAAACTGTATTTTAAGGTTTTTTCATATACACATTCACAATGATTAATATAATATGTTAAGAGTGATCTCTTTCATTTTGACAATATTGGTTATGCATTAAAATTCTATAAATATATATAGTAGTTTTTTTTTTTACATTTTATCTATTACATTTCTATTTCAAAATTAACAACAAATAATAATAATAATAATAATTTTTTTATTACATTACATACATTTGTTAGAGTTATTACATACATTACATACATTTGACTACATATCATACAACATTATTTACATTTGTTTACATATTGATACTAAAATTATCTACATTTGTTTACATATAATACAGACATTGGTTTTCATGTGATACCTTTACCTGCATTTAGTTACATATGATACATACTTGTTTTTGTTGTTTTGTTTTGAATGAGAAGTAATTTCTCAACTTTCATCCTCGAAGCTTATTTGTAAGCTTATCTGAGGATGACACCAGTTGGTTATTATTTATTGGTTTCTTTGCTGTGTTAGCAAGCTACGAAATCTATGATTGAGAAATGTAACATAACCATAAAACCACCACCATCTATTATCTTCCCCAGATAAGCTCTGCAAAGCTTCGAGGAAGAAATCAGAAAAGCTCCCAAATAATCAGAAGAAAAATTATTATTTTATTATTATTATTATTATTATAAATTTTGTATATGTATATAGGCTGTATAAAAGAAATCATTGTACTCTACATTTTGAACAGAACAGAAATTGTAATACTACGCATTACTATTATACGCATACTATCACAATTTCTGTTCTGTACAAAATGTAGAATACAGTGATTTTTTTTATACAGCCTATATACATATACACAATATATAATAATAATAACAGATACTTGCAAGTTAGTAATTTTCTTCCTCGAAGCTTAGCAGAGCTTATCTGAGGAAGATAATAGATGACAGAGGGTGGTGTTTTCATGGTTGTGTTCCTATTGTGGTCACAAGCCAATAATAATAATAATAATAATAATAATAATAATAATAATAATAATAATAATAATAATAATAATAATAATAATAATAATAATAACAAATACTTAACAACTTATAATAACAACAAATTATAACTTTATTTTTGTCTCTGATAAATTGCATACATATGATGTAGAATTTAAGGCAATGATACTATATTTTCTTTCATGTGATTCAAGAGCAATTACTAGTTATAATTTACATAATGTGCAATGCTATGACATAATAATTCTTGTGTTATTAGTTACAATTATAATATAACCATAATTTACGTGTACTCTTGTTAAATTTAACATTGCAATGTAAAACTGTAACATTTCATGTTAAAATTAAAAGAGTTTTTTTTTTCCAAAGTTTGACAAAATGTGATCGCATACATACATCTATAATATGATCATTCATGTGAATAATATATAAATATGTTTAATTTCAGTAATTTTTTTAAACTATAATAACATTTTGTTTATCATAATACAGGTTATTTACATATATACAATAATGCGTACTATTACAATTTCTGGTCAGTACAAAATGTTAAATACAGTGATTTTTTTATACATCCTATATACATATACACAATATACAATAATAATAATAATAAAATCATAATTGTTTCTTCTGTTTATTTGGGAGGCTTTTCTGCTTTCTTCCTCGAAGCTTTGCAGGGCTTATCTGAGGAAGATAATAGAATGCGGTGGTTTCGTGGTTATGTGTCTATACCGGTCGTAAGCCAGGTGTTGATTTTACTGTTTGTTGGTACGTGCTTGGAAGACTTCAACTGCTATCACACAGTTTAACTTTTTTTTTTTGCAAGTAGGATTGGATTTGAACATGGGGTGTTTGTTTGCGTCCTTGTTGTGTTTTTTGAGAGGGGTTGTGTGTGTGTGTGTGTGTGTGTGTGTGTGTGTGTGTGTGTGTGTGTGTGTGTGTGTGTGTGTGTGTGTGTGTGTGTGTGTGTGTGTGTGTGTGTGTGTGTGTGTGTGTGTGTGTGTGTGTGTGTGTGTGTGTGTGTGAAGGAGAGAGAAAGAGAGAGGAGTGTTACAGGGATTTCTCTAAATTTTATTCTCGCTATTTGGGAGGCTTTTCTGATTTCTTCCTCGAAGCTTAGCAGAGCTTATCTGAGGAAGTTAATAGATGGCGGTGGTTTCATGGTTATGTTTCTATACTGGTCGTAAGCCAGGTATTGATTTTACTGTTTGTTGGTACGTGCTTGGAAGACTTCAACTGCTATTATATAGTTATATAGTTTGACTTTTTTTTTGCAAGTTGGGTTGGATTTGAACATGGGGTGTTTGTGTGTGTCCTTGTTGTGTTTTTTGAGAGGGGTTTGTCATAGGTTGTGTATGTGTGTGAGGCAGAGAGAGAGAGAGAGAGGAGTGTTACAGGGATTTCTCTAATTTTTATTCTCGCTATAATATTTATATAGCGCCTGTTTCATCTCTCTGTATGTTCCTAGGTTTCAACCGTCGAATGGCAGTTTGTTTATCATATCTGGTACGTAGTAGTTTCGGTTGGCTTTGCCGTAGTGATTGTTGTACTTATATGTTATGTTGTTTGTTGACTGTGGTCTTGTTATTTGATATGTTGTTCTGGTTACTCTATATGTTGGGCTGTAGTAGTGTTTTAACATGACTGTGTAGTGGCATAAGTGTTTCACCTTAAATATTTTGTGTTGTGTCGGTGCTGCCTGCATACGTGTGGGTTGTTTCCAGAATATCAGTTTTACCATTTTATCTTGCAACCATTGTAGCCTGTTAAGTCTGTAGTCTGCGCAGAATGCGTATGATGTGATTGCATATCTTAAAATGTTTTCACATAATGCTTTATAGATTAGTATTTTTATGTGGGTTGGGGCAAGGTCTTTTAATCTGTATAATTTGCTTGCTATTATCCTAAGCTTGGTATGTAGGTAGTTCGTATGGCTATTCCAAGTTTGATCTGCATTGAACTGACGTACGAGATAGCGTGTTGTTTTCACCTGTGTGATGGTTGTCGTTTTAGGTTCAGTGCTTTGCGTATAGGAGAACGAATGTCAGCTAGTGAGGTATTTAGTTCCTATGTGCAGGGTTTCTGGGTTTTTGAATATCATTAGCTTTGTTTTCCAGGGTTTATATATATGCCGTTTTTGGTTAACCAGTTAGTGATTTGAGTGATGAGTTGTATATTTATGTAAGCGATATTTGCGTTGTTGTGAATGGATATTATGGTCGTGTCGTCTGCGTACTGGAAGATTTTACTTTTTAGGGGAAGATGACTTATTTCATGTGTATGTTAAATAGAATGGGAGATACCACAGCCCCTTGCGGTACTCCACGGTTACTAGTACCTCTTTGCTGTATGCTGATCCTATACGTGTAATGTGCTTCCTGTTTTTCATGTATGCTTTTAACCACTGGAGTAGACGACCTCCGATTCCGATACGCGTTAGTTTCGTTAACAAGGTGTTGTGTGTTAATGTGTCAAATGCTTTTGTTAGGTCAACGAATACGACTGATGTTATTCTGTTTTTATCCAAATCAGCGGTTATTAGATCTGTGAAAAATTCCAGGAGTGTTGCTGTTCCTTTATATTTTGAAAGCCATATTGTGTTTTGAGTATGATTTGAAATTTTTCAACGTATGTGGAGAGTTTCCAGTGCACGATGCGCTCCATGATTTGGTTAATTACAGATAACGTGACGAAGGGTCTGTAATTACCTACAATGTTTCTTTTTCCATGTTTGTGTATGAGTGTGATTAATGCAGTCTTTATTGTTTCAGGAATGTGTCCCGTTTTGAAGATTTTATTTAACCGTTTTTGTATAACTGGAAGTAGGTTGGTTGAGGGCTTCTTGATGTCTTTTGGTCTGAATCCGTCTATTCCAGGTCCTTTGTTAGGGTTAATTTGTTGAATTGCAAGTGATAGTTCTTCTTTTGTTACTGTGGAGAACCACATCAACTGGGTTGGTCGTGGACGTAGTGGAGAATTTTCGTTTGTGTGAGGGTTGTTTCTTGTAGTTTTTGGACAGAGTTCACGAAGTACTGATTAAAGTTGTTTGGCAACTGTTTAACGTATTTTGGGTCGCAAGCAAAACTGTGTTTTATTATTTCTGAGACGGTGGTTCTGTGTGTATTGTCCAGCATTTCATTAATCAATGCCAGGTTTCCTTTATATCATTCTGAGCTGTTGTTAATTTGTTGTTCCTTTTTGCGGTTGTAATCTATGTTGTTAGGAGATTCCGTTTTCTTTTGTATTCAGTTTTTAAAGCGATATTGTTCGGCGACTTCTTAAGTTGTTTCCATAGGGCATCTTTTCTTTGTATGTCTGTTAACATGTTGTCTGTTATCCATGGATTCTGTTTCGTTTGGGGGCGTATTTTTATTGTTGTTAGCGCTATATCATATATTTTGTTAAGTACAAGTTTAAGGTTATTAACACAGCTTCAGCAGAATCTAAAGATGCTATCTGCATCCCGTCTTTTTTTCTGATTTCGTCGTTTACTATTGTTTCGTTTAGAATGCTATAATACTGTTTTGTAGTCTCAGTAAGTTTTATGGGTTCTGGTTCAGTGTGTAACTGTAATGCTGTGAAATAATGGTCTGCCAGTTGCATGACATGACGGCTGCTGTGTGGCTGTTCGGAGGGGCCCTTATATTTATATGTTCAATGCAGGATGAGGTTGTGGTATTTCCGATTATCTCTTGTCGTGTATACGACTGTATGGATGGTGTTATATTATATGCTGATAAGAGGTCTAGGTATTGTGTTGTTATTTATGTTCCTAATGTTTATATTAATGTCTCCTATTATTATCAAGTATTTTGAGGTGCCTACTTCCGTGGCTGAAAGTCATCTGTTGAGTTCATCTAGAAATTTTGTGGTGCGTAAGTAGGGTGGTCTGTATATTGTGTTTAATATCAAGGAGTTTTCTTGTTTGATGTTTTTAATTTCGATGCATAGGTTTTCTGCGTATTCTATTTTATAGTTTATTTCTGTTACTTCTAGTTTGTGTTTGGTAAATATTATTATACCACTGCCTCGTTTTGTTTGTCTGCATTGCGTGTGTTGTTGGAAGTGTGGCATTTGATAGATGGTTGCCTCTTCGTTTCCCGTAGATAATTCGGTCAGCATTAAAATGTCTATTTCGTCTATATCTTCCTTTAGTTATGCTTGCAGGGTCAGCCAGTATTATTGAATTCTTCTGATGTTGCTGACGAGAATAGATAGTCCTTTTTTGGGGATAGTCACTTGTTTCCATTCTGTTATTGATTTCAGGATGTGGCAATTATCATGTTCCGGGGTGATTACGTCTGTGTGATGGTCTTCTTCCATGTAGGTTGGTGTGCTGTTCCTTATTTACGAGTCATCAATATTCTTCTTAATGTGGCAGCCTGTTGAGGTCTTCTACGGATTTTATTTCGATTGGTTTTGCATCGTGTGCCTTTTTAAGGAATATTTTGCTGACTCTTATCCATATAAACTGGTAATTTTTTTCTGTTTTTACTTTCCTTTCTTGGAAGAATAGTTTCTCATAATATGGCGCTAGGTACTCCGACAAGTATATTGACGTATTGTCGTGGTCTCCTTTCAGATCCTTGACTATTGTTTTTTTTTAATACTGCTAACTTTTATAAGAGTAGGTTTTGTTGAGCCGTTGGTGAGTCGCACCGCGACGGGAGTAGGACGCGAATTATTTTTTCTTTTTCTTTTTGGTGGTAACCGATGTACTGACTGGATATCTTTTGATTCAATGGGAGCTCCAATTTTTTGGCCTAGTTGTATTACGGTGTCTTTTAGATGTTACGTAGCAATTTCCAGGAGACCATCTATGAGGAGATCATTTTTGTACTGCTGTTGGTTTACGAGCTCGTACTGTTTCTTTAGTGTTTAGTTCTTGTCGTAGTTTCGTTGTCCCTTTTATTAGATTATGCTGCTTAATCTCTCTCTCTCTCTCTCTCTCTCTCTCTCTCTCTCTCTCTCTATATATATATATATATATATATATATATATATATATATATATATATATATATATATATATATATATATTACAGTTGTGAATAACAGATACTTGCAAGATAATATTTTTAAATAATTTTTTTTATATTTATTTTTTTGGGGAGAATAAAATAATTTATTTTATGATTATCTTACTGAGCATTTACATATATACACATATTTACATATATTTACATATATATATTTAAAATATATATATTTAGTGACTTTAAACCGAGATAAAATATTAAGTTTTAATGAAAATTGTGCAACTAGTTTCTTTTTTTAGCTCATCTGGTTCATTTAAAAGAGGGCGTGCTTTGTGTCCTAAGGTAGAAATAGTTCCGAGCTTCTGAGGTGGAAAGTGATGAGATTGACAGTGCAGATATCTATTAGTATGAGTGGGTTTTCTGTATACAGAGATTTTAAATATATCAGAGCATCGTGTAAGAATTACATCCAAAATTTCTTCTGGATCCTCCTAGGCAGTGTACTACGGAAACTACTCATTTTAAAGGTAGCATCTCCATCCCATACATTAGTTCAGTCTCCAATAGATTGGCTAAAGTCCTTAAAAATATACCATCAGGACGTTTTTCACTACACTTCCTAAAATCCGTTCTCTTATAAGTTATCCGAAGCCTATTCATCACAACCTAAAATATCTAGGTGATACAAATTATGGTGCGATTGTAATATTCCTTATTTTGGACAGACTAACAAATCTATTGAACTACGTATAGAAGAACATAAGAGAGATCTACTATGAAAGATTACATGCAACTGGACTATCCAGTCATGTTCTTTTCTCAAACAATCCTCATGATGATCTCCAAAATCACTGAGCTTTCTGGGATAAATCTGAAAAACTTTTTCGCTGCAGTGATGAATTTGAAAGGAAAATTGTGGAATCCAGAGAAATCCTCCTTAATCCTGAACATCTGAACAACAATTAACTATACAACATCCCTGATAGCCATGCTGCAGTTGTTCAATACTGGCGTTAATGAGAACTCACAAGCACACACGCTATAAACAATGGCACGTGGGATAGAACAACTTAAAAAATTCAACGTTTTTATGTCAATTATGTATTGAATTTTTGCTTGTAATTCTCAGTTTTTTGTAACTTCAATTTTTATTATTGTGTTCTACGTTTAGTGGATACCCGATGAAGGCTGTAAAAGGCTTAAACTAGTTGTATCATTTTCATTAAAACTTAATATTTTATCTCGGTTTAAAGTCATTAAATATCTATTTTTAAAATGTACCATAACAACCGAGTAGAAGTTCAGGAATACATTACACACACACACACACACGCACGCACGCACGCACGCACGCACACGCACACACACACACACGCACACACACACACATACACACACACACACACACACACACACACACACACACACACACACACACACACACACACACACACACACACACACACACACACACACACACACACACACACACACACACACACACACACACACATTACAGTGAATTTCATACAAATTTTCCGTTTTTGTATTCTAAAACGCGTTAATAATAGTTACTATGGATGGTAATTTATAGTGTGCAATTGGATAAGGTTACATTTTTAACAACATTTATAGTATAACAGTAAGTTCTATATATTTCACATTTTTTTGGTTTTTTTGGATGTTTTAACCGCTGTAACTACAGCACTTCAATGTAATAAGTTTTTATTTATTTATTTATTTATATTCTTTTGTTGATCTCGGTTGAGATGTAATGTCTGCTTGCATCCTCGAAGCACTTTTTAATGATCTTATCTGAGGATGACACCGGTTATATATATATATATATTTTTTTTTTTTGATTGCCGTGTTGAAGTAGGCTCATTTTGGTAGGTCAAGTGGTTCACATTCTTTTTATTGTGGTCTTCTTTTTGAAGTAATTAGGAGGCTTTTTTTTTCACTGTGGCAGCCTTTCTCTGTCTTCTGAGCTTTTAATTTGTATCGGGTTTGAAGTTTGTGACTTCTTCATGAATATATTGGCATCTCTGATCTACAAAAATTGGTAATTGTTTTCTGGTTTTTGATTTTTTTACTTGGCACAACAGATTCTGGTTAGATGGCGTTAAATATTCGGATAGGTAGATTGGCGTGTTGTCTTGCAATGTGTTCAAGCCCTTGGCAACTGGTTGTTTCTGTATGCTGGGCTTTTATGAAATTGTCTCCTGTGGACTTGCTTGTAAGACGAGTTATGACTGGTGTAGGTCGTGGCAAGCCTTGTTTTTTGCTCTTCCTAGGAATCCGATATACGGTCTCAATGTGGTTAAGCTGTAGGGGAATGTCAATTGCATGGCTTAATTTTAATACTACGTCTCAGAGGTTTTCTGCAGGTTGTTGCTGTTGTCTTTATGTTGTTGCTGATTTCAAAGTTCGTATTGTAGTTTTAACGAATGAAGTTCTTGACGGAGTTCGGATGTTTCTTTCATCAAATTGTGTTGCCTGTCGTTTAGTGCGTTAATGCTCATTTTGATGTCTTTTACTGTTTGCAACACATCTATCACTGCTAAATTATTATGTGTGACCAAATCTTCATATTCGCTAGATTTTTTTGTTATTTGTTCGTTCTGTTTGTCGAAGAGTTCTTGCACAAGATCTACTAAGCTGGCTTTTATAGTCTCTATACCGTTTTCTATTAGTATATTTAAAGTGTTGAAATTATAGGACTCACCCGCATTTTTTTGTCTGTTCAGTTCGTCATCTGATTTTGCCTCCGGTATATTCGGCTGCACATAAGGTGGTTGTCTTAGGTGCGTTTCTTTGTTCCTCCTGAAGATTACACACTTCCATTCCTCGACAGGTTGCCAGGTTGTTTCTGAAAAGCGGACACATTTTAAGTGTAGAATCCTGCTGCATTTCGTACAGGTTATTTGATTTTCGTCGGACGATAAATCCTCCAGGCATTTGATACACCTCATGACTTCCTTTCTTCCCTTGAGTAGTTGTGGCGTGATAAGGATGACGCCGTCTTTGTTCTTCGCTCGTTGTTGTCCGCAGTCCTCTCCGTTCACTTTTCAACACTTCAAAATTGTTTCTTCTTATCCGATTTCAGTGAATTTTATAGCACTATCTTCGGTGTGACTGGTAGAGTGACTTGCGAACACTTTCAAATAAAAAACAGGAGTTGGAATCACTTTAAAACTATAAAAAACGGGGGCAGCGATATCACCGTGCGTGATATCGCTGGGTCGTGTTATTAATAATAATATTAATATTTTTTTTTTATTGTTCTTTGAAATATTTACATATGTACAATGATCATCTATTCAGTATATTATTTTACAAAATTCAGCACTTTGTGCTACATATAATGAGATTTAAATAGTAATGTTGATAACAGTTTTTTTTTATATAACAATCATAATAATTATATTGTTCAGAGTTACATAAGTTGTATCATATTACATGTTGTGGTTTACTTTTTTTTTTTTCAAGTTTGAAAAGGTGTGATTATACAACAGTATTTACACATATGCAATCTGAATATTATGTGTCTTTATTTTCACAAACATACGGTGTAATCTCAGGCTTTACTTTTAAAATAATTTTTTTTTTTTACATTGCATACATTTGTTACAGTTATTATATACATTACATACATTTGTTACAATTATCATATACATTACATACATTTGATTACATATGATACATTACTTACATTTGTTTACATGTGATATTTACATTTCGTGCATTGGTTTACATATAATACATACATTACATCCATTGGTTTTCATGTGATACGTACATTACATGCATTTGGTTACATATGATGCATCTTGGATGAGAACTAATTTTTTTTTTCTTTCATCCTCAAAGTTTAAATGTAAGCTTATCTGAGGATGACACCAGTTGGTTATTATGTATTGTCTTTTTTTTTTTTTGCTGTGTTGGGAAGCTACGAAATCTATGGTTGAGGAATTCGCGCGCGCGCACGCACACACACACACGCACGCACGCACGCACGCACACACACACACACACACACACACACACACACACACACACACACACACACACACACACACACACACACACACACACACACACACACACACACACACACACACACACACACACACACACACACACACACACACACACACACACACACACACACACACACACACACACACACACACACACACACACACACAGAGTACAGCTCCCTGTGGTACTCTCCCCACAGGTTACTGGTAGCTCTCTGCTTCCGTTTTACCTGATACGTGTGATATGCTTTCTATTTTGGAGGTAGTTTGTAAACTACCTGTGAAGAGGCCCGTCTATTCCAACATGCCTCAGCTTTTCTAACAAGGTTTGATGTGTAAGTGTATCGAATGGTTTAGTTATATCTATAAAGACTACCATGGCAATTTTCTTTTTGTCTAAGGCGGTGTTAATTACGTCTGTAAAGTCTTCCAAGAGAGATGTTGTTCCCTTATTTTTCTGAAAACCATATTGTGTTTTGGGGATAATATGAAAGTCTCAGTGTATGTTGTGAGTTTCTTCAGTATGATCCGCTCCATAATTTGATTGATAATTGGTAATGTTGCTATTGGTCTGTAATTGCTGATTAAATTTCTTTTTCCTTGTTTGTATATGGGTGTGATTATGGCAGCCTTTAGCATACTTTGGTATCTGTCCTGTTTTAAATATTTTATTTATTAGTTTTAGTAGGATAGGACTTAAACTAGTTGCATGTTGCTTTATATCTTTAGGTCTTATACCATCTATTCGTGGGTCTTTGTTTGGTTTGATTTGATCTATTGCTGAGAGAAGTTCTGCTTCTTTTATCGTTGGGAACCATAATGTCTGTTTTGATTCCGGTCCAAGTGGAGGGTGTCGTTTTGTGATTGGGGGAATATTTCTGTGAAGTTCTTGGATGGAGTCTGCAAAGTATTGGTTAAAGTCATTTGCTAGTTGTCGGATAGGTTTTGCGTCTTTCATGAAGCTGTGTTTTATGGCTTCGGAGTCGGTGGTGTTGGGAACAGAATCTGGCATCTCATTAATCAGATGCCAGGTTTGTTTCATGTTATTTTGTGCAGTGGTTAGTTTGTCTCTGTATTAGCTTCTTTTTGCATTTCTGATTTGTGTTGTAAGGCGATTCCTTGTTATCTTATATTCAGTTTTTAAAGTTGTGTTATTTGGATATCGCTTTAATTCTTTCCATAAAGCGTCCTTTCTGTGTATTTCTAGAATTAAGGTTTATGTTATCCAGGGATTTTGTGTTGTATCTGATCGAATTCGGACTTTCTTTGTAGCTTTCTTATATATTTCCTCCAGAGTGAGTTTAATGTTGCTGTATAAGATGCCAGGTGTTCCCAGTCTGTTTTTCTTATTTCGTTGTTGACTATTTCTTCGTCTATGATTGTTTTCTGTCGTTTTTCTTCTGTGGGACATTGCATGGGTATTGTTTTGGTGTGCAGGTTTAGAGCGGTGAAGTAATGGTCTGCTACTTTGCACTTTATGACTGATGCAGTGTAACTATTTGGTGGTGCTCGGACGTTTATATGGTCTAGACAGGAGGCAGTGATAGTATTTCCGAATATTTCTTCTCTAGTACATGATGTTATTGTTGGTATTAGATTATACATGGATAGTGTGTCTAGGTATTGTACAGTGTTGTTCTGGTTTTCATTTGCAATATTTATGTTTATGTCGCCCATTATCATTAGGTGTTCGGTTGAGCATATTTCTTGGCTTGAAAGCCAGCAATTGTGTTCGTGTAAGAATTTTATCAGGTTTAAGTTTGGTGGCCTGTAAATAGCATTTAGTATTATGGGATGCTGTGTATTCGTGGTATTAATGATTTCGAGGCAGAGGGTTTCAGCATGCTCAAACTGATAGGCCGTTTCTTTTGCTATTAATTTTTGTTTATTGAATATTAATATTCCACGCCCTCTTTTTGTTTTGCGGCATGAACTGTGTTGTTGGAAGCCTGGAATTTGGAAAGCAGTCGCTTCGTCATTAGTTATGGATACTTCTTTAAGAATGAATATATCAATAATATCAGTGTAATTCCTCAGATAAGCCTATAATAATAACCAATGTTTTCGGATGCTTCTGATGTTAATATGCAAGATGAGAGACCTCTCGCTTGTACTGTGTTTTGTTTCCATGCCTCAAGAGAATTCGAAAGTACAATTACTGATGTATTCTGGTGTAATTACATCTATCTGATGGTTCACATTCATTTTTGTTGTGTTGAGATCTTCTTATTGAACTAAGTTGGAGTCCTTTGTTAATATTAATTTATATAAATTTTGTCAATGTATATAAATTTTTGTTAATATAAATTTTGTCAATTAATAAATTTACGGAACTCAAATTATAAGACTCACCGGTGTTTTGTTGTCTGTTCAGTTCATCGTTCGATTCTACCTCCGGCGTAATCAGTTGCGTCGTGGGTGGTGGCGTTTCTTTGTTCTCCCTACAGTATAGCCACTTCCATTCTTCTCGTTTGGCATTGGATTTGCGTTGCCAGGTTGTTTCTGAAAGTCCGGAACATGTAAAGTGAAGATTCCTATGGCATTTCCTGCAGGTTATCTAATATCCGTCGAACGGCAATTCCTTCTGACACTTGTTGCACTTCATGACTCACCTTTCTTCCTTTGGACAGCTGCAAAGATGGCGACGTCCTTTGTTCTGTAGTCGTTAGCAACCGCGGTGTACGCTTCAATTTTTAGTTTAGCACACTCAGATTTTGGATTCCACTTGGCCGATTTCGATGAATTATATGTCACTGTCTTCAGCGTGACAAGTACAGTTACTTTATGACACTTTTAAATTAAAAACAGGAGTTAGAACCACATTAAAACTATAACCATGCAACCGTTCGTATGCCTACACAGCGCCCTCTATGATGATAATAATAATAATAATAATAATAATAATAATAATAATAATAATAATAATTGTAATAGCAATAACAATAAAATGATGAATTAATGACTGTGCATCATGCATGACATCCACGAAGTGATGTTGACTGGTCGTATGTACCAAGGAGAATAGGTGGACGGGGTCTGCTGCAAGTGAGACAGACTGTGGAAGAAGAAAGAAATTAGTTGAAAAAGTTACATCGACAAGGGCTCTGAGAAAATGTTTCAAGCACTTACACAAGATGGTTTTCTAAAAGCAACAGGAAACAAATCCGATTACAAAAAGGAACAACAAAATATCCGATATGTGCGCTGGAAAAATAAACCCTTGCATGGCCAATTTGTTTGAGATTCTGAGGACGAAACTGACGTGAAAAAGACGTAGAAATAGTTACAATATGGATATCTTAAAAAAGAAACAAGGATTTATTCTAGCAGAACAAGAACAAGCATTACAAACTAATGTAATGAAAGCAAAACTTTTGAACATCAATAATAACAGCAAATGCAGATTATGCGATTAAAAAGATGAGACTGTAGAACATCTAATCAGTGCCTGCAGCAAGATTGCTCAACTGACTATAAATACCGCCATGATCAAGTGGAAAAAATAATTGCGTAAGGTTGCGTTTGCTGTTATGTGATAACATCTGCTTAGTGGTCTGCATTCATGTAGGTTGTGATGTCGTTCCCTTCTTGAAAACTCGTCAGGGTTACTTTTAATGTGGCAGCCTTCTGAGTTCTTCTACGGATTTTGTCTGGATTGGCTTTGCATCTTTTTAAGGAATATTTTGCTGTCTCTTATCCATATAAACCGGTAGTTTTTTTTCTGTTTTGACTTTCCTTGTTTGATAGAAATGTTTCTGATAATATGGCGTTAAGTACTTGGTCATGTAGATTGTGGGTATTCTCGTGAGTTCCATTAAGATCTTTGACTACTGGTTTTTTAATTTGCTAGCTGTTATAAAGTTATCTATTGTCGGGCTGTTAGTGAGTTGCACTACGATGGGGGAGGGTAAGATAGGGGAAAACATTTTTCTTTCCTTTCCTGAGGTAATCGATAAACCAACTGCAAAACTTTTGTTTCTATGGGACTGCCAATTTTCTCATTTGAATAGCGAGTCTTTTAAAAGTTCAGTCGACATTTCTGGGAGACTATTTATGTATATCCATAAAATTGGAGACCGCCAATTTTTTCAATATTCTCTATTTTTGCATAATTTTTATTTCCTGTTTACATAATCCAGAAATGAATAATAATATTAATAATAGTCAAATAATACTTTATTACCTGTCAAATCACACACACACACACACACACACACACACACACACACACACACACACACACACACACACACACACACACACACACACACACACACACACACACACACACACACACACACACACACACACACACACACAATAGAATTCATGAAATAATACTATAATTTCTCACAGTGTGGTTCCAATTCATATCATACGTTAACAGTGCACTACTCATAAAGTAGTGCAATTCATGTGATATTATTATAACTATCACAGTAATAAACAACATATGACGCAGTATCAGTAAACAGCTATGAAATAATTTTCCGATTTAAACATTTCTTAAAGAGGTTAATTGCTAATTAGTAAGTAAATTTTAATTGTTTCATGCATCTTATCGACTACCCTAGAAGGTCATATATAAATGATAATTGTAGCCCTCCCCCCTTCATAGTATCCTAACAGTGTATGAAAAATATCTCCAAACCCGAGGACTGCCAGCAGCTGCCGTAACCTTCTGACCTAAGTACATGGTTAGTGCTAATCTTAGGAAACGGCGATACACTGCAATTCATGCGAAGAAATGCTGATGATAACAAGACTATTATAAAGTGCGTAAATTCTAACTCTAAGAATTATCATTTTCACTGTGCGGGACTGAGTGAAATTCAACACAAAAAATATCAAAAGACAGAACTCGAAATATATTCCATGAAAATTTAGGGAGCAACTAAGCTCGCGACGGTCAAGTTTGTGTTTTTTATTTTGTTGCATACAGAAGATGCAGCACAAAATATAAACAGGATAAAGATTATAAATATCTCTGGATCAAAGACGGTAAACTCTTCATGAGAAAAGATTACACTTGGCATATATGGAGGAGAAAGTGCGAAGATAACTTCCATAAACCTTTAAAATAACTCAAGAATTCCCGATTACTTTGCGATGGATAATACGAACACGGATATTAGTATATCTGCTTTTGAAAATTGTATAATCTGCAATGACACAAAAGAATTACGAAGATTTTTATATTTCAATAATGAGCCTCTTCTAAAATTATTGCATTTAAACATTAGAATTAGAGGAGATAAAATGGAACATCAAGGATGAATATTAAATGAACTAGATTATAATATAGATATTTTAATACTAACAGAAATATGGATAATGAGCATTAAGCCAAGCTATACTGTTTAGAAAGGTTTAAAAATACTATCACTGTAGGGATTATAACAGATCTGAGGGATTAATGCTCTTTGCTGGAAGGCATTTAACTGTTAAACAGATGAGCAGTACAAAAATGGAAACAGCCCAGAATGTTAACTTTGCTACATAATGCCTGTTTATACATTTCATTCTTTTACGCCTACGACTTAATATAAGAACTGGACACCGTAATACATGGCATCGATTATGATAATGTTATCATAATTGCTGACATAAATATTGATCTGCTAAGCGACAGCCGTCATTCTCTCGATTTGATGGATTTACTTGCCATGTATGGTTTTGAGCGACATGTAAATGTCCCGACCAGGGAATTCATTTTCTGTGCTTCTTGTTTAGATCATGTGTTTGCACGAACACAAAGTCCGACTAAAGTCAAGACAAAACTGTTAAAGCAGCCAATCACAGATCACTTTCCGATAGCCGTAAGATTCCATCTACAGTCAGCATCTACAGACACAAAAGATGTCAGCGTGCACTATCCTAAAATAAACTACAGTGTGCTAAAACATCAATTACGTACCATACCGTGGGAACAAATACAATCTGAAACCAACGTTGGCGATGCTTACTGCAATTTATTAACACATTAGATACTGAAATACAACGCGCCACTTCATACTCCAAGGAAACAAAGCAAACTAGCGAAGCCATGGATAACGCAAGACATAAAACAATGTATAAAACTCAGAGATAAGATCTATAAAAACACAAAAAACTTCCCTCACAACGAATACTATGCAAATAGCTTCAGATATTATAGGAACCAAGGAAGGCAAAAATTGAAAGAAGGGAAAAACGAATCTTACCGAAATGATTTTTTGAAATGTGAAATCAGTGGCAAAACAGAATGGAAATTTGTAAAAGATATGCTTGGCAAAAATATCCGATTTACAAATATCATATTTAAACAGTGAAAGAACATTAGCAGAGAGATTTAATAATTACTTCGTAACTGCCAATGAAAAACTGGTAAATAGTCCTAATACTCCATCCGTAAACTGCGAACTTAAAAGAAATGAGAGTTCAATGTGTTTTTTCCTACTTATGAGTATGTAATTGAAAATATTATAATGAAACTTAAAAACACTTCTGCTCTGGGCCATGATATATTAATGTCAGAACTGTGCTGGAATGCCAGGAATATTTGATAACCCCTTTGATGATTATCCTCAATCTAACGTCTGGTTCTGGTGTGTTTCCAACACAATTTAAGAAATCTGTGGTAATACCAATTTATAAAAAAGGATGCAAAAATGATCTTAAAAACTACAGACCAACTCTCTACATCCGGTAGCCTCCAAAATATTGGAGAAATTATTAAAAAAAAAGTAGATTAGTAACTTTTTTTAGAAAAAACCACTTCTCTAAGAACCAGTATGCGCTTAAACAGAAACACTGAGCATGCGCTGATGAACTTCATAAACTTGATTTATTCCTCAAAAGACCAACAGAAACGAATTTTAGCAGTCTTTCTAGGCCTGCAGAAAGTTTTTGACACAGTGTTCTACGATATTTTATTAAAAAGAAATAGGAAATATACGAATTAGAGGCTGTGCGCATGACTGGTTTAAGAGTTATTTAACGTCGAGATCACAAGAAGTAAAAATCAACAAAGAATATAACAATTTCGTTCAGGTAAAATGTGTTCTCCAAGGTTCAGTGTTTGGGCCAGTACTATTTATAATTTACATCAACGACTTCCGTGACCTGCATTTGCAGTGATTATCAATGCGAATTCTGTAAATGAAATACAAAATATGGTGAACACAGATTTGCAAATAGTGACAAATTGGTTTCATGTGAACTAGTTCACTCTCAATGCTGGAAAAACTAATTTTATAATTTTTAAACTCAAAAATACACCTAATAGTAAAACCATTTTTTTCTTCCATGTATTCCTAGGAATTGTAAAAGTAACCAAATCTGTAAATGTATGGATTTAGAAAACGTGAATACTACAACCTATTTAGGATTAAAATTGACAGTAACGTAAGCTAGAAACCAGTTAGAGAAGTATCAACAAAGTAAGATTTATGCTATCTCGGGCGTTCTTTTTCTTAAAGAGATTCTTAACTCTGACAATATTAAGAACGTTATATTTCGCATGGATACAATCTCTTATGCCGTACGGTATACTAAGCTGAGGATGAACATATCACACCACACGGACACCATTAATCTCTCTACAAAATAAAGTAATACGCATTTTAACCAACATTAAATATAGACACTACGGAGAGCCCCTAACGCTTGTGATGTGGCCAATTTCTGGGCAGCAAAATTTGATGGACCTTCTATGTACTATTGCATTGTGTACTTATGACGTAAATTGTGTTGTTTTTCTTTTCTTTTTAATTCCAATATATAATCAATTATTTTTTTGTAAATTTATGTGAATTTGAACTATGTTGCTTCTGACACGAATAAATAAAAGTTATGGTTCATTATTACACATGGTAGATAAAATGATTACCTCTTTTAGTTATATATGTATAGGAAGCAACTGCAGTGTATATATATATATATATATATATATATATATATATCCCCCCCCCAAAGTTTGACAAAGTGTTAACACAAATATTAATACTAAATGTGTGATGTGTTTGTAATTTTCCATTCTCTCTCTCACACACATAACAGTACTCGTTAAACCACACCTTTACTGAACAAATTTAAAGACTTTTAAATGAGACATCGAATACTTTTAATGCCTTCCATTGGGCAGCAAGAATTCATGAACATCACGGAAAAGTGTGGCGGTTATTTTTAAATAAATCTCAGTGTTTAAGTTTATTTTCAAGTACAAGGCCCGCTTTTCAAGCAATTCTTAAATATATCTTAGATATAAATAGATTTTATACAAACGTCCCCCAACCCCTACACTCACACCATAAAAGTTGTAAACCTATAAATCCATTCTACTTCATCGCCTGGCTGCACGAAGAGGTTGATAATCTGGTAACCTTTTCGAAAGAGCAGATAGTATCGGCAAGCCTCTTCCGTTAATGAATTTCAGGCTATTTGATATCACAATTTTTTTTTAAGAGATTCCTTCCCACGAATGGCTGTGATCCAATATGTATTAATGGGTGAGCGAATGGTTATATAATCCAGAAATGCTACTCAAGACAGTGAATGCGCTGTCCAATCTTTACCCAGATTAACAAATTAGCTATACTCTTTCATTTCGATTGTTATTTTAGAATATGCACTAAAATAATTTTCATTTAAATTATTTGGTTCAACACAGCCTAGACGTGAATATTCAATAAGGTTACTTCGTTCATTCTAAAGGAAGCAACTGCAGTTTAGGCCAAACGAATATCCCATTTCGAATATCCCATTTAGTAAAATATGTCATATTCTCATATGACATATTTTACCAAATCTGCATGACTTTCATAAATATTCTTTCTTAAATTTTGTATTAGTTTAATTTAATTAATTTATTTATTTGTCCACTGTACTTAGACATGCTTAAATATATAAGAAATGAGAAAAACGCAAGTAATTAATTATCGCTTTTAAACTTAAACATCTCCTTAAAGATAAATTACGTTTTTCAAGGACAATATCTCTAATTGATAACTGAGAGCACAGCAAATGCTTCATAGGACGGGTACTGAAAGAAGTTTCCGGATCAAGTAGATGATCAGTGCCCATGCCCACAAACAGAGATTATTTTCTGCGAAGAAGAGAGGAGAAAGTGGATTATTTCAGATTTTTCATTTTGTTAACCCCAGTTGCTGAACAGAACAATTACTTTGTATTAAGACTACTTTAGTATCTCGATGATCATCAAAAGCAAACTAAATGCGCACTTTAGAAGATGGTTCTGGTTTTGTTTTCTTCCTTTAGTGAACATTCAACCACGTGATCTGGAAACGTAATCACGTGGTTGAATATATCTTTCTCCTTAGACCCGCCCTTAAGATAATCCTGAACTTCGATTTCAACAGACAGAGATCCTCTCAGTCCTTCTCTCCTTTCTCATTGGTCATTCTGCTGTCACAAATATTACTTAAACAGAGCTGCTACGATCGCGGTTGTAAATTAAGAAATCAAAGTTTGAGTCACTTGCGAAGTATCTTGAAAGAAAGGAAGGAAAACTGATGACGATGAGATTCCTGCTGGTGATAGCGGTAGGCTTAGTTGTCGAGTACTCCACTTGTAAGTATGAATTTTTCAAAGATGTTGAGCATTTGCATCAGTCTAAGCAACTTTATTTTTAAATTCATCTAACTGAGCATTAAAGCAGGCAGATGGTTACATTTTATCCGAAATGTATTATTTTTTAAATTTACTTAAGTACATACTTGTGAGATTGAAACAAATATTAAAAGTGGTCCACTTCGATAAATATTACATCTAGAAACTGTAATTACATTTTCAAATTCCTTTAGTGTGCAGGATTCATGGGAGAGAACAATGAATGTAATGCTCATTGTATGTATATAAGTGTTTCAATCATAATGTTATGCAGGTACTTGGCGATTGAGAGGGACTTCACCACAGTCATAGAAATTACATGAAACAAACAATCCGTTTGATGCAAGATCGGTGAGTGTGTTGCGCTCCACGTAGTAATTAATCTTAAATTTTATGCAAGGGTAATTTTTATGCAAGGTAATTAAAGGCAAATAAGAAATTTTTATGCAAGGGTAATATTTAACGCAAATTAGTCAATAGCTCCTGTATCAAATGGAAGTCTTTTTTAGGAAGTCCAATTGTATGATTTCTTGGACGTCCTCTTGTATGGTCATCTGATGACGGGGTGAACTTGAAAACCTAAGAATGACTTTTCGTGCAAGATTATCCGATCTGTCTTTGTGAAATATTGGAATCCGCATGGAAAGGAGGAGTGCTGGAAATGTGACCGCGCGTGTGTTCAGTAGTTGTGTTTCGGTGGATTCCATCATATTCTCGGTTTCTAGGGGGAAGCCGCCAAGTATAACAACACTAAACATCGATCTGTAGCCGAAGCTAGTCAGTAAGGAATCACAATCCAAAGAAGATGGATTTCTCTAGATGTGGCAGCACCCTGGAGGAACTTGAGTGACCAAGATGTGTTTCCCCATCCATTAAGTGTGGTGGCGGTCCTACTAGGATTCTCCCGAGAAGCCTTTTCATAGCTCACGGAAAAAATGAACACCAAGTGTCATAATGGCCATCAACAAAGTTCTATTTATCAAAGTTGGGAAGGCTTCTATATAAACGATTTCATTTAATTTCATCAGGATTCGGCACCCTCTATGGCCAGAAATGTGGAAACATCATAGTTTATGCTCTGATTTCGTATATTTAAAATAAACTACAAACAATACTTAATTTACATAAGTAATTAATCATTCAGTTATAATTTATAGTTATAGGTTTTTAATAAAAACCACCAGTAATCACACTCGAGCTCTAAACTAGCTCAAGTGAGTCCCGTGTTTGCTCTTCAAATTATCTCGACAGCATACCAAATGTAAACTCTTAGTCTACCAACGCTCACAGCAAGAGAAATCAGATAATAACATGCGTACAAAGTACAGTTGCTTGTGTCCACGTTTCTATGATGCTTTATTTATTTTTATTTTTTTCATAACATGGCGCTGTGCTTATGGATTTCTTTCATGAGGCTCGGGATGGAATCATTTTTATACAATCTCGGAAACTTTTACCTCTTGAAGGTGCATATCAGGAATCGAAAATGAGATTTTTCAATCTGTTTTTGTAATTATTCACTTGTACTGTATTTGGTATTTCAGTGCTACTGTTATTTGCATGAATCACACAGACCGAACTTTACTTATTTTAGATAAGGACACTTAGTATTTTTTTATTGGTGTTGATTTTTGATAATGCCTGTTATCAGGCATTAACAAAAATCAAAATGGAACGTCGATTCCATTTCAGCGTTGACACAGTAAAGGTCACGTGCTGTTTAAATAATATCCAACACACTCTCTAATTGAAATGTAAAAACGAAAAGAATGAAACTAATTAATTTTATCTTAAAGAATTTTCAGCATAAAAAGAGAAATCTAGGGTTTCTGGGCGGGAATTCCTTCCCGCCCGTTCTCGGGAATTTTTTTCGTTTTCCCGTTCCCGAATCCCGAGAAAATTTGATTGGGAAATCGAGAAAAGTTTTCATAAATTAATTTTTATTAAATCATAAATCATATTTTAATGTTTTTTTTTATAGATTGCCGTCAGAATGAGTAAAGAGTATAAAGAATGTTGGGAATATTTTAGAAAAGATAAAGATAACGAATCAGCTCCTTGCCGGATATGCTCCAAAACTTTGCAATGCAAAGCATCATCAACCAGCATAGGCACCTAGTATACATTCATGGAAAGAAAAGGAAAAAACAGTCTGAATTGAATAATAATGAGCCAATGCCTTCGCCTTCTAAGAGACAATCGACAATTTTACATTATGTCAAGAGACGAGATTTAGAAGAATCCGTAAGCAAAGTAGCAACCTCGGATGGGATATCAGTCAACACCCTCACAAAAAGTGAGTTTATTGCGGAAAGTTTCACAAGCAAAGGAATGCAGTTGCCAAGAAGTCCATCTTCAGATATGGCTCTAATACGTAATTATTATAGTAAAGTGAAACATCCAGAAATTGAAAGTATTCAAATGTTATAATAAAAAACTGAGTATTTCAATAGACGAGTGGACCAGTTGTAAGAATCGCAAATACATGAATGTTCACGTATACTGAAATGAGACCTCTATGAACCTTGGTTAAGTGTTATATTAGAAAACTTTCAGTTAAATCTTGAAACTGATGCGGTTTCAATTACAAGTGACAGTGCAGCTGTTATGGAAATATTCGGAAACTTATCACTGACTATTCCACAGTAGTGCTACAACCATGCGCTAAATCTAGCTGTAACAAAAGTATTTTATGTTAAAAAGTTGAAAGGTGAAGCATCAGTGACTTGTAGCAGTGATAGTGAATTCAATGCAGATTCTGAATACGATAAAGATGATAAGAATGATTCTGAGTTAGATGGTGTGGCCTGAGCTGATCAATATGATTTGCGAGATGATCTATTTTAGGCAATTAGCAGCGTACGAAGAATTATGAAAATATCTAAATATTCTCCAGTAAAAAATTCTCTTTTGCAGCAAGAAATAACCAAGAGTGAAAAGAGGGAACAAGGAGTCATTTTGAACTGCAAAACACGCCGGAACACAAGGGAGAGAATGATAGAGAGATTTTTAAAGATCGTAAATCCGATTAAGACTGTTTTACGAGAGCTGAAACTCGATCACTTATGGAAAGAAGAGTATTATGAAATATTGAGAGGAATGTTGAATTACTAGAGAGCGCGTCCCCTAGGTGGCGGATAGGGGAGCCCACCATGTGTGTGTGTGTGTGTGTGTGTGTGTGTGTGTGTGTGTGTGTGCTTGCGCGTGCGTGCGTGTGTATATAATCTACTCTTTCCCCTTCAATATACCCTATTCCTCCTATGTGTTTAAATTCGGAAGAAGGCTAGTTCAGAAGCCTTAAGGTAGCAGTCCTACCACTGAACTATTCTATCGTCAGGCTAGTCCCCTGACATGGAGAACATAATCCTACTTGTAAGCTGACAGAAAAAGATAATCGGATTGAATCTATGGGAAATGACCCTGGAATGGAAAAGGTAAAACAAGAATGGAAACGACAAAATATAATACACATAGCAAACTGGAATGTAAGAGGAATAGCATAGAGAAATAGAATTAGACCAGTGATTAAATGAAAGAAATTTTAAAATAGAAAGAAAGGAACTATGAGAACTGAAACTTTTAATGTGATATACAGTGGAGTCGACAGAGACCAAAGAGCACAAGCAGTAGTCATGATTTGGATTCATAACTCCATTTCAAAACATTTAAAACATTATAAATTATGGAATGAAAGAATAATAGAAGCTAAAATAAAAATAGATAGAGGCTGTTTAACAATAATTGGTTTATATGCCCCAGAAGAAGAAAGAGAACAGTATAATATTGATTTTTATAATCAGCTAAAAATCATATATAAAAAAAAATAAAAATGATTACATAATTTTAGCAGGAGACTTAAATGCAAGAATTGGAAGCACGATAATTAATAATAATATAGGAATACATAGATAACTCACTCTAAACAGAAATGGTAAAAAATTGATTGACTTTGTTGTTTATAATAACCTAAAAATAATGAATTATTTCTATAAACATAAAGACATACATAAAGATACTTGGGCAGTAAGAGGATGGAAATCAATATTAGATTACTTCATATTAAATGAAAAGACATCAAAATTTTCACTAGATGTTAGATTTCACAGAGAATATGAAATAAGCAGTGACCACTTCCTTGTTAAAATAAAATTAAGACTACCACCTAAATGGCTACAAGTACAAGAACAGAAAGAAAAATTTAAACATTTGTTTATAAAACTAGACTATTGAATGACACAAATGTACAAAGAATTAACAAATATCTACATAAAATAAAACAAAATTATTTTATTTTCAATAAAATAATTTTGTTTTATTGAAAAAAATTCAATAAAAGAAAAAAACTGAAGATCTGGAATGATACAGTCAAAGAAATAATCAAAAATTTAAGCAGTAAAAGATCAGAAGATGAAATAGAATATAAAAGAATAAGAGCCATAGCTAAAAGAGAAGTCAGTAAAAGACATAGAGAATCATGGAATAAATTTGTTTCTAATTTAGAACATGATTTATATAAAATAAGACCAAATGTATATAAGATTTTGAAACACCTAAATGCAGATACCAAAGAAAACATAAAATAAACACTGAATTGAAATTAGAAGAATTTCTAAATTACTACACAGAACTGTGGACAGAAAAATATTTTAAAAAAGATAACTGGCAAACAATTAACGAAAATGAAAGGAAATAACTAAAGAAGAATTAGAAATCATCCTGAAAGAAACAAGAAACGGAAAATCACTAGGAGAAGATAAACTAGGTTCAGAACTATATAAATATGCAGGAACAAGATTCAAAGAAAGAATCTTAATATTTTTAAATAAAATTTATTCAACTGGTATCCCTCCAATAGAATGGAAAAAAAGCAATTGTGATTCCTATCTTTAAGAAAGGTAATAGAGATGACCCCAAAAACTATACAGGTATCAGTATACTAAATTCCTGATACAAAATATATAGCAGAATCTTAAATAACAAACTAATGAAATATTCCGAAAACTTTATTCTAGAGGTACAGAATGGATTTAGAAAAGGACGATCATGTATAGACCCAGCAGTGTGCCTAAAATTAATAATAGAGAAAAGAAGAGAATATAATTTAGAAACACACATTGCATTTATTGACTTTGAAAAAGCATTTGACAAAGTTAAAAGAAACATATTATTTAACATATAAAAAGAAAGACAAATACCAAATAATATCCTAAAAGCTATTACAAGTATATATGAAAAATAATCAAATACAAATAAGATTAAATCACGAGCTATCATATACAAGAGAGATAAACCAAAGGGTCCGACAGGGATGTCCCCTCTCAACAACTCTTTTTAATATCTACTTAAATGAAATAATAATAAAATAGAGTAAAAATTTACATCAAGGAATTAAACTTTCACCTACAGTTAACTTAAACACTCTCCTCTTTGCAGACGACCAAATAATAATTACAAATTCTGAAGATAACTTACAGAAAGTTAAGTTAAATCTAAATGAGATATCCAAAGATTATGGTATGATAATATCAAACGGAAAAATAAAAAACTATGGCCTTTAAAGGACAAGGTCCAGGAAGAACTAAAATAGTAATAGATAACAAGATCTTAGAAAAGGTGAATTCATTTAACTACCTAGGATGTATGATCACATATGAAAATGAAAAAGATATAAACGTAAAAATTGCAAAATATTTAAAAATGACTGTAATTAACTCTATATTTAAACCAAACCTAGTTCAAAAACAAACCAGGCTAAAAGTATACAATACATTAGCCCTACCGGTCTTAGTGTATGGAAGCGAAATCTGGACAATAAAACAAAAAGACAAACAAAGATTAACACCAGCAGAAATGAAGTTTATGATAAAAACTGCAAAAAATTCACTATTTGATCACAAAAGAAACGAAGATATTATGAAAGAATTAAACCAAGAACCAGTAATAGAAAAAATTAAAAAATATAAACATAAATGGATGGAATGGAAACAGAAAGATTACCAAAACAAGCCATTAGGAAAAAGAAAACCAGGACATTCTCTTAAACGATTCAACGATGAATTCTAAGGCCGGAACAGGCCATCTATCCCAATGGCTTTAAGGCCCACAACCTTCCAAGCATGCTTGGATTTCGTAACCGAAATACGAAGATAGACTGGTCACTCCTATGCTTCAAGGTATTCTTGGCTGTATCCCTGTGTGTTCACGGGGCCGGTTTGCCTGCTTGCGGGATGAAAAACACCAGATAAACTGGCGGAAAAACCCCTACTGCCAGCGCCCAAGACCGGCTAGCTTGGCTATGGCTGAGAAAGATCCTTCAGCTTCTCACGTCTCCGACAGGAATCGAACCTAGTACACTCCTTCCCCAGGCATATGGTTGTGAAGCGCAAAGCCACTAGGTTAACCACGCGGACTGGCCATGCAAGGCATGCAAGGCCTAAATCCTTGATACGCATGATAATGATGATGATGATGTTGAATTACTTACAACCTGTAAGATTAGCATTTGAAGTCTTAAGCAATAGATAAGCTAATATTCTCACAAGTGAAGAAATTTTTACGTTCCTGTTCAGTAATTTAGAAAAACAGAATTCTTCAATGAGCCAAATACTTTTAAAGGAAATAAAACTTGAACTGGTTAAACGTAGAAATAGAGATCTTGTGTCTCTCATAAAGTACGTGAGCAACGTTAGTTGTTTATGTGAGATGGAAGAGCATGAATTTTTACCTTGTCAAGTAAGAATGAAATTGCCTGATTCGCAAAGTCATTAATGAAAAGACTTTTTAAAGGAACATTTAGAGCAGAAGAAGTTCCAATAAAAGAAATAAAGGATGTCATTACAGAGAGTTCTGACATTAAATCAGAATCTGATCTGAAGAGTGAATTGACTAAAGCAATATCAATTTCGACTTCAAAGCCTATCCCTATGCATGCAGACAAAATATTTGCTTCTCTAAGGAAGAAAATGAGCTTATATGAAGCGACGCATTCTCTCACTCCAACTTGAAAATACTTTTAGATGCACTAACAATACGACCAACGTCTACAGAAAATGAAAGAAATTTTTCCACATCAAGTATATTTGTTACAAAGCGAACATCACAATTGTCTGATTGGGCAATTAATGCTAGTAGTATGGTAGGCGATTTGAATAAGATCAAGTTCAAGATAAGATCAGAAATCGTGACGTGATTGGTTGTGGAGATGATGAAGTCATTGTGTGTGACGTCACGTTGTTTGTTTTGTTCGCTTATGGAATTATGGGTGATGGTTGGAGAAAAGGATTCGTATCGTGATTGGTGGAGCACTTTGAACAAGACCAAATCAAGTTAAGATAAAGAATCGCATGGTGGATATGTCTTGTTATCAGATGTAGATAAGTGACGTAATTTGTTAGTTGTAAATAAGTGACATTATTGTTTTGAATGGAAAAGGAAGATATATTACAGCATAAGGATTTGTGGCATGGTTCGTGGGACAATATGAACAAAATAGGGGTAGGGTGAATGGGGAAGTGACATCCGTGTCATGGATGTGTGTTGTTATGAGTTGTAGATAAGGAAATTGTTAGATAATGGCATTGTGGGTGATGGATAATGATAAGATAAAGTTTGGAATGTTTGGAATTTCGTTGGGAGGCTCCCCTTCTGTCAGGGACATCACATGGTGTGTTTGGTTTGCATAAAGCATTGTGGTTGATTTTAGAGATAAGGAATTGTGACGTTATGCATTTGGAAATTTCGGGAGAATATATGTCACTGTGATATCACATGGTGTTTTGGTTTGCCTATGGAATTGTGGGCGATGTTTTTGAGATACGATATCTTGGAATTTTACCAGGGTGACAAATATCCGTCATTGTCTATAGATGGCAGTACTAATTTTCAAATATAAGTTGAGTGTATTTCTTTCCTGTTAAAACTATGGGAATTCTTAGAGTAAAGTGCTTAGAATTATTAGAGATGTGAGAGTGTTATTGAAAAAAAATATGCAGTATTAGAATTGCACTTACCCAAACATACGAGCAGCAGTTATTGTAATTTTAAATATCACTTGTTATGTAAGCTTTTTTAAAAAAGATTAACCTACATTTCTTTCCAGAACGGGACATCTTGGAATTATCAACATTTTCTGAATATTCTAAATTTCTGATTTTAAACATATATTCACAGCACAAAACACACAAACACAAGATCTGAAATGCAGTTGACTCTTTTTTCATTATAGAGTACTGGGGCATTTCGTTTTTCCTTTATTCATGGCTATATTTTTTTCCACACACTTCTGGAGTTTCGTTGCTTACCAAGAACTTTTGTATGTAGTCAAGAAATTATAATGATAATTTAAATTTACTTACAGTCTTTCCAGAATGACTCTTTTTAATGCAAATAGATATTCCAAAATTAGTTGAATTCAAGCATATATCCACACCACAGAACAACATCTAGGGGAACAAAAGTCAAAAGCTATTTGACGTTTGTTCCCCTAGATTATCTGTACATTTTGTAGTCCATTAATTCCTTCACGTTGGGGTCATACTATGTTTTTATTTTATTACTAATAGCTGCCAGCGATCGGTAAATTTGAATCTCTCAATGTGGATTTTTTTTTCAAATGATTGGTTGTTTTTCTATTTTACTTTTAAAATTTAGTTAACTACATATTATAACCAGATTAAATCAGTAAAATAAATAAATAAATTTGTGCGTGAATTTATTTACACCAATTGTAGATATTTCATGTGTTATCTTAACCTGACTCATTTCCTTTTGCAATTGTTGTCCTTACATGTGACATCCTCCGATTCGTTTTGGAATTCTCCGTTAGCATTTTCTTATTTCCACCACAAATAAATAAATAGTTATTTCTTATTATTTCAAATGAATATTAGCTCTGTAATATAGTTTGTTAATTTCTATTACACTACAACACACAAACGTTTTTTTTCTTTTTTTTAAACCAGTACATATAATTCTAATCAGAATAACTGAGCAAAAAAAAAAAAATAATAAATAACTGATTGTCCTTCTCTGACTATTAATTTTACCTTTGAATCCATGTGTTCTTAATTTATTTCTGTAACTGAAATTTATTTTTATTTATTTATCTTTGGCATTTGCAAGTTAAGTAATCGATATTGAGACAAACAAAGTTCCGAACTCTCCGTTAGCGTTTTCGCTTAGAATTTTTTTTTTGCCAGCACAACAAATAAATAGTTATTTCTTATTATTTCAAATGAATATTAGCTCAGTAGTATTCTGTACTTTGTAATTAGTTTAATTTCCATGTTACCAATTTCCAATCATTTAAAACTTTAGACTATATGATATGTTTACATGAGCGTACAATGTATACTTCCTTTTGATGTTTTGTACGGTGTGTTCTTTTGACGAAACCATCATTCTATTAGAGATTATCAGTGCGAGATTTGCGTATGTGAAGGAAATGTTTACAGATAACTCAAATAGGATCAATAGGTAATATTGACTATTGACAAATATAGTCAATAGATTAGAAAATAGACAATTTTCTAATCACCAAATGCTAACATTTGCACTTTAATTCCAAACAATGATAAAATATACTAGTCTGTTGGAGACATCTACAGATATTGTCACTATTGAATTCATTTGTACTTTATTCATTTCCAAAGACAAATTACATTATTAGCTCTCACATCTGTCTTCTTTTTTTCTACACCAAACTTCTTTTTTAAGAGTTTGGAAAACATAATGAGTTTAACTGTCCACTGTCTCTCTGTTAAATAACCACATTCTAACAGTCGTACTTTAAGAATGACAGCCTGTTTCTAGTTTGGTGGAGGTATCAGATACAGTAACAAATTGTAACTTTTTCAGGTGAAATCTCCTCCACTAAATTCTAGTTATTAATTTAATACCTGATTCCTTTTGCTTCCAACACTTGACACAGTTTCTTGAAATATTTGAGGGCTTGCATGAACAAATAAGACTTTTAATTCACTGAGTGGATTTTTAAAAAAAAGTCTCTGGCTAGTTTGTCACATGAAATTTCACAAGAAAAAAAAATGGTCTTACTTAAATTTGTATAACACATCAACAACACCCAATTTGTTCATTTTAATCAACATATTTTATTTGAGAGAAATATTATTTACAATTGTATTTACTGAATCTAACATACAGAAAATAAATAAATTAAAAAATATGATCTCATTTTTTTGTCTCCTTAATCTGCTTATTGTTAATTTTGCACTGTCATTCAAAGGTTCTTTCCACTGTTGCAGAGTTACCATTATGTGGTTTTCATCAATGTGACTCTCATCTGAAAGTTTCTTCATTTGTGATCATTGGAAATTTTTTACTGTAGTAAAATTAAAGGCCACATTTTTATTTTTTTGAAACCAATACATGTATTTTTGAGCATTATTAAAAGCACAGAAACGTTTGCTATGTTTCCAAAAGCATTTAAAAGTACACATTATGTGTTCACATTTTGGGCATCCAATTTCATTTAAATCAAGAACAGGCCTCCCTATTAACCATGTTAGTGTTTTAGATTTTTCTCTTCCTTTAGCGAGCAATATTTGATATTTGAATGTTGATTCTATCATCCAATTTCTTAATTTGTGCAGAGATAGTGAACCAATTTTGCATTTCAGCTGATGATTATATTTTATTAACGAAGAATTCTGTTTTTTAACTCTTTCAGGTAATTCATTCCAACTAGGAGGTGATTTTGTCAATGCATATCTTAAAATAATTCCATCAGAAATACAAATTTCTTTAGAAAATAAATTTTTAGTCTTATTCAAAAGAAATTGAACATCAAGTATGCCAATGATGACTGAAAATGCGTATTTTTCACACACTGTCGATTATTCATATTCGTTTTCCTTCATACTTCTTCTTCTTAGATTACTTCATATGGCACCAGAAATAAATAGTTATTTATTATTATTATTATTTCACTGATTATTAGCTCTGATCTCATATTTTATGTTAACTTTTTGTTACTAAATTCTAAACAATTAGAACTTTTCATAAAAAACTTTCAAAGAATTTTGTGGCTCTCCCATTATTTTTACATTACCAGACACAAAACACCACAACACAAAACAGCAGATGCAGTGGATGAACGATTACCTGAATTCCAAAGTCACTCAACTCTATGGTTTTTTCTTATAGTACTGTTTACCCTTACCATGCCCTACCCTGACTGTTCCTTCAAAAATGAACGTTTTGCACAAATGACTCAACTACATGTTTTTGCATGCTGCTGGATATATTATTGGTGTGTTTTTATCTTACTTTGTGTGGGGAAAGGTAAAATGTGTAATTGTGTTATCTGGAGAGTAAAAATCTTTTTTTCTATACCAAACTTTAAGAGTTTAAGTAATGTTTTCTGTGTTAAATTATCTGCTGTCTCTCTATAAAACCACAAAATTCTAACAATTTTGATTTTCGATTATGTGAACGAAATGTATTCAGGTAAATCAAAAATGTCAATAGGTAGCATTAAACAATTTCTAAAATAATCAATTACATGGATACAATTTTTCACCTCTTTTTTCCCCATTTCTGGCAATAATTTCATATTAGTGATTTTTTAACAATAATTAAACAGAATTTCATTAAGGTATAAAGTTATGGATTTAAATATCAAATTCTAATCAGATTAACTGAGTAAAGTTCACTGTGGAAAAATACAACAACAAAAGTACACATCTTTGTTCATTTAAGTTTACAAATTCATATTTTATTTTGCTAAAATACTATTTACAAGTATATTCACAGAGAAAAATTCGAAAAAAAATGTAATTACCAAAAAATATTTTACAATATTTAATTCTCACTCTTAACATTTTCCAAAAAAAAAAAACACGTTTTTTTTTCCTCCAGCGTTATCAGTATCAGTTGGAAGTGACATCACTAAGAGATATCCACAAATCATGAGCTCGCTCATCTCCACTAGGCTGAGCAGACATCTTCTGAAGGAGAGGGTGGAAGAAGAGGAAATGAGGGGGTTTAGGGATGGGGGTGTGTGGGGGGAGCATTGCAGGGAAGACCCCTGTCACTCACTTGACTACCTTCTCACTTCCATCACCTAATGCTATTTTTTTCCCATTCCAACAATTTCAGACATATGAGTGACAGGTGATAGTCACATGGTCTAACATCAAAAATGCTGTTTGAGGATAAAATACCTAAACATAATAAAGACAAATAATATAGAATACCCTTCAAGCCACAGAGATAATATTTGCCCAATGATATCACAAAGTAAGTTAATCTTACATCAATATCATATCCAACAGTATGTAGAAATATGTCCATGAAATCTGTGTGAAATTTTCATTTTCGAAGCCAAGGTCAGGGTTAAGGGTAATTCGAAAATCCAAACTGTTAGAATTTGGTGGTTTTACAGAGAGACAGCAGATAATTTAACCCAAAAATGTGACTTAAACTTTTAAAATTTGGTGTAGAAAAAAGGTTTTTACTCTCCAGATTTTACTCTACAAATTTTACCTTTCCCTACACAAAGTAAGATAAAAACACACCAACATTATATCAAGTAGCATGCGAAAACACGTAGTTGAGTCATCTGTGCAAAAGGTTCATTTGTGAAGGAACAGTCAGGGTAGGGCATGGTAAGGGTAAAGAGTACAATAAGAAAAATCCATAGCATCAAGTGACTTTGGACTTCAGGAAATTGTTCATCCACTGCAGCTGCTGTATTGTGTTGTGGTGTTTTGTGTTTGATAATGTAAAAATAATGGGTGAGGCACAAAATTCTTTGAAAGTTTCTTTGTGAAAAGTTCTAATTGTTTAGAATGTTTTATCAGAAATTTAAAATAAAATATAAGATCAGAGCTAATAATCAGTGAAATAATAATAATAAATAACTATTTATTTGTGCTACTATATGAAGTAATTTAAGAAGAATGAAGGAAAACGAATATGAAATATCGACAGTGGGCGAAAAATAAGAATTTTCAGTTATCATTGGAATAATTCATGTTCAATTTCTTTTGAATAAGATTTCAAATTTATTTCGTAAAGAAATTTGTATTTCGGATGGAGTTATTTTAAGTTATGCATTTACAAAATCACCTCATAGTTGAGATGAATTACCTGAAAGAGTTAAAAACAGAATTCTTGGTTAATAAAATATAACCATCAGCTGAAGTGGGAAATTGGTTCACTATATCTGGACATACTAAGAAATTGGATGATAGAACCAACATGCAAATATCAAATATTTGAATACAAGTTTAATAGAAAGAAGTATTCTTGATTTAAATGAAATTGGATGCCCAAAATGTGAAAACATAGCGTGTACTTTTAAATGATTTTGAAAACATAGAGAACTTTTCTGTGCTTTTAATAATGCTCAAAAATACATGTATTGGTTTCAAAAAAAAAAATGTGACACTTAATTTTACTACAGTAAAAAATTCCCAACGATCACAAACGAAGAAATTTTCACATGAAAGTCACATTGTCGAAAACCACAAGTTGGCAATTCTGCAACCATGGGAAGAACCTTTGAACAACAGCATTAAATTAGCAATAAGCAGATTAAGAACAAAGAAATAAGATTGTATTTTTCACTTTATTTAGTTTCTGTATGTTAGATTCAGTAAATACATTTGTAAATAATATTTCACTCAAATAAAATATGTAAATTAAAATGAACAAATTGGGTGTCATTGATATGTTATACAAATTTAAGAAAGATCATTTTTTTCTTGTGAAATTTTATGTCACAAACTAACCAGAGACTTTTTTTTTTGAAAATCCACTCACTGAATTAAAAGTCTTATTTGTTCATGCAAGCCATCAACTATTTCAAGAAACTGTGTCAACTGTTGGAAGCAAAAGGAATCGGGTATTAAATTAATAACTAGAATTTAGTGGAGAAGATTTCACCTGAAAAGTGATAATTTGTTACTGTATATGTATATACCTCCACCAGGCTAGAAAAAAACAATCATACTTAAAATACGACTGTTAGAATTTGTTATTTAACAGAGAGACAGTGGATAGTTAAGCTCATTATGTTTCCCAAACTCTTCAAAACGTAAATAAAAAAAAAGTTTGTTGTAGAAAAACAAAAGACAGATGTGCTGGCTAATAATGTAATTGTGTCTTTGGATGGAAATGAATAAAGTACAAATGAATTCAATAGTGACAATATCTGTAGATGTCTCCAACAGATTATTATATTTTATCATTGTTTGGAATTAAAGTGCAATTGTTAGCATTTGGTAATTAAAAATTGTCTAATTTTACCTATTGACCTTAGTTGAGTTATCTGGAACATTTCCTTCACATACGCAAATCTCGCACTGATAATCTCTAATAGAATGATTGTTTTTTCGTCAAAAGAACACACCGTACAAAAATCAAAAGGAAGTATACATTGTATGCTCATGTAAACATATCATATAGTCTAAAGTTTTAAATGATTGGAAATTGGTAACATGGAAATTAAACTAATTACAAAGTACAGAATACTACTGAGCTAATATTCATTTGAAATAATAAGAAATAACTATTTATTTGTTGTGCTAAAAAATTTTTGGTAAAAAAAATTCTAAACGAAAACGCTAACGGAGAGTTCGGAACTTTGTTTGTCTCAATATCGATTACTTAACTTGGAAATGCTAAACATATATAAATAAAAATAAATTTCAGTTACAGAAATAAATTAAGAACACGTGGATTCAATGGAATAATTAATAGTCAGAGAAGGAAAATCAGTTATTTATTTATTTTTTTTTTTTTTTGCTCAGTTATGCTGATTAGAATTATATGTACTGGTTTAAAAAAAATTGTGTGTTGTAGTGTTTTAATATTACAGAGCTAATATTCATTTGAAATAATAAGAAATAACTATTTATTTATTTGTGGTGGCAATAAGAAAACGCTAATGGAGAATTGAAAACCTAATCAGAGGATGTCACACGAATGGATAATTTCAATAGGAAATGAGTCAAGTTCCGATAACACATGAAATATCTACAATTGGGTAAATAAATTCGCACACACATTTATTTATTTATTTTACTCATTTATTCTGGTTATAATATGTAGTTAACTGAATTTTAAAAGTAAAATAGAAAAACAACCAATCATTTGAAAAAAAAAGAACAATATAAAAAAAAACTCCGCATTGAGAGATGAGAAATTACTGTCGGGGCGGTTATTATTCAGGAAAGGCAGTTTGAGCTTACACTCACCTCTGTGGGAATAAAAGCATATTATGATCCCAATGTGTCAAATAGCTTTTCAGGTTATTTACAGAAATTTCGTTCTTTCAAGCTTGTGTGTGTGTGTGTGTTGTGCTGTGGTGTGGATATATGCTTTAATTCAAATAATTTTGGAATATCTATTCACATTAAGAAGATTAATTCTGGAAAGACTGTAAGTATATTTAAATTATCATTATAATTTCTTGACTACTTACAAAAGTTTTCTGTAAAGAAAGAAACTCCAGAAGTGTGTCAAAAGAAAAACATAGCGATGAATAAAGGAAAAACAAATGCTCCAGTAACCTATAATGAATGAAAGAGACAAGTGCATTTCAGATCTTGTGTTTGTGTGATTTGTGCTGTGAATTGATATGTTTATGATCAATTTGGAATATTCAGAAAATCTCGATAGTTCCATGTTGTCCCATTCAGGAAAAAAATGTAAGTTTATCTTTTTTTTTTTTTTAAACCTAAACATAACAAGTGATTTTTATAATTACAATAACTGCTGCTCATATGTTTGGGTATGCACAATTCTAATACTGAATAGTTTTTTTTTTCATAACACTCCCACCATCTCTAAGAATTCTAAGAACTTTACTCTAAGAATTCCCATTGTTTTAACAGGAAAAATATATAAAACCCAACTTATATTTGAAAATAAGTACTGCCATCTATAGACAATGATGGACGTTTGTCACCATGGGAAAATTCCAGGATATCTTATGTAAAAACATTGCCCAATTCCATAGGCAATCCAAAACACCATGTGATATCACAGTGACATATGTTCTCCCGAAATTTCCAAACACATAACGTCACGATTCCTTATCTCTAAAATCACCCACAATGCTGTACGTGAAACAAAAGCACCACATGATGTCCCTGACAGAATGGGACCCCCCCAACGAAATTCCAAACATTCCAAACTTTATCTTATCATTACCATCACCAATGATGCCATTTGATAACCATTTACTTATCTACAACTCATAACATCACACATCCACTACACGGACGTCACTTCCCCCATTCACCCTATTCCTATTTTATTCATAGTGTCCCACCAATCATGCCACGAATCCTTCTCCCCTAATATATCTTCCTTTTCCATTCAAAACAATAATGTCACTTATTTACAACTAACAAATTACGTCACTTATCTACATCTGATACCAAGACATATCCACCATGCGATTCCTTATCTTAACTTGATTTGGTCTTGTTCAAAATGCCCCACCAATCACGACACGAATCCTTATCTCCAGCCATCACCCATAATTCCATACGCGAACAAACAAACAACGACGTCACACACACACAAATGTTCCCAGAAAAATTCCAAACTCGTGAATTGTGCTGACATTCCAGCACAGCACGTCATTGCTCTGTGTCTGAACTCAGTGCTGCTTTGATGGAGGAATGGAGACAAATTCCACCTATCTGCCGCACTTTGGTGGAAAGCTTCCCACAAAGGGTGCAGGAGGTGATAAAAACTAAAGGTGGACAAACGCGATATTAGGGTTCACTGCGTGCAGTGGCGGCTTTACATAAGCACTACGGCACTGCAACATCCCAAGGAAAAAACGAAAAAATTAAAGTTTGTGTTTATAAATTATAACAATGCTTACAACATTATATAAATTCAATACTACAAGTTGTAGTTTATAGCTTATGTTTCGACATTGATTGAATAGTTAATAATCGGAATTGTTCAATTAACGCTTTAGATTACGAAACCAATGCACTGAAATCTAACACAGTATCAGAATTATCACGTTCAATCAGTTCTGGCAATCCTCGTCAAAATTCGTATGCAATTGTCATTGCACATAACAATTGATTCTGATACTGCTCATTGAGTAGTGTCGCAACAGATAAATTGTAGGCTGGCGAGCATTATTTCTGTGAGATACAAAACTTTTATTATTGGTGTGGGTTCATCGTGAGGGTGAAATATTTTTGATAAATCTTATTTTATGCTGTTAAAATAACATATAATTATTTATTTATTATAAATACAAGGAATTTATGCTGAATTATGAAGAATGTCACTGTTGAAAATGTAAAAAGAATTATAATTTCACAGTGATCATTACACAAAACAAATACAGGATGCGAAAGTGTCGGAATGGCAAAACCAACACTGCTCGTTGAGCAGTGTCGCTACAGATATATTGGATGCTTTTGCGCATTATATCTGAGTACAAAAGTTTTATTATTGGTGTGTGTTTGTAGTGAGGGTGAATATTTTTAATAAAGCAATTTTTGTGATATGTAAATTTATTTATTAATAAATTGGTTGCTGATTAGGAAAAAATAAATTATTTTTTCTTATTTTGTATGTGAAGCAATCCCACTTAAAATATTCACCGGCCACCACTGCCTGCTTGTATCAATTGTAAATTGCTAAAGTATCTGCACAATTATTGGTGCATAGTGGGTATTAATTTTTAGAAAACCGCACAGTATACGATCCTCAAATTAAGAAATTAAAATAAAAATTCTTGACACCATAATCTGCTTGGAAATAAATCAATGGACAGCATAGTGTGAAGAACAAACAGCTATGACTCCCACCTTACTAAGATGTAGGACCTTCTTTCACTGCGATGACTGCAGCATTCCAGAAGCGTCCGAGAGCAATAGCGAAAAATGGGAATTTTCGACCATTCTTTCAGTTAGCTTGATGGGTCCTGGACTGTTGTGATAAGGACATTCCTTCACCTCACCGAACACTCCATTTCATCCCACAGATTCCAGCAGGGTTGAGATTCAAGGCTCTGTGGAGGCCAGTCAATTTTGTTAGCGTTCATGTCCACAAACCATGCAGTTTCAGCAGCAGCAGCAGCCTTATGATAAGTCTTGTCTTGCTGAAATATTCTTGTCTTGTCTTTTTGAAAAAGTAAATGGTCAGTTTTGTAGAAACACCACAAAGTAGGACGCATTGCATTGTCCAAAATGTTCAGACAGCTCTCGGAGTTCAGTGTTCGTGGCACCACAAACAGAGATTCATTCAGTTTTTCAATCCAGGAAAAATAGGACCATACCATAAAAATACCACCTCCGAATTTCCATTCTCAGCTTTACACACTTTGGGAAGAGGTGTTCACAGGAGCATCCGGCACACCCACACTCATCCATCTGCTTGGTAGAAGGTGTTGTGTGATTCGTTGCTCCCCAACACATCTTTTCAATCTTCCACTTCCAGTGTACATGCTGTTTGAACCACTGAAGATGACGCCGCATGGTGGTTTGCGTAATGTGGAGCATGCATATCGCTGTCCTACCACGGAAATCCGTTTTTAGAACCACTGATCTGAATGTTGATTCGTGTTCAAGTCGATGGCCAGAACTTCTAGTTCAAGGTGTCTGCTGAAAGATGGCAGATTTTATATATTATCCTTCGTAGCATACAATGCTACGAAGGATAATATATAAAATCTGCCATCTGTGGGTCATCCCGCAGTGGGTCATCCACTGCGGGTAGCACTTGCTTCCATCTCAGTACACTATCATTGATTGTTAACCTGTGATGGCCCAATTTCACAACCATTTGCCAAACAATCGGCCTGCTAGGTGATATGTTATCGCAATGCATCTTTCAAACTTCATCATTTTCCTTTTTGCAGTCATTTCAAAGGGCACCTTTGCACTGATTTGGGAGTATTATATCCCTGAAGTGGTAAAACTGAAGAGTAGAATAATAATCTACCTGAAATTCAAAATTTGCATATCCTGCAATTTCTTGACTCCCACAGACCATGAACTTATGAACCCGAAATTCGGGGTTCATCAGTTCATGGTCAGCAGGAGACTGCAGTGGATGCATTCTAGCAAGAATGCATCCAATGAAATAATTCAAAATGATCAACTGATGAACATTAATTTCTTGTGTTGAACTGTTATAACTGAAGCATGAGAAATTGTAGGATATGCAAATTTTGAAATTTCTGGTGTATAGAGGAATCTCTTCTGTTTGACCCCTTTGATTTATAATGGCTACAAAGATGTGACTCGTTACACGGGTCAATGCACCTGCTCATGATGGGGTTCCGTAAACTTCTTATCAAGCAGTGTAAATGTTGTTGTTATTATTATTATTATTATGAGAGGGTGCTGTGTAGTCATACGAAGGGCTGCATGGTTGTATCGCTGGTCCCGTGTTTTATAGTTTTAAAACGGTTTTATTCTCCTTTTTTTAATTTAAAAGTGTTGTAAAGTAACTCTACTTATCACGTTGAAGACAGTGATATATAAATCATCAAAATCAGCCAAGTGGAATCCAAAATCTGAGTGTGCCGAAAATTGAACAGAGTTCACCATGGTCACTAACGAGCGTAGAACAAAGGACGTCGCCATCCTTACAGTTCTCCGAGAGAAGAAAGGTGAGTCATGAAGTGCAACAGGTGCCTGAAGGATTTATCATCCGACAGAAATCATGTAACCTGCAGGAAATCCCTTAGGAATCTTCACTTTACATGTTCCGGATTTTCAGAAACAACATGGCAACGCAAACCCAATGCCAAACGAGAGGAATGGAAGTGCCTAGACTGCAGAGAGAACAAATAAACGTTGCCACCAGTGGCGGCCTGTACATAAGCAATGCGACACTTCAGCACCCCCAAGAAAAAAATGAAAAAATAAATTTTGTGTGTGTCTATAAATAATAACTGCTTACAACATACATAAATGCAATACATGTTTCATCATTGATTGAAATGTTGAGACATGTATTGTTTCAACATTGATTATGTTGAAACATGGATTGAATAGTTAATATTTCGAATTGTTCGATTAACACTTTAGATTATGAAACAAATACACTGCGATCTAACGCCGATATTCGTTTGCACTTGTGATTGCATGTAACTACTGGATCTGACTCTTTGGGCAGTGTATAGTATGTTTGCACGCATTATTTCTGTGAGATACGAAAGCATGAAATATTTTTTGCAAATCTTATTTTATTTTGTTAAAATATAATATAATTATTTATTTATTATAGATACAAGACTGAATTATGATGAGTGTCACTGTTGAAAATATGAAAAGAATTATATTTTTTCAATTATCGTTACACAAAACAAATACACTGCGATCTAACGCAGTGTGGGAATTATCGCGCCAGTTTCACGTAGGCTCGCCGATATTCGTTTACGCTTGACACTGCTCTTTGGGCAGTGTATCATATGCTTGCACTCGTTATTTCTGTGAGATACGAAAATTTTATTATTGGTGTTTGTTCGTGGTGAGGGTGAAATATTTTTAACAAAGCAGTTTTTTAATATGTAAATTTATTTATTAATAAATTGGTTACTGATTAGGAAAAAATATTTTTTTTAAATTTTATTTTGTATATGCAGCATCCCTACATAAATTTGGCAAGATATACCACTGGTCACCACTCACTACGCCAGAGGCAGAATGGGATGATGAACTGAACAGAAAAAAAAATAACGGTGAGGCTTATAATTTGAATTCTGTCAATTTATTACTAGAAAAAGGTTTAAAGTATATAAAAGCCAGCTTAGTAGATCTTGTCCAAGAACTATTTGATAAACAGAATAAATAAATAACAAAAATACTTAGAGAATATGAAGCGTTTGTTAAATTTAATAATTCAACCGTCGAAGAAGTCCTACAAACGGTAAAAGACTCATCCGAAACGGTAAAAGACACAGGCAACACAAATTGATAAAAGACACATCCGAACTCCGTCAAGAATTTAATTCCCTAAAGCTACAATATGAACTTTTAAATCAACAACAACATAAGGAAGACCTTGTCATAAACGGTCTTTCAGAAACTGAATGCACAGAAAATCTCAGAGACGTAGTTTTAAAGTTAGGCCATGCAAATGACATCCCCATACAACATAATAATATTTAGACCATAAATAAGATATCAAGGATGAATAAAAAACAAGGCTTCCCATGAGCCGCACCAGTCATATTTCGTCTGACAAGCAAGGCCACAAGAGATAATCTCATAAAAGCCAGCAGACTGAAAAAACCAGTTGTCAAGGGCTTAAACCTAATGCAAGCCAATACATCACTCTTTCTATCTGAGTATTTAGCACCTTTCAATCATTAGAATCTGTTGTACCAAGTAAGAAAAGCAAAAACAAAAAATATATAAATATTTGTGAATCAAAGACGGCAAGATACTCTTGAAAAAGTCACAAACTTCAAAGTCTAAACAAATTAAAAACTCGGAAGACATAGATAGGTTGCAAGAGTGAAACAAAAAACTCCAATTTAGTTCAAAAAGAAGACCCAACACAAGAAAAATGAATGTGAACCATTAGATGAATGTAACTACACCAGAATACGTCAGCAGTTCTACTTTCTACTCGCTTGATGCATGGAAACAAGACAGAGTACAAACGGAGAGGACTCTCAATCTTTGCATATTAACATCAGAAGCATCCGAAAACATTGATTATTATTATTACAGGCTTATCTGAGGAATTACACAGGTATTATGGATATATTGGTCCTAACAGAAATATCCATTACTAATGACGAAGCAACTGCTTTCCAAATGTCAGGCTTCCAACAACATAGATCATGCCGCCAAACAAAAAGTAGGGATGAAATATTAATATATGTGGAACATAAATTAATAGCAAATGAAACTGCCTATCAATTTGAGTATGCTGAAATCCTTTGTCTCGAAATCACTAATGCCACAAATAGACCTCACCCCATAATACTAAATGCTATTTACTGGCAACCAAACTAAACATTGATAAAATTCTTGCAAGAACTCAATTGCTGGCTTTCACACCAAGAAATATGCTCAACCGAATACCTAATGATAATCGGCAACATAAACATAAATATTACAAACGAAAACCATAAAATCACCGTAAAATACCTAGATACGCTATCAATGTATAACTTAATACCAACAATAACATCATGTACTAGAGAATAGATATTCGGAAATACTATCACTGTTTCCTAGACCATATAAACGTCTGAGCACCAATAAACAGTTACACTGCATCAGTCATAAAATGTAATGTAGCAGATCATTACTTCACGGCTCTAAACCTGCACACAAAGACAATATCTACGAAAGGCCCCCCAGAAGAAAAGCAACAGACAAAAATACTAGACGAAGAAATAGTCAACCACTAAATAAGAAAAACAGACTGGGAACACCTGGCGTCAGATTCAGCAGATATCTTATACAACAACATTAAACTCACACTGGAGGAAATATAGTAGAAAGCTGCAAAGAAAATCAGAATTCGTTCAAAAACAACCCAGAATCCTTGGATAACACAAAACTTAATCCTAGAAATACATAGAAAGTACGCTTTATGGAAAGAATTAAAGCGATATTCAAATAACACAGTTTTAAAAACCGAATATAAGATAACAAGGAATCTCCTTACAACACAAATCAGAAATGCAAAAAGAAGCTACTACAGAGACAAACTAACCACTCCACAGAACAACATGAAAGCTGCAAAGAAAGTCAGAATTCGTTCAAAAACAACCCAGAATCCTTGGATAACACAAAACGTAATCCTAGAAATACATAGAAAGTACGCTTTATGGAAAGAATTAAAGCGATATTCAAATAACACAGTTTTAAAAACCGAATATAAGATAACAAGGAATCGCCTTACAACACAAATCAGAAAAGCATAAAGAAGCTACTACAGAGACAAACTAACCACTCCACAGAACAACATGAAACACACCTGTCATCTGATCAACGAGATGCTAGATTTTGCTTCCAAAATCACCACCTCCGAAACCATAAAACACAGCTTCAAGAAAGACGCAAAACCTATCCAACAACTAGCAAATGACGTTAACCAATAGTTTGCAGACTCCATCCAAGAACTGCAGAGAAATATTCCTCCAATCACAAAACGTGATCCTCCACTTGGACCTCAATGAAAACAGACATTATGATTCCCAACCATAAAGAATAACTTCTCTCTGTAATACATCAAATCAAATCAAACGAAGACCCAGGAATTGATGGCATAAGACTTAAGGATATCAAGCAACATGCAAATAACTTAGGTCCTATCCTACTAAAATTAATAAATAAAATATTTAAAACAGGACAGATACAAAGTATGCTAAATACCGCCATAATCACATCCATATACAAACATGGAAAAAGAAATTTAATCAGCAATTACAGATACATAGCAACATTACCAATTATCAATCAAATTATGGAGCAGATCGTACTATCCCGTTTCATATTTTCCCCAAACTACAACATGGTTTTCAGAAAAATAAGAGTACAACATCTCTCTTGGAAGACTTTACAGACGTAATTAATACTGTCTTAGACAAAAACAAAATTGCCATGGAAGCCTTTATTGATCTAACTAACGCATTCGATACACTCACACATCATACCTTGTTAGAAAAGCATTAAGTATGTTGGAATAGATGGGCCTCTATACTGGTAGTTTACAAACTACCTACAAAATAGAAAGCATATAACACGTATCGGGTTAAACCGATACGTGTTATATGCTTCCGTGTTATATAATTGAAGCAGAGAGCTACAATTAACCTGTGGAGTGCCACAGGAGCTGTATTCTCCCCAAATCTATACAACATTTACAAGCACGATATTAATCAGCTACCTCACAAAGGTAAGATATTCTAATACGCAGATGATACAGCTATAATATCCATCCATATTAACGCAAGCATAGCCCAAACAAATATGCGATATGATATAAATCTGATCTTAGACTGGCTCACGAAAAACTTCATACACCTAAACTCAGAAAAGACAAAATTAATGCTATTCAGAAATCCACTGACTCGACCAGTTGATAATAAATATATAACCATCCAACATCCATCTCCAGCATAAAAAACACACAGAACAACAAAACCACTACAATCACTCAGGTTGAAACAATACGATACCTTGGAATTTACTTCGATGCAGATATGAACTGGAATAGCCACATAAACCATCTACACAACAAACTCCGAACAACAAGTGGCAAACTCTACAGGTTAAAAGACATAGTACCCATATACGCCTAAAAACACTAATATACAAAGCATTATGCCAAAATATACTATGATACGCTATAACAACGTATGCTTTATGTGCACCCTACAAATTAAATAGATTAATATCGCTACAATGCAAAATGATAACACTGACCTTTTGCGAAGAAAGAGAAAATAACGACCTTATATACATTGCAATGTGAGAACACAAAATACTGACAGCAAAACATTTATATCACTATGCAGATTTGCTAAAACATTATTTCGATGCCAACTACAGGACAGTTAGAAATACATACCGTATAACAAGACCTCAGACTACTAATTATATCACATATACAGTAAATACAATAATCACTACGGAAAGGCCACGCGAAACTTCTACATCCCAGACATGATAAAAAACTTACCTTTTGAATACAGAAACCTTACAAACTACAATAGCCTGAAAAGAGCTCCAAGGACATACTACGAACAAGAAACACGCACCCAAAATACCATACAAACTCAATGAAACACAATATATTCGCTCAGGCTTCCAGTTCAGCGAAACATCAATACGTTCCAAGTTATTGTGTGTGTGTGTGTGTGTGTGTGTGTGTGTGTGTGTGTGTGTGTGTGTGTGTGTGTGTGTGTGTGTGTGTGTGTGTGTGTGTGTGTGTGTGTGTGTGTGTGTGTCCTTGCTGGCTGTGCTGCGCGCGGGCGGGCGCGCGAATTTCTCAATTATAGATTTCGTCGTTTCCCAACACAGCAAAAAAAAACAATAAATAATAACCAACTGGTGTCATTCTCAGATAAGCTTCGAGAATGAAAGCTGAGAAATTACATCTCATCCAAGATTAAAAATTTAATCTCATCTAAGATTAAAAATTTAATCTCATCCAAGATTAAAAATTTAATCTCATCCAAGATTAAAAAAAGATTAAAAGAATGATCATTATCTCAGTTAACATACATATTTTAACGAAGAATTGAATGACTAGAACTGAGAAAATAAGATAATTGCAATCCTGAAATGAACGTTCACATGTAAAGATAAGGATGTTATTTTGCCTGTTTACAAAGCCTTGATAAGACCTCACTTGGATTATTTTGCACAGTTCCGGTCTCCTGGATTCCGTTGTGATTGTGATATATTGGAGAGAGTACAGAGGATAATGTTGAAATGATATCAGGATTGTGGAATACTGATTAAGAAGACAGATTTAGAATGTGTAGACTGCAGACACTAGCAAACAGGAGAAAGAGGGGTGATATGATTGAGACTTACAAACTTCTGAAAGGATCACACAGGATTTCAATTGATAGGATTCTTCGATTTATGGAGGGTGGGGAAAGGACGATAGGGCATCTTCAGAAGCTGTGAATGATGTCCGTCAAGAAGGGTGTGATGGGTAGATTTTTCTCTGACAGGGTGGTGCGGGATTGGAATTGATATGAATACAATTAGTGTATTCAAGAATAAGTATGATAACTGGTGTGTGTGTAGTATGTGGAATAACTCGATGAGTCTCTGATTCTCTGGAGGTCTCTCTTAATAATAATAATTTTTTTTTGTTTTATTAATCTCTCAAATATTTACATACATACAATGATCATCTATTCAGTATATTATTTTACAATGTTCCGCACTATGTGCTACATATAATGATATTTCAATTATAATGGTGATAACATTGTTTTTTTTTGCTATTTTTTTAAATAACAATCACAGTAATAATTTACAATTATATAGTTCTGAGTTACACTAGTTATATAATATTACATGTTGTAGTTTACTATTTTTTTTCAAAGTTTTTAAACGTGTGATTATATCACAGTATTTACACATATGCAATTAAAATGTTATATTTCTAATTCTCAAAAACATACAGTGTAAACTCATTACATATATACTGTATGTATATATATATATATATATATATATATATATATATATATATATATATATATATATATATATATATATATATGTATATGTAATGAGTGTAGTAGTAGATTACTTGTTACCTTAAATCTTGTGAACTCATATCCCCCCTATACCACTTTTTAATATCTGTGTCAGCCATCCTCTTATCCACGCTAATAATGTATAACCGAAACCCATTTTCTCAAATTTATGCAACAGTCTACCACGCTGTATTCTGTCAAAAGCCTTAGAAAAATCCAAACGTATTATGATATATCCATACTCCTTGCCTAGTTCAATGGTAATATTGTTATTGAATATGAGCAACTTGCTAAATCATGACCTTCCCTTAGTAAACCCATGTTGCTCATTGCAAAGTAGAGATTCACTGTCAACCCATTTCTGAATGCTGGCCCTGACCATTTTTTCCAAAACTTTCACCACCACTCCTAAGATACTAATTGGTCTATCGTTGGATACATCAGTCTTTGCACCACCCTTGTGCAATGGAATTACCATATATTCCTTCTATTCCTGAGGAATCTTCCCTGTTCTGAGACTCATATTAAACACCCTGATCAAAGGAATTGCCAGTTCAGCTGAACACTCTTTTAGCACACGTGATGATATTTCATCAGTCCCTATTGCTGAATTCTTATTCAATTTGCGCAACAGCTCTAATACCTCGGCCTCAAACACCTGCGTTTCTTCATCTAGTGAAGAAACGCAGGTGTTTGAGGTGTTTTAACTCATTTACTGAACAGCCTCTTCGGCATCTGTAACCCTCACGCCATCTGGATTTATAAGAGTTATTATTTTATATTCATTCTTTCTTTTACTTGCAGCATATCGACAGAATTCTTCTGGGTTGTCTGTAGCAAGCAAAGCCAGTTTTGTTTCATGCTCAGACTTTGCTTTCCGTACAACAGTTGTGACTATTCTAGCCTGCTGCTTATGACGTTCATAACGAACGTCATCCTTATGTAAATGGTATTCTCTGCACATCTTACCAATCTCTTGCTTAATAAGATTACACATCCATTTGACTCCTACTCTATTTATTCTTCGAACTCTCAGGACACATTCTGATATCGCTTCATTTAAGTATTGTTGAAATGCTTCCCATACACTGTCAATTTCCTTTCCATCCAGCAACCGATCCCATTCATTGAACTCAGTATACTCCTCAGCTGGTCATAATTTCCTGCTTTGTAGTTCAGCATATTATTATAAGTTAATTAACAACATGCAATTTATTTATAAAATAAAACCTTACTTTCTAATAATGTCCTCGATTTTCCGTGTATTTCTCTGCTCTCTCGACGTCTTATAATATTGAGTGTACCCAAGGACATCACAGTGAAAGTACAGTACTTTGTATCCTGCCTTCGTCAGCTTAAATATGTTTTGTCGTTTCTTTAGGCTGCGAGCCCAGCTTGGAAATCTTTCGGTGTGACAATGGACAGTGCATCGACAGAAGGAGAGTCTGCGATGGAAGCTACAACTGCAATGACTACAGCGACCAAAACAACTGCAAATGTAAGTAGTAACGTGGGGATTTTCACGTACCGTTTCATATTTTTGTGATAAAACGCGCGCGTCACATGTTGCGTAGGAATTTGAAGATATTTTTTATTAGTGGTGGTCAAGATTTTCGTTGTGGCCTTTATTTTTTAAAAGGAAACTCAGTGTTGTTTTTCAGGATTGAAAACTTTATTTTCTTTCATGCATTTTCCCATTCATGTTTTCATTCATATTTCAGCGATATTGCATCCGTATTTTATTGAGTTTTTAAATGATAACATCGTAGTTGATGTTGATAGAAAATTTGAATTGAATAACCTTCGATATTTTTTTCAGCTTTCTCTTCTACTCCAGCTTCGTTCCGATGTGATAACAAAAGATTCATTGCAAATACGAGCACGTGCAACGCTGTGGATGACTGTGGAGACAACTCGGATGAAAAATACTGCAGTAAGTGTGTAAATGCTTTTGATGTCTGTGAGTTATTTCGGAATCTTCTTTCACGTCTTTCACTAAGCGTTATTCCTGTTCCTATGCAGGGTCCGCGTGTTACTTAGATGCGACTTCTTGTTAGTACCACTCTTAACCGACCTGTCGCCCAGTCTGCCGCTGGGGGGGGGGATATATTCTTGCCTGTAGAAGCGTACGTTCACGGGCCAGTTTGCCTGCTTGCGGGATGAAAAACGCCAGATAAACTGGCGAAAAACCCCTCCTGCCCCCGCCCAAGTTCGGATAACTTGGCTATGCCTGAGGAAGATCATCAAGTTCTCGACGGGAATCGAACCTGGGACACTCTTTCCCAAGGTATATGGTTGCGAAGCTCAAAGCCACTAGGCTGAGTTATTTCGGAATGCGTCTTGGATATTGCTGTCGATGAGCATATTGACAACACGTCTCTTCTCAGCATCGCTGAAAATTAAGTTTTTTTTTCCTTGTTTTTTTTTTTCAAAAACTTTCGTTTTCTGGGTCATCCCCCTTCCCAATTTCGATGTGGTTCACGATTTAACGATCATCGGGAATGATGAATCTGTAAAGTAGAAAAACCGTCTTGTGTAGAACCAGGATCGGAACGATTATTATTCGCCTTAGTCCAGGAGATAACGGCGGCACTCCGTGGCTAGTTAAAAGAGCCTGATTCTAGTCTCAAACACCAGGAATCTTCAAATGAAATTGAGTTAGCCGATGTCATGCGGAGGAAGGGTCATTCCCTCGGAACGGAAAAATCGCTATTGGAGTTTCATAAAACGGTCTGTAGTGGATTAAATAACGGAATGCACACAGCAGCCGTTTTTCTCGATAAAACAAAGGCGTTCGACTGTGTTCATCATGACCTATTGCTACTGAAAATGTCCAAATACGGCATTATAGGAATTACTAATGACTGGTTCAGATCCTATCTGAATAATAGAAAACAATATACCTGCTATTTTTTGGCAAAATGATATCCTTCGATGAACACGGTATTACTATACACTGAAATGACCCTCGAGGATCTAGAAAATCGGATTAGTCGTGACATGTTAAAACTAAATAAATGGTTTAGAAATAATGCACTTAAAATTGTTACCGATAAAACAATAAGCTAGACCACGATATAACCATAAAATGGCATGAAAGGAAATGTAGTGACATCCTCAATTGTGACTGTAGCTTAATCAAAAAAACAAAATCAGTCAAGTATTTGGGGCCTTCATATTGATACCAATTTGAAGTAGAACTCCAACATCACTTTCTTAACAAATAAGTTCAGGTTCATAATTAACAATATATATTATGTTAAAAAATTTGTAAATTCAGCATTCTTAAGATGTTTATTCTATTCCTGGGTAAATTCCTCACTGCAATATGGCATCACCTGTTGGGGTGGAGATTATTACAACAATCTGCTTCCATTAAGACGAATACGAAACAGAATAATCAGAGCCATAACCACTACCGACTTCCCACATTCAATCAACTATCTGTGTGTCGTTCATAATATTCTACCACTACAGAAATTATATCACTATAGTTGTCTGTTATATGCAAAACAAAACGCTGAATGTTTCTTGGTATATAATGTAGACTATGGACCACGATGCAATCGGAACATGCTTGTTAGTACCCAACCAAGGCAAACGAAGAAATGTTTCGTAAATCCTTCGAATACCTAGCCAAAAGCAGCTACCAAATTAAATCAAATCTATAACCTCAACTTATGCATTTAAAAAACGATTGAGAGAATACGCCATGGGAATAAACAATGTTGACAATTACTTTAAACGTATAGTATAAGAGATTTGGAACTCACATATCATATCCAATTAAGGTACCAATATACTAACTAGTTCATTCACTTAGTACGTTAATCTATTAGTCTCCTAAGTGAATGAACTAGTTAGTATATTGGTACCTTAATTGGATATGATAAAATCAAATCCAACCGTGTAACGTGAGCCCTCACAGATACGGTTGCTGGACTCGCAGTGACTGTTTCGAACTAATTTAATTCTCTAGTAATCAGTATGGCTACGGCCCTTGGTTACACATAAATACACAAACTAACTTACTTTATCACTGAAACCAGTAACTTATTATAAACTACGAAAACCTATCCGAAATGTATTTTACTCTATTGTATATATATATATATATATATATATAAGGAAACATTTATTAACTTTAACAAAATAAATAGCCAAAATTAAATGTAAGTACCAACAGAAAATGATAGTAATACTTGTACTGTATTGCATAATATTGTACGACTTGAATTGTATAATATAAATATGTATTTTAGTTTATAAAAAAAAAAAACTTACGATTTTCGTTCTCCTGAATAAAAAAATGGCAATGAAATACAAAGAACAAAGAGGACGACAAACTACAAATAACATCCCTTCTGCTGGTTTCATTTGCCATTATTCGGAATTTTTTCCTGACATACTCATCATCAATATCACCATCATCAGGGGTTCTAACAGGCAATAAATCGCCCACGACCTTTCAAGTATCATTGCATTTCGTAACCATAACTCCGGGATAATGTGGTTAGCCCTGTGCCTCCAAATATTCTTTTGACTATAAAGTGTGTGTCTTTTACTCACCCGTTTGCATAGTTTCTGTATGAAAAACTAATTTCCCAGGAGGGAATAAACCCTGCACACCTCCGGATGAGTCCTGTTAATTAGCCTCTGGCCTTCCTGCACATTGGAAGGAGTCTAATTTGCAAAATTGTATTCGCCAGCTGCTTCAGGAGCTATCTAATACAGTTCGATTAATTAATTATTTGAACGGAAATAACAGATTTCCACAAACATGCATTGTATTAAGAGGTTTGGATTTCTGTTATGCGTGTGATATTTTTCGAAGAGATTCTTCCCAAATTTTAAAGGGATGACGAGAAGTAAATGAAAACGACTAAAGCACATGCTTTTGCAATAGCTTCACATTATTATTATTATTATTATTATTATTATTATTATTATTATTATCATTAAGCCAAAAAATTGGCTCTCCCATTGAATCAAAAGACATCTAATCAGTGCATCGGTTACCACAAAAGAGGAAAAGAGAAAATAACTGCCGTCAATCTCCCGTCGTAGTGCGACTCACCAACAGCCCAACAAAAACTACACGTATAAAAGCTAGCAGGATTAAAAAACCAGTAGTCAAGGATCTGAAAAGAGACCACGACAATACCCCAATATATTTGTCCGAATACTTAACGCCATATTATCAGAAAATATTCTACCAAGCAAGGAAAGTAAAAAACAGAAACAAATTGCCAGTTTATATGGATAAGAGACAGCAAAATATTCCTTAGAAAGATATAAGACGCAAAACCGATCGAAACAAAATCCGTAGAAGACCTCAACAGGCTGCCACATTGAAAGGAATATTGACAACTCGTAAAGAAGGAAGAGCACACCAGCCACCATGAATGTAGACCATCAAGCAGACGTAATCACCCCGGAACATGATATTTGCCACATTCTGAAATCAATAACAGAATGGAAACAAATGACTATCCCCCAAAAAGGACAACCTATTCTCCACATCAACATCAGAAGCATTCAAAAATACTGGCTGACCCTGCAAGCTTATCTGAAGGAAGATATAGACGACATAGACATTTTAATACTGACTGAAGTATCTTCAACAAACGAAGAGGCATCCACCTACCAAATGCCACACTTCCAACAACACAAACACTGCAGACAAACAAAACGAGGCGGTGGTATAATAATATTTACCAAACATAAACTAGAAGTAACAGAAATAAACTATAAATTAGAATACGCATTTCACATATGCATCGAAATTAAAAACATGAAACAAGAAAACTCCTTGATATTAAACGCAATATAGAGACCACCCAAATTAAGAACCACAAAATTCCTAGAAGAACTGAACAGAGGGCTTTCAGTCACGGAGGTAGGCGCCTCTGAATATTTGATAATAAATAGGAGACATATTAATGTCTCCTATTTTAGGAAAACATTAGGAACATAAATAACAACACAGAACAATACCTAGACCTATTATTCGCATATAACAAAACCCCATCCATACAGTCGTGTACACGAGAAGAGATAGTCGGAAACACAACAATAACCTCATCATGCATTGATCATATAAATATTAGGGCCCCTCCAAACAGACACATAGCAGCCGTCATAACATGCAAACTGGCAGACCATTATTTCACAGCATTACAGTTACACACTGAACCAGAACCAATAAATCTCACTGAGACTACAAAACAGTATTATAGCATTCTAAACGAAAAAATAGTAAACGATGAAATCAGAAAAACAGAGTGGATGAAGATTGCATCTTAATACTCTGCTGAAGCTGTGTTAATAACCTTAAACTTGCATTTAACAAAATATATAACAAAGCATTAACAAAAATAAAAATACGCCCCAAAACGAAACAGAATCCATGGATAACAGACAACATACTAACAGACATACAAGGAAAAGATGCTCTATGGAAACGACTGAAGAAGTCGCCAAGCAATATCGCTTTAAAATCTGAATACAAAGAAAACGGAATCTCCTAACAACACAGATGATATAAAGGAAAACTGGCACCTGATTAATGAAATGCTGGACAATATACACAGAACCCCTGCCTCCGAAACAATACAACACAGCTTTGCCTGCAACCCCAAATCCCTCAAACAGTTGGCAAACAACTTTAATCAGCACTTCGTGAACTCTGTCCAAAAGCTACAAGAAACAACCTTTCCCCACACAAACGAACATTCTCCACTAGGTCCACGAGCAACCCAGTCGATGTGGTTCCCCACAGTAACAAAAGAAGAATTATCACTGGCAATTCAACAAATTAACCGTAACAAAGGACCCGGGATGGACGGAACTCAGACCAAAAGACATCAAGAAACACTCAACCAACCTACTTCCAGTTATACAAAAACTGTTAAATAAAATCTTCGAAACAGGACACATTCCTGAAACATTAAAGGCTGCATTAATCACACCCATACACAAACAGGGAAAAAGCAACATAAGTAATTACAGACCCATCTCCACGTTGTCTGTAATCAACCAAATCATTGAGCGCATCGTGTATCAGAAACTCTGCACATACGTTGAAAAATTTCAAATCATACCCAAAACACAATATGGCTTTCAAAAAAATAAAGGAACAGCAACACTCCTGGAAGATTTCACAGATCTAATAAACGCTGCGGATAAAAACAGAATAACATTAGTTGTATTCATTGACCTAACAAAAGCATTTGACACACTAACACACAACACCTTGTTAACGAAACTAACGCATATCGGAATCGAAGGTCGTCTAATCCAGTGGTTTAAAGCATACATGAAAAACAGAAAGCACATCACACGCATAGGATCGGCGTACAGCAAAGAGGTACATGTAACCTGTGGTGTACCACAAGAAGCTGTCCTATCTCCCATACTATTTAACATATAGTACACATTCGACATAAACCACCTTCCCCTAAAAAGTAAAATCTTCCAGTATGCAGAAGACACGGCTATAGTATCCATTCACAAGAACGCAAATATCGCTTACACAAATATGCAACATGACATCAATCAAATCACTAACTGGTTAACCGAAAACAGCATATATATAAACCCTGGAAAAACAAAGCTAATGATATTCAAAAACCCCCAAACCCTGCCCATAGAAACTAAATATCTCGCTATCCAACATTCATCCTCCTATACACAAAGCGCAGAACCTAAAATCACAACCATCACACAGGTGAAAACAACACGCTATCTCGGATTTCACTTAGATGCTGATTAAAAGTTGGAATAGCCATACAAACTACCTACATACCAAGCTTAGGATAATATCAACCAAACTAGACAGATTAAAAGCCATTGCCCGAACCCACATAAATATACTAATCTATAAAGCATTATATGAAAACATTTTAAGATACGCAATCACATCATACACATTCTGCACAGACTACAGACTTAACAGGTTACAATGGTTGCAAGATAAAATGTGGAAAACTGATATTCTGGAAACAACCCACACTTATGCAGGAAGCACGGCCAAAACACAAAATATTTAAGGTGAAACACATGCCACTACACAGTCATGTTAAGGCATTACTACAGCCCAACCTATAGAGTAACCAGAACAACATATCAAATAACAAGACCACAGTCAACAAACTGCATAACATATAAGTACAACAATCATCACAGCAAAGCTACCCGAAACTTCTATGTACCTGACATGATAAACAAACTGCCGTTCGACAACAGAAACTAGGAAGATACAGAGAGCTGAAACAGGCGCTATATAAATATTATAGCGAGAATGAAAATTAGCGCACTTCCTGTTTCTCTCTCCCCCCCCCACACATACACACACACAAACCTATGACAACCCCCATCTCAAAAACGATCACTACAAGATCACAAAGAAACAAACACACCATGTCTAAATCCAACCCTGTTTTCAAAAAAAAAAAAAAGTGAAACTGTAATAGCAGTTGAAGTCTTCCAAGCACATACCAACAAACAATAAAATCAACACCTCGCTTGCGACCCGTATACAAACATAACTATGAAACAACCACCATCTATCATCTATTATCTTCCTCGGATAAGCTCCGCTAAGCTTCCAGGAAGAAAATTTATATATATATATGATTATTACAGTATCTATCTATGCAATTTATCTGAGACAAAAAAAAAATTATTTAAGAATATTATTAACTTGCAAGTATCTGTTATATAATTGTTAATTGTGTATATATAATTATTACTGTATCTATGTATATAATTTTTCTGAGACAAAAAATAAATTAAAAAAAATTATTATTATATAAAAAAAAAAAAAAAAATCAGCTAACACCTTTTTATTCCCGTATACGGGAGTAGGCGAGGCTATTTAGCCCTATCTAACTTTTGGAGACTGAGTGGGCAGTTCAATCTCCACTGGTACCGAATCAGAGATAGATGGCCCAAGGCTATCACTAATTAAGCGGTACGCAGTGAAGAGAGACGGCTCAAATGTGCCGCCATCTCGTGGTCCCTAACCCTAATACAATATATTTAATGTCTGAAATAATGTGGGTTCTACGGTCGATTTTCTTGAGTTTACAGGACGAAAAACCCGAGTTTCCGGGAGGAAAAACCTGCTTGCCCGTGATCGACTAACTCGGGAACCGGTCGAAAAAAGGCTTAGAAAAATTTTCCTCTGGTCGCCGACTAGACTCGAAACCAAGTCTTCGTTCGTGCGGCGGTGTGTAAACGCCACATCCACTGAGCTACACAGGCTCTTATTATTATATGTGTTATAATAATTTATATACGTTTATATATTTATACTTAATCTGAATTATATATTTGTAAATACTCTATATATGTATAAATGCATGACAATAAACTTATTCTATTGTAAAAAAAATTAAATAAATTATTATTATTATTATTATGTGTAGGCAGACGGATGCACGTACGCTGCATCGCTGCTCCTCGTTTTATAGGTTGAAAGTGTTATTTAACTCATGTTTCTAACTTGAAAGTGCTACTGCTTAATTCTACTAGTCACGCTGAGGACAGGGACATTCAAATTACCTAAACCGGATAAGTAAGATTCAAATTTTCCGTGTTTGAAATTCATGGAGTGTACTGCAGTTACCACCCAACGAAGAACAAAGGGCTTCGCCATTTTAAAAGTCGCACTATAGTTGCTAAACGGAAGAAAGGCTAAAGGTCACCAAGACAGCGAAGTTCAAGCAAAATGTGCTGTAACAAATGCAATAAGCGATTAAGCGATGAAGGTAACGGGCCGCATTGTTCCGGATGTAACAAAAAAAAAACACTTCCACTGTTCAGGGATCTCAGAAAGCACGTGGAAAGCAAAAGGAGTCGTGAAACGGACCGAATGGCGATGTCAACAGTGCCGTGAGAAAAGGAAGAACACCAAAGAAAAGTAACGACGCACATCAAGGTAAGCTGCTTCTGGATCCTAAAATTACAGATATCTTCGATTCATTTAAACTCATGGTGAAAGACTTATTAAATGCACATATGGAACAAATTAACAAACAATTCGAGGAGTATGAACATTACATACAGTTCAATAACGAGACCTCTGAAGAAATGTTAGGAACCGTGCGAGAAATAAAGTCGAAATTATCGGTAGCGATAGAAACGCAAGAAACACTCCAACGCGAAAATCAAGAATTGTGGAAAGAAGTAAACACACTCAAGTGTCAAATGGATCACATGCTGCAAAAAGAAAGAAAAAAAAACTTCAAATTGAGGGAATAACGAAAGAAAATACAGAAGACTTAAACAACATAATGCAACTGATCGGCAGCAAAATTGGAATTCAAATCTCAACCACAGATATCACCTATATCAACAGAGGCCCACAAAAAAATAATGAGAGACTGCCACCAGTCATCGCTCGTTTTCCCAACAGAAATCTGAGAGAATCCATTTTTACGGCTAGCAAGAAAACAAGGCCGACAACAACGATCCTAAGTGATAAGAAACTCTCAACACCACCAATCTATATAACGGAACACTGGACTCCATACTTCAAAAATGTTCTGTACCAAGCAAGGAAGACAAAAACAGAGAAAAATTACAAGTTCCAGTGGACAAGGAATTCCCAGATATTTTTGAGAAATAATGTAAACACTCGAGTATACATAATTACAAGTGAATGCGACTAACACAGCCAACCAATATAAAACACTAACTTATGACATCCTTAATAATAAGATTAGAACTTATTTAAAAACAATATAACGGAGATCTCAAACATAGGCGAACATATCCAGTCAGACAACATAAACTTCAAGGTCTTCGACTCTTTGAAGAACTGGTCAGACAACATTTCCACCAACACCAATTTCACTATCATACACACAAACATAAGATGTATGAAAAAACACTGGCTTACATACTTGATAACACAGCTCAATTATATCATGATAAACATACATGCGCTATTACTGACAGAAGTTGCAATAAACGAAACAGAAATTTATGCATACAACATAAATAATTATCAAACCTACAACTTATGGAGACCAAACAAAAGAGGAGGTGGCATTGTGGCATTTATCAAAGAAAAATACAATGTGACAGAAAAACAAACTCACTTCGAATATGCGGAAAGACTAATTTTGGAAATCACAAATAGCCACAATAGTATCAAATACACAATAAACACAATATACAGACCCCAAGATAATAATCCACTCAGTTTCCTTCACGAGATAGAAACATGGCTAAGCGGCAGAGAACCGCGTACAACACACAGGCTCATCTAATTGGAGACATTACCATAAATACTCTTGACCACGCTTCTTCAACCACTAACACATATCTTGATATACTAAGTCAGTACAACATAAACTCTACCATTAACTCCCCAACAAGAGAAGAAATCATATCAGCATACGGGCTCCCATCCATACATATACATCACCAGTAATTAACGTAAAAATTGCCGATCACTACTTTATCTCAACTTTGTTTTATTACGTTTCCTACCCCACTCCCGCCACCACAAAAGTCGACAAAACTCGATCACACTAAGGAGCATTGTCAATAACCAAGTAAAAAATACAGACTGGAATTCCCTACTTAAAATAAACGATCCTGTAACATTATACGAGAATTTTCAACTAAAGTTCACAGAAATAAACAAAAAGCAACAAAATTACACAAACGAGGCGACAAACTGACAGCAATCCGTGGAAAAATGACGACATACTAAATACTATTACTGTAAAAGAAAACCTATGGAAAAAAATTAAAAAATCACCCAGTAATACATATTTACAAACCTTATAAAAAAACACAAGAAATAAACTAACAACAAAAATTCGTAGAGCAAAAAGACGTTACTACTTCCAAAAATTCATGGAATATAACGACAACATTAAGCAAACATGGGCTACACTCAACGAATTAATAACCCGAAAAAGGAAAACTTCAGCACAAGATTTTATTGCAAAAAGTTTCGCTCAGGACACAAACCAAGAGGAACTAGCAGACTCATTCACCCATGCTTTCCCAAACAACATCTCACAACTCAAAAAAGACAAACTACCAATGATCAACAAAAAACTACCGACACAAAGTCAACAACAAACGATGTATTTCCCACCCATAACAAAACAGGAACTGAAAGAAGCAATCCTACAACTAAAACCAAAGACCACTCCAGGAATAGACAAAATAAGACTCATAGATCTTATAACACAATTTGAACAAAAAACACCAATACTTTTGAAACTCGTGAACATAATATTCGACACGGGCATTATTCTACAACAACTAAAAACTGCAGTAATTACGCCAATATACAAACACCGCAAAAGAAACGATACTCAGAACTACAGACCAAATAGCTACACTACCAGTCATCTCAAACATTCTTGAAAAAATAACACACATCAGACTACAGAACAATTTACAGAAGTATATCATCTCACAAAACCAATACGGCTTTCAGAAAACAAAAAGCACCATAACTTTATTAGAAGACATCGCCGACACAATAAACAAAGCTCTCGACAAAAACAAGTACGTCGTCCTTATACTGCTCGACCTAACCAAAGCATTTGACATACTGGAACATGACATACTACTCACCAAACTATACTCAATAGGTATAAGAGGAACACTGCATACATGGTTCAAGAACTGCCTCTGCAACAGAACACAAGTAACAAAAATAGGTACATGTCACAATCGTAGTATACAAGTAAAACACGGTGTACCTCAAGGTGCCATATTATCACCCACTCTATTCAACATATACATTAACGATGTTCATAACATATCCATAAGAAGTCAAATATTTCAATACGCAGATGACACTGCACTACTAGCAATCCACACAGACATTAATACAGCTCTCTGCAAAGCACAACAAGACCTAAACGAAATCACAACACACTTCCACTAAAACGCAATCCTAATCAACCGCACCAAAACGCAGATGTTGATAAATCACAACCCAAGAATCATACCCCGCGCATCACTATCGATACATTGTCACACATACCGCTGCATTAACAACAAAAATACCTGCCAATGTTCCGAAATCAAACCGGTAACACACGCAAAATACCTCGGTCTCTATATAGATTCCCAGCTTAAATGGAAAAAACATAGAATACCTACACACACCAAAATCTGGATCGTCGCTGCAAAACTCTTCCAAGTTAGAGACATTATTCCATCCAACATAAAAAAAAACTCCTATATCACTGTATCTGCGAATCCCTACTCAGATACGGAATAACAGTCTATGCAAATACATCAAACAGCCACCTAACAAAATTAGAAACACTACACAGGAAAATCGTGTCAACAGTGATCTGGACACCTTACACGCAACAACCAATATCCGACAAGCACATGACGATACACAGAATTCTGAGCATTAAAAGCCTGAAACACTAAATGACATTAACAAGGAATTACTTCAACATCACCAATCGAAACAACAGAGAAACATATCGTATAACACGCCGTACAACAACTCTCTACATTCTCACACCCTTCAACAACTCATACGGTTCTTTTGTGAGATCACATCAGATACCCACGCAACTCAACAACCTACTAAGAAAGTTAAAACACGTAGACAACTACAGAACATTAAAAACGAACTCTGGAAAATATACCAACAAAGTTAAGAAACCATTACCACTAATATACACATCACAAATCACTAGCCTCCAATGCCTACATCCCATACATAAACAGTACCAACAACACAAATAGTGAAGGTTAAATCCGATTCTCTTCATAAAAGCTAACCCAAGCTTCGAAGTAGTGGGATTATCTTGCCTCACTCATCTACAAGTAATCCTTATAAGCAAATGCAGGAATTTGTATTTATAATCACTCTTTTGCAAACTTAAAAAAAAATAAATAAATAAAATAAAAAAATAAAAAATTATGCAAAAAATTCTGTATAATCCTCATTGTTAATATTAGAAGAACATGTGTTGTAAATATATAATATAAAGGCAAAAAAGTATTATTAAAAATTTTAACTGAAATCCAATGTAGGAATTGCAGCACCTAGTGCTGAACTCTGCAAAATTATAAGATGCAATGTCACACAAGATGTATATTGTATGTATAAATATTTTAGCAATCAATAAAATAAATACATATGTAAAATTAAATAAATAAATAAATAAATAAATAAATAAATAAATAAATATATATATATATATATATATATATATATATATATATATATATATATATATATATATATATATATATATATATATATATATATATATATATATATATATGTATAAAACCAGTGTCATCCTCAGATAAGCTGATTATAAAGCTTCGAGGATGCAGTTGAGTTACATCCCAGTAGTAGTATTTATCTAACATTATTTACTTAACTTTCTGTAATGAATACTTGTAGTAAACAGAAAAATGTGATAGTAATACTTCAGTTGTACATTTAAATTTAAAATTATGTATTTAATTTACATATTTATATTAAAAATTATTATTATATAAACTGCAACACAAGTAATATTGTTTAACTTGTGAGTTATTAAGTGTAAAGTATTACTATACACTTAATAACTCACAAGTTAAACATTGAGAAATTCTGCAAATGATAATAATATTAAGAGTAATTATAATTTTTACTGAACCATTTGCAAGAAAAAGTTGCACTGTTGCTTAAATTTTAGTATATTCATGTAATTATTTGAGAGATAATAAACTATTATTATTAAAAAAATTATTATTATCCGAACTATATAATTGTAAATTATTGTTATTTTAAAAGATAGAAAAAAAATGTTACCATCCTTATTATGGAAATTTCATTATCTGCAGCACTTCGTGCTGAACCTTGTAAAATAATATACTGAATGTTACTCAAGATGATAATTGTATATATGTAAATATTTGAGAGATCAATAAAAAAATAATTAAACAATATTATTATTATTATTTGTGTGTTTTTGTATTTCTTATTAAATATATATCGAAACAACCTGCTTTTCTTAATGGTTTTACTTGAATATTTTTTCTCTTTGTTACATACATATTACATCAACATATGTTACATATGTTTGTTTCCTTTATATGAAATTATAAACGTTTTTCTTTCTACTTATATTTGCTTTTGGAGAGTATTATTCGCCTCTGCATACTCATCTTATTTATTTTGTTCAGCTACAGATAAAATGGATTCATTTAAAGGGGTGAGGAAAGCCCGTGTGAAAGCAGTAAAGTGGCTACTCAACCAACGTCGCTTGAGCTGGGGATGGGGAAAAGAGACCCCTCGAGCAGTCGTTGCACTCTACCTTGCAAGCAAAGAAAGCCTTCTGAATAACGACACTCTGATTGAAGTACTGGGGGAGTTCCTGGAAGTTGAAATTTCTGTGGCCTTGGCAAAGTACGAAGTGTTTCTTCTCTGTTATTCTTAAGATAGTTCGATTAATTCGTGACTTACTGCATATTAAACTCCTACGCATAGAACTGCTGGAATGTATTGCGAAAATAGCGACACCATAACCGAGATTTCATTCTTAATTTTTTTTTCTTAATGAAATGTGTACTTTTACGTTTCTCGGCTTATATCTGTTTTACGTAATCAGGTAATAAACGTCAAAACTTGATTACAGTACTGCTAACAAAATCTCTCCGACATTTACGCTTATTTCAATTTCATTTTATCCTTCACCGCAGATTGAAATCATTTAATTTGAAATTCACTCATTCTTACCAGATTTGTCTCGTCTCCATTATTTACTGGCACTCTTTCATTCAGAGTATAATCAGGGTTTAGAGTTCTTCCAATTACTGTTTTTCCGTGTAATATTTGATAGTTTAAATAGGAATAAGTATTTCTTCATATAATTAGTGGATGAAATGTTTTATACAATTTTCTCTAAAACTGTCCCGAATTTGATTCGGTTCACCTTTTCTTTTATTTATTTGTTTTATTTATTTATTTTTGGTTAGTCATTGATGAGAATAACTTCGTAAAGCGTACAATTCAAAAAATATCTTCATCTTTAATGATTAAAATGTTCTCTGGTGAATGTCTGATTCCCTCAGAGAAGATTCAAGGAAAAATAAGTAATCAAAATGTTGGAAGGTTTATGGAAGTTTATAAAATATTAAAGATGCATACAGTTTTTTTTTTTCAATCTACTGATAAAAATGATTTATTATTGACTAAGGATGACTAACGTCAAGATAACTTCGAAATGGCTTTAGGTTATACCGGACAGTATATCCAGTGTTGCCTTATAACAGTGTTTCTCAAAGTGTGGTACGCGTACCCCGGCGAAAGATCGTTAGGGGGTACGCGTGGCAATTTTCGGCTATGCATAATTAAAGGAGTCATTATATTTTTCAACAAACAGTGCAATTCGAGACAACCGGGATAAAACGGCACTACCTTATGTATCACATCCCCTTTCCAACAGAAACTGCTGTATAGACCAAGCAAAACCATATGTTGCCGGTGGAACATATGGTTTTGCTTGACACCACCCCCGTCGTGAACGTGTTAAAACTAAGAAATATATAGTGAATGTGTTTCAGATATTATGGAATTTGGTTGAAGGGAATTAGCATTTCAACCCAACTGTTGAAATGCTAATTTGTCTTTGGTTTGTTAATACCGCACCAATCATATGCAGTTCTTCGCTGCTCTACGTATCTCAAGTCGTGTAAATTACTGGCAATTTTTGCTTGAAATAATGGGAAAGAAGATGACGCTATTTGATGGGTAGATGCCTTTGACGATGCACACAAAGAAACTGTTCTCGATGCCAAAAGTAGTGATAGCGAGTAGGAGCTTCTTGGTAAGTCGCACCATTTTCAGTTTTTTTCTGAAAACTTTAGTTTTCAGAGAAAATTCCCGCACCTATCTCGCAACACGATTTTTTAGCTTTCATTTTGGGAAAAAAGTTAGAGTTACATTCGAGTAAATGCAGCATTTTTTTTAGCTTTCAAATTCTTACGTATGGATCATTGGTTAAAGATTGGATTTATGAAACCCCCAAAAGAGAGCAATTTAGCAAATACAAGTAGCTGTAAGTAACAAGAAAACGTTGATATTTCATCTGGATCAAATGAAATTGATGATCAAATGAAAATGAAAAACCAAACAACAAATAAACCAAGAACTCTCCTTGGCTATTCTGTTATTCCGTTTGCTTATTAACTCCAGTTCGTATTCATGCCTACGTTGCTGATTTCAGATACTCCGCATAATAATTCGAAAAATATGTCGGTACGTAAATGCATTGTTCTTCTCATGTAACTGGTTTTCGCAATAATTTTCGTTTTTAACATAATAAATCCTGTATACTTGACCAATCAATCTCTGAATTGAAAATTTGTTAGATATCATTAAAATATGATTAAAAATGGAAAGAGAAAATTTTGAAACCATTCCCCAAGATTACATGTTCAGTTATATGCTAAACCTGCGGGCATGTTAGCTATTCAGCTAACATGCCTACAGGTTTCATAGACAAGTGATTAAATTTCTGGTTGATTCCTTTCCAGGAAACACGATGTTCCACTGATCTCCGTGCAGCTAGCCCAGTACATCCGAGCACTCTTAGCCACTTGCCGAAATCCCCGCAACTTCCATGGATTCGATTTTGTAGACTATCTGAAGAATTCCTCCAAGAACAATACGTCGGTCTTCACGATGCCCACGGTAGTCCTCTCTCTTTGTGTTGCTGGAGAAACACCAACTTCAGCGCAGACTGATGTCCTTCTCGAAGCACTGCAATTGGAAAACCATCCCTCCTACACTGGTAATATCACATTTCGTTTATTGTGAAACTAAAATCGTTTTAAAAAATTCCACTTGCAAAAATTTAACTAAATAAACGAAAAAGATATGAGAAAATGATATTCAAGAAAATAATAAGCTTAAAAGCACAACTGGAATTATAGAGCTGCTTCCTTTCCTAGTTTCATGATTTTAAGTCAATGAATTGTCGTATGAAGAAGAAAGATTCCTGTTTCTATTTTCGTAGGAAAATATAATTATTACATAATGGATTTATAATACAGTTGTTATTGATAAGGACATTCAAATAAATGTTTCCTATCATGATATTCACGTTAAAGAAAGTAACGCTAAGCAAATTATTAATTTTTTGACTCCATGCAGTAGCAAAACGACATTAGTAGAATGCTCGTTGTTACCTAATAGAAGTCGCTCACGGTCGAATGCCTCTGAGGAACAGCTACAGCGTTGTACGGATTGAAATGCTGCACTTCCACGGCTTATGAGCACAAACATTATGACCACATGCATAGTAGCGTGTTGCGTCTCCTTTGGCCGAGATACGCTTGCAGCTGTCCGGCATTCGTTCCATTGGACCACGGAAGGTGTCCGAAGTATTCTGAACCAACTAGGCAGGATAATGTATCGGGACCGAGGTAATGAGGTCAGGACCGAGCAAAGCGCTGATATCTGCCGGAGTTTGTTCCATTGTGCATGATCCCACAAACGCTCCATGGGATCCAAATCAGAATAACTCAGCGGTCAACGCAGCAGATGGAATGATTTCATATACTATTCATTCAAACGATGCCTGCACAATCTGAGCCCTTAATGCAAAGGCTTCCAACAATTCTTGTTGGAAGAGTCCAGATACAGCAGGCCACGTTGCACGATGTAGGACAACTTGATCAAAACAATCTCCAAGTAAGACTTTGAGATGAATGTGTGTTCATTACGGATGAGAGAATCTAGTGATGTCCACAAGACAATCACGAATTCCAGGATTCCGCCATTTCCCACCAATCGTGTAGTGGTTGGCCAGAAACAGGATGTTGGTCCTGACATGTTGCCGTGCAATCCAGTACTGGGCGTGGAGTGATAATCAAGTTTCTTTGTAGTTCGCGTACGTTTTCATTTTCTGGTAACTATTAAATCGATTAAACTATTTCCTCCAGTATTGGATGAAAATATTATGAAATAAAAGGACTTCTCATTAGGAGAGTATACCGGCTTAGGTATAAAAGAGAAATTCAAAATCTCTTTAGAAGGACTTTTTATTTGACAAATTGCAATGTTATGAATATCTCAACAACAAAAATTGAAGAATGAATGCTTCATACGCTCATGTCCAAACCTAAACACGAACACTATTTCTCAATATTACAATCGCAAATTCAGACCAATCTGCTTGTGGTAGTTTAAATGACTAATGACCGCGAGTTCAAAGAAGGTACACATTTAAATCGCGCACAAAGGGGTCACGTGGTAGCACGTAACGGGATAAAAGGCAAAATGCAGCACTAAGTGAATTGTGTTTGAGGGATGCTCTTTTCGTGAAGGAATAAAGTTGCAAATTGGGATCTCTTGTAACACCGAATGACGTCAGGAAGATGATTTCACGCAGAAAAGATTTATTGGAAAGCTTAAGGAAGGATTGTTGAATTACTGATTTTGCCAGAGAGTTCGTAATCTCACATAGCCGTGTATCCAGGCTCTGGGCAACGTTTCAAACCAATGGAATGTGAACCAGACGTTTGCTGAGAGGTCGCCTTCGCTTTTCTACGGAGCATGAAGACAGAATTTTGGTTATAACTGCAAAACGCAATCGACGCACCACTGCAGGTCAACTTGCAAGTCGGATCCATTCAAGCAAAACTACGTGGATATCTAGACAAACTGTGCAAGACTTCTCCAAAAAAAAATAGGCCTATGCACATGAAGGCCTCTAGTCTGCCGTCCCTTTATCCACAGCTCATTCAGTGGTGTTGTATCCATAAAAATTGGACAAAACACGAATTGTCTAATGCTTAGCAGACGAGAGTCGTTTTAGTCTTTCCTCTGATTCTAGAGGACATTTGATCTGTCGTGAAAATGGTACTGATTACCATCGTGAAAATGTTTTTCAAAGGGATAGATACGGCTGTGCTGGGGTCATGGCTTGGAGAGGCATATACTTAATGGCTGCACCGAGATACAAATGCTGGAAAAAGGGACGAGGACTGGTAAATGATATTGTAACGCAGATCTTCAATGTCATGTTCGCTTGCTTCAATTCCACACCATATCGTACACGAGTAGTAGAGATACTTCTGGAGAACGAGGACATCAATCGAATCGAGTGGCCCGCATGCTCTCCAGATCTTAACTCCATAAAACAGATTTGGGAACGCATTATACTGCTGCTCTAAATTCACCTTCAGAAAATACAATCCTTGCTTTGAAGGAGGAGTGGGTCAGTTTGTCTCAGAGAAATACATTCCCGAATTCTGAGTCAGAAATGCTTTTTTCACGTTATCCAAACATGTAGAATGATCTATCTGAGTACTAGAAGGAAGGAAATCTTTCCTCCCTTTTACTTGTGGACTAAAACAAAGCTTAGGGAATTCACCAGCTTATCAGTTGAAAAAGGATCAGGATGAACAAATTTTTGTAAGCTTTGACATGATAAAATCATAATTTTTTGATCGCTGTCAGTTTCCATCAAACATAAAACATCGTGGAATTATAGAAAAATGACAACACCACTTCGTTTTGTTTAAAAGTCGTTCAATGATTCTATGATATCAACACCTTATATCTAACAAAATTTGTAAAATATGTCCTAAAAATGTTTAAGATGCATGCATTCCCAAAATGTGATTGTATAATTATTTCTCTTAGACCTGAAGATTTTGTCGTTGCTGTCGCTGGTCTGTATAGCTGACAGAAAGGAAATCATCAAAAACATAAAGGATACCAAAAATTCCGGCACACATTCGACGTCAGACGCAGGTTTTCATACGAATCACTCTCGAGAGATTAGTCTAGAAGATGTGGTGCTGAGATCTCTTCCATGGCTGAGAAGTTTGCAGCTTCCAGATGGAGGGTTTGGAGATGTATACACTACAGCCTTAGGAATGCAGGTAAGTACATTTAGTTGGACTACTCTTTCTCAGAATCTCTGGTATTCTACGCACAAATTAACTGATATATTGCCGAACGACATTACAATATTGGACGATTATATTTTATTTTAAACAAGAGTTGAAGCGTATTATTTATGAAGTAAATATGCATGCGATTGATGCCAACTAGAATAATTGGGACTACTGATCATTGCAGTGATAAAACAAATGTTTAAAATATAGTGATCTCAACTGTTTCTCCACTCCTTTTTTATTTGTCAGACCCTGTTTGCCGTGGGTGATGAAGGTTTAAACTGGAATGTGCGATCGGCAACATCGTATCTTTTAGGCCGTCAGCAAAGCGATGGTTCTTTTGGAACACGTCTGGCAACCTATTTCGCGCTTCCAGTCCTTAAACAATCCACTCTCCTGGACCTCAAAATAATCAACTGTTCCAAATTTGTCAACAAAACTAGTGAGTTTTAATCCACTTTCGAAACTATTTTGAACATTTATTTCCTGTTTAATTCTTTAATAGAGTAAGATCAGATGATCCTAATCAACTAATGCCATTACAATTATTTACTCTTGCAGGTAAAGAAATGCTGGAAGATCTACAGAACAAGGTAGGACCCAAGGTTCATGTGGATTACATTATTAGATTTGGGGATTATGCTGACCATTCCTATAATATCGTCCTTCGTATTGCCGCTGATACGCTACTCTTTGATGTGATGAAAGCGGCTGCAAAAGTGGATTCTAAATTTAGGTACGAAGATCACGTTGTTTTTAGTAGTGAGAATGGAACGAGTATAATGGCTAATTTGTTTGCATTTATGTGAAAATTTAGATAATGTATTCTAATATTGTTTTAAAGGCTCCTGTAGCCGAATGTAAATGGTTTTTGCATTCATAGCGCTTAGCTTACCGAAGTAATGCCGTTCTAATTTCGATTCCCATCGCCATCTAGTGGAACATTTTCTAACCCTTTCTTCAATCGGTACTCGAGTTACTCTACCTCTGGCATGGACAAGAAGGTTTTTCGTCAGATAAAGTGAAGCGAATGGACTATATCACCTAAATTATTTCAATCAATACAGTACTTCATTAGGGTTAGGGAAGACGAGATGTCGAAAGTTTTCCTTCTCTCTGTATCGGATGCCGTTCAGAATTAGCGATAATCTTTGATCAGCTGATTGGTTATATTGGAGTTTGCTTGTCCTCTTTAGTCTCTAAAAGTTAGAGAATCAGGGACAAAACGCGTTAGAAGTTGGAATAGAAGTCGTTTGCTAATTTTGTTTTATACTTATTATTATTTATTTCATTTTCATTTATTTTGAAGCGTTTACGTAACTTGAGTGATATTTTTGGGACATTTTTCTTAGTATAAACTTCTATGGTTGACACAATACGTCATACTATAATTGGGTGTTAATAAAAACGCATGCTGATTTCATTTCAATCTTCAACCGAATTCATAATTTCAATATTTAAATTAAAAAATAAATAAACAAAAATAGTCTATAACAGAAGAGAAATATTTCTTTACATTGATGCTACAGATCAGTCTTTCTTAGATAATTTACACGACATAAAACTGCAAGAAAAATTGGAATTATTGCACACACACACACACACACACACACACACACACACACACACACACACACACACACACACACACACACCTGTAAGTTTTTGTTTTTATTTTTTTTAGTTTCGAATACAGAGACACTGACGAAGGTGTGTACATCAGCTCCATGGCTGGAATTCCCAACGATCCTGAGCACGGATATGCTTGGATGCTTTACAGAAAGCACAACAAATCATCGTTGGAACACTGCAAGGAAGGTGAGCGAATGAATTCTAATTTCTCCACTTTTAAATAGCAAACTGGTTAAATAATCTCAAACTCAATTTGCACTTGCTCCGATGAGAACGCAGAAATCATTCAGGACATATTTAGCGAACGAGTTTAAATAAGAGAGAAGAGAGAGCGAATTTTTTATATATATATATATATATATATATATATATATATATATATATATATATATATATATATATATATATATATATATATATATATATATATATATATATATTATTATTATTATTATTATTATTATTATCTATGACCACCAGGGAGTCAAGGACTCATCGAGGGAGGCTGTAAATTACCCAATCAAGCTATCATACCTACCGTTGAATTTATTCACACTAGATGCACTCACTACCCATAATGGCAAATTACTCCACTCAATCACTACTCTCTGGGAGAAAAACCTAGCTCTTAACCCTTTCTTGACTGAGAACAATCTTAACTTCCATGGATGCCCCCGTGTTCTCTCTCCGCCTTCCATATAACGAAAAATTGCATCATTTGAAATGCTCTAACACCCATTCAAAAGTTTATAGACCTCTATCATATCACCCCTCTTTCTCCTGTTAACCAGATTCTGTAATCCACGTACTCGCAATAATAATTATGAGGACAGATTGCATACTAGCAATCTGTCCTCATAATCTAAATCTCATAATCCGGATATAATCTTTGTAACTCTTCTTTGCATCCTTTCCACAGCTTCTTTATCCCTTGGAACTTGGGAGACCAAATATGTGCACAGTAATCCAAGTGTGGTCTTATCAAAGCCTTATAAAGAGGCAAAATTATTTCTCTATCCTTACATGTCAAGGTTTGCTTCAACGTACCAATTTTATCCTCTGAGTTGTATTTGCAATGTTTGCTATGTGACCTTTGAACTTTAAATTCTTATCCATCAATACACCAAGATCCCTTGCCTTCTCGGTTTCTTGTAGCATAACCCCTCTAATATAATATGCCGCTGGAACTCTAATCACATCAAAGTGCATAACTTTACACTTACTAACATTAAACTGAGAGCCATTTTCGTTAGCCCAGATTTCCAGTCTATTCAAATCATTTTGTAATTTCTGAATATCAGTAGCATCCCTGATTACCCTGCCTATCTTCGCATCATCAGCAAACAATTGCAAATATGATGATAGACTCTGTTTTATGTAATTAATGTATAGATTGAACAATAATGGCCCAAGGACTGAACCCCAAGGTACACCGCTGGTTACCTTACATCTGACAGATTTACACCCACTGTATACCACTTTTTGATATCTACCTGTCAACTATCCCCTGATCCAAGTCAATGGATTATGTTTTAGTTCCATATTCTTCAGTATACACAACAGCTTATCGTGTTGTATCCTATCAAATGCCTTTGAAAAATTCAACATTATCATAGTGTATCCATTCCCTTTATCGAACTCCGCCGTGACATTGTTATAAAATATGAGCAAATTGCTAAACCATGACCTTCCTTTAGTTAAACCCATGCTGTTCCCTGCATAGTATAGAATGCTTGGCTACCCATTTCTGTATGCGAGTTCTTCCCAACTTCTCTGACATCTTCACTACGAGACCAGAGATACTAATAGGTCGGTAGTTAGACACATCAGTTTTTGCACCAACCTTGTGCAATGGAACTATCATACATTCCTTCCGTTCCTGTGGTATCATTCCTGAGCCGAGACTCAAGTTATACAAATGTATGAAAGGCCTAGCCAATTTAGTTGAACATCCCTTTAACAAATGGGCAGATATTCCATCTGTCCCTATTGACAAAATTTTATCCAGGTTATGCAAAAGCTCTTCAACCTCATTTTCATAAACATTGAATTCTTCATCCAACGTAGCAGTAGCACTGTGCACCATACTACATACACCTGGTTGATATATCTTAGCAAAGTGAGCACCCATTAACTGAATAATCTCCTTAGCTTCCGACACTCGCGTACCATCTGCATTCAATAAAGTTATTCTTCCACATTCATTCTTTCTTTTGCTTGAGACATAACGATAAAATTCTTTTGGATTGCCTTTAGCTTGCATGGCCTATTTCTTTTCATACTCCATTTTAGATTTTCTCACAATACTCGTTACTTTTCTGGCCTGAGATTTAAATATTTCATAACTCCTCTCACTCTTATTCTCACGATACTCTTTCCACATCAACCTCTTCTTGTGGATCTCTAACTTAATAAGGTTGCACATCCATTTCACTCCCAACGTATTTATTCTTCGAACACTAGGGATACATTCAGATATCGCCTCAGTCAAGCACTTTTTCAAATATTCCCATACATTGCTGACATTTTTCCATTCAGTAACTGATACCATGGGACCAAAGATAGTATTCTTCTAAGTTGATCATAATTTCCAGCTTTGTAATTTATCATGTAGCCTGATTTAATCGGAGCTTCAAATCAAGTAGATACTTCGCAAGAAAGAACAGCATGATCACTGTCACCAATTGGTGGTAAAATAGCCATATTCGTAACAGAGATCCCTTCTGATTCTATGAGCAAATCCAACATTCTTTGAGCTCGAGTTCCTTCTTTCACATGCTGCTTGAGAAAGTTATCTCTCAACAATTCAATAAATTCCTGTTCTTCCTAATCATGAGATTTCTCTTTTACCCAATCAATGTTTGAAAAATTAAACTCACCCATAATGATCATTCGCTTGGTAACCATAAGGCTAAATAGGCGTTGCATTTCTTCGTCCCGTACAACTGAGCTGCCAGGTCTGTAGCGACACCCCACCATATATTTCATTCTGTTTACCTCCACTTCACACCAAATGGATTCAAACGTATCGCTACGTGGGACATTGTTACCATCATTGTTTTCTTGTATTTCTACTCTAACTAGGTTTAAGTCATCTGATATCATTAGTAGCACTCCTCCTCCTCCTCTCCGATCTCTTCTGTCATTCCTAAAAATACTATATCCATTACATTCGATCCCACTTACCATATCTGATAGTCAGGTTTCACTAATGCCGGCAATCCTAGGCCACATAGTATTCAATAACGCAACAAACTCAACCCCTTTGTTTCTAATGCTCTTGGCATTTGTGTATAGACATAATACATTACGACCTAGCCTATTCTTGTAATTAGATATCCAATATATTTGGTCTTGTTCTAGAATTTTCTCTTTTCCTTCCCCAGACATACTTAAAAGGTCCGAACCCGAAGTATATTTTTCCACTCCTTCGCCACATACATAACCATGGTCAAAGGCATTCATATCTTTATCACATTTGTATACCATAGCTGAACTTTCACACACATTTTTCCCATTCCTCCTTTGATGATATAGTTTCCTTGACTCTCTGCATTAAGTCTCATACCAAGAAGTAATTTCTCCAGGATTCTGATAGCAAATGAATTGAAGTGCAGGCCATCATTCTTATACAAAAATGTTCTGCTATCAAAAACACCCCACACATCTAAACACTAACATTCATATCTTCTACATAGCCCGCGCGTGAAATCGTTTGCTATCATCGCCCTCCTTAACTTAGTACTAATCATATCAATGTAGAAATTCTACAATTTTCACTCTTTCACATTTCTTTCTCGCTTCTTCAAACAGACCTTTCATATCTTCTCTCATACTATGTTTCTCACCACTTCAATTATTAGTACATCCCAGCACTACCATTTTTTTTTACATTTCGTTTTGGTTTTCAATTACGTTTGTCATATTTTTAATTTTCGCAGCCGGGAAACTAGAAGTAGTGACTCCCTCGGCAAGTGCAAATTTTAAAATTGAGTCACCATACCATATTACCTCTTTTTTCTTAGATACTAATGGACTTACCTTGTTGTTATCAATATTTTGATTACCAAGTTCAGTATTTTCCTGCCTGTTGTTGTTCTCATCCTTTTTCGTATCCTGTCGAAGTTTAAACAAACGTTTTTCCGCCTTATATATATATATATATATATATATATATATATATATATATATATATACGAGGGCTGTTCAATAAGTAATAAGACTAATTTTACTGTGGCGAAACCACTCATCACAATATTAATTTCTGTGGAATAAAGAAATGTTGCTGTCTGTATTAACAAAAGAGGTTGATAGATGGCGTATACGGGCTGATGTGCAGAGTGTCACGTGACTAAACGCAAGGTTGTTTCGGAGCCCCTATGAGGCGCGCCAAGTCTTCGAAATGGAAGCGTCCGTGGAACAGCGTTATGCGATTAAATTTTGTGTGCGTTTGCAAAAATCGGCATCGGACACTTTTAACATGATACGTGAAGCTTTCCACGATGAAGCAATGTCGAGGGCGAGTGTTTTTCGCGGGCATAAAACTTTTAAGGAAGGAAGGCAAAATGTGGAAGATCTTGAACCTGAGGGAAAACCTTCGACGCCCATCACAGAGACAATGATCAACACAGCAGCGATTATCATCAAGCACGTGAAAAGGAAGCGTCCATTGCTGAAGAATGGATTCTTATTGCACCACGATAATGCAAGGCCACATATTTCTGGTTGCGTAGTGGACGTTTTGCAGAAGAACAACACAGATATCCTACCAAACCCTCCATACAGTCCTGATCTCGCACCGTGCGATTTCTGGCTGTTTCCTCGGCTCAAGAAACCACTAAGAGGTCGCCATTTCGAAAGCAACAAAGCATGTGTAAAAGCTGCGGAGGCAGTTTTGAAAGAACTCTCAAAAACGGACTTTCACATGTGTTTAAGAAGTGGACGCATCACGTCTCACGGTAGTTACTTCGAAAAAGACCATGTAAATGATGACGATTAAAGGTAATCTGTTTTCTGTATAAATATAGTCTTATTACTTATTGAACAGCCTACGTAGATAAACTCTTAGGAAGTTTATCTACGTAGGAAAACTTTTATCAGATCATTAAATATCAAAGAAATGAACTTTCATAACAATTACGTCATGAGATATTACGAATAAATCACGTTAACGAGACACGCACATTGTCACGCACAATACCAATTTTTTGTATGAATTAGAACCATCGGTTATAACCTAGTCTGTAACAGTAGTAGGGGTGACGCTAGTGACAAGATCAAGATCAAGATAAGATAAGGAATCGTGACGTGATTGGTTGATGACGTCGTTGTATGTGACGTCATGAGTTTGGAATGTTTGGAATTTCTCTATGGGGATATGTGTCACTGGCTTCAGTTGTTGTGTTTTGGTTCGCGTATGGGATTATGGGTGATGGTAGAGATAAGGAATCGTGTTGTGATTGGTGGTGGCATTCTGACAAGATCAAGATCAAGATAAGATAAGGAATCGTGTCGTGGGTGTGTGTTGTTTTCAGATGTAGTTAAGTGACGTCATTTGTTAGTTGTAAATAAGTGACGTTATTGTTTTGAATGGAAAGGGAAATATATTAGTGGATAAGAAATCGTGTCGTGATTGGTGCTCACTTCTGACAAGATGAAGATCAAGATAAGATAAGGAATCGTGACGTGAATGTTTGTTGTTATGAGATGTAGATAAGTGATGTCATTTGTTAGTTGTAAATAAGTGACGTTATTGTTTTGAATGGAAAGGGAGATATATTAGTGTATAAGTAATCGTGTCGTGATTGGTGGGACACTTCTGACAAGATCAAGATAACATTAGGATTCGTGACGTGAATGTTTGTTGTTATTGAGTTTGGAATGATAATTTAATTTAACTATATTCTATGTCACACAAACATATAGTTTTTATTTCTTCTATAGATGGTTGTACTAATTTTCCAATACATTTTGGGTATTTCTTTCCTGTTAAAGTGTGGGAATTCTTAGAGAAAGTCGTGATGGCTCTCGTGTTTCGAGCTTTTCTGAATAATTAATTATATACTTAAAGTACCTGTCCTTAAACACACACACACACACACACACATACACATTAGATATAAAAAATCGCTAATGTGTCCATGTTGATACTCTAATATATACCCTATGATTATTCTTATGAAAAAAAAATACTATTCAGTATTAGAATTACGCTTACCAAACAACATGCGATCAGTTATGTTTAAGTTAAAAAAGTACTTACAGCTTTCCAGATGACTCTTCTAAATACGAATATTCCAAAATAGTTCAATTTTATATCCACAACAGAACACAAACACAAAAACCACAAAGAATGAAATTTCTGTAAATACTGTAACCTGAACTAGTTACTTCGTCCTTTAGATTACGGACCGTAGATGATGAGCTTTCGTCATTGCAATATCCCCAGCGAGCGCTTTTCTTCAAAGGGAATGACATGAGTCACATCCGTAAATGGGGGTATTGTTCAAAAGGTAGCATTTCCTCAAGTTTGGATATTTCTCAAATAATTACATATGACTAAGGATTTAGTATCAAGATGTTTGAATAACACATATCCTAAAATTATTCATTCTTTGTTACCGTCGGAATTCATTGGTATTGTAAATTAACGCTTACATTTAATTTTAATTTAGAGTAGTATCCGATTGGTTGTCTGTATTAATTCTTTCCCACTTGGGAAAGTCTGTGCGCCATTTTGTTTAGGGTAAGTGTTATTTCCGGTTTCGAATTCCGATTGCTCGAGCTTTTCTGAATAATTAATTATATAATGATGTCACTCAAACACACATACTTTTTTTTTTCCATACCTCATTTGTATTTTCTTCTATATTCATATTCTAATCAAGTTCATATTTTATTCATAATTCATCCAGATATTTTGATTTGTCTAAAAGTAAGATCTTAAAGTTCAATAAATAAATAAATAAATAAATAAACAAATCGTGTGTGTATTCACGGTTATTTCAAAAGTGTTCTTACTTAAACATACATACATAACACATCAAAGACACTATTTGTTCTTTTAAGTTTATATATTTATTTCACAGATATTATTTACAATGAAATATGCAGAAATAGGAATTTACATATATCACCAATGCAAATGGTGTTTTCCTTGGCATAACATTTCTTTGAAAAAAAAAAAAAAAAACTTACATTTCTTTCCAGAATGGGAACATCTTGGTACTATCTAGGTTTTGTGAATATTCCAAAATGTTGATTAACATATATTCACAGAACACAAACACAAGTCTGAAAAGACATTTTCATTATAGGTTACTGTGGCTAACATATATTCACAACACAAAACACACAAAACATATGAGTTGAAAGATATTTCTGTAAATAACCAGAAAAGCTAGTGGACTACTTAATTTACTTTAGTATCCGATTGGTTCTCTGTATTAATTCTTTCCCACGGGTGCCCACCTTGGTGGAATGTCTATGCGCCGTTTTGTTTATGGTAAGTGTTATTTCCGGTTTCGAATTCCGATTGCTGTTAGAGTATGGAATTCAGACAAGTGAAATTTTTATTTATTTATTTATTTTTTTTTTTTCAAATTGAATGGCTATTTTCTGTATTTTACTTTTAAAAATCAGTTTAATTACATATTCTAACAGAATAACTGAGCAAAATTAACGAATAAATAAAATGTGAATTTATTTTCCAACACTGTAGATTTCTCACAAAGTCGTATCTTAAAGATATCTCTCTTATCCCGTCGCCAACTTGTTGTACCTAGGTGAAAAATAGTGTGTGTGTGTAGTAACGTGTTGGTTTAAAATATCTAATGGCTCTGTAAAATATCCAAATTCTAGCAGTATTGTAATTTCAGGTGAAATCTTCTGCACTAAAATTCTGGTTATCAAAATAATACTCGATTTTTTTTTTTTTTTTTTTTTGCTTCCAAGAGTTGACAGTTTCTTGATATATTTGAGGGCTTGCATCAACAAATAAGACTTTTAACTCACTGAGTCAAAAAATAAATAAATAAATAAAATAAAATAACAAAAATCTAGTTAGTTTGTGGCATTAAATTTTACAAGGAGAAAAAAAAATGTTGTGGTCTTACTTAAATTTGTATTTTGACTGTTGTCCTCTCAGCCCGACTCTTTTCTTTTTTTTTTCACAGTTGGGATATTTATATATTTTAACACAATTATTATATTAGATATTCTTTCCAACACAAATAAATAATTATGTATTCTTATTTCAAATGAATATTAGCTCAGAAAGAAAGAAAGAAAATTGTAAAGAAAAAAAATATGTTTACCTTCAAATAACTATTTTGGAATCACAGCAAACAAGAAATTCATCACCTTTTCAAAGTTTATAAATTCCTACCCATATTGTTTTCATCATTTGGTATCATTTAAATGAAGAACGGTTCTGGCTATAAAGTTTGTTTGTTAATGTGATTGATTTTTCTCTTCCAATGGCTGTAATTTTTTTTTTTTTTTGATACATTCATGCTGATTCCTTGTTATCTGCATGCTACGATACCTTTTTATTTTCTACAACAAACGTTTTTTGAGTTCAAGTAACGTGATTGGCTAAAATACCAGCTGTTTGTCTCTGTAAAATAAGCAAATTCTAACAGTCGTATTGTTAGAATTTGGTACGACTGTTTTTTCTAGTCTGGTGAAGGTATCTACTTCAGATGTAGTAACAAATTGTCACTTATCACTTCATTTTTACTTTATTCACAAAACTACAAATCCGTTATTTGGTATGGTCTCTGTTTTTAATTCCCCCATTACTAGAATGTACGGGTGGTAAAGTTTTGAAATAAGTTTCGACTCGCAAGAAAAATAAAATGTTTACATTCAAATAACTATTTATGATCACAGCAAGCAAGAAATTCATCAGCTTTTCAAAGTTTGGAAATTAATACCCATTTTGTTTTCATCATTTGGTATCATTTAAATGAAGAAGGGGTATGGGTATTAAGTTTGTTAATGATTTTGATTTTTCTCTTCCAAAGGCGATTATTATTTGATATATACATGTTGATTCATTTGTTATCTGCATGCTACGATATCATTTTTATTTTCTACAATAAACCTTTTTAGAGTTTAAGTAACGTGATAGACTAAAATATCAGTTGTCTCTCTGTAAATAACCAAATTCTAACAGTCGTATTGTTTGAATTTGGTACGATTGTTTTTCTAGTCTGGTGACGGTATCTACAGATGTAGTAACAAAATTGTCACTTTTCAGTTCATTTGTACTTTATTCACCAAACTACAAATATGTGTTGTCAAGTTTTGAAAAAAAAAAAAAAGAAAAAAAAAAGTTTCGACTGGCAGTGATATGTTTTTAAACTTTTATCATGTACAAATATCTTAAAAGAAAAGAAAAATGTACCTTCTTTTCTTTTTTACATCAAGCTTTTTTAAGAATTTGGTAACGTGATGAGTTAAAATATCTGCACTCTGTAAAATAACCAAATTTTTATCTTACTTTGTGTTGGGAAAGGTAAAATTTGTATTTGTGTTATCTGGAGAGTATAAACCTCTTTTCTATACTAAACTTTAAGAGTTTAAGTTATGTTTTGGGTAAAGTTATCTGCTTTCTCTCTGTAAAATCACCAAATTCTAACAGCTTTTCGATTTGCGAGGATTTTCGAGTATGCTAACGAAATGTTTACAGATAACTCAAAAAAAAAAAAATGTCAATAGGTAGCATTAGACAAATTTCTAAATACTTAATTACAGGATATCAGGTTTCCCATGGTCCTTGCATTAATTTCACATTAGTGATTTTTTTACAATAATTAAACAGAATTGCATTAAGGTATAAACTTATGGATTTAATTATCAAATTCTAAACTGAATAACTGAGTAAAAATTTCACTGTTGAAAAACACAACAGCAACACACATCTTTGTTCATTTAAGTTTTACAAATGTTTAATTTATTTTGCTGAAATATTACTTACAATGAAAAAAAAAATCGAAACTTGTAATTACCTAAAATATTTCACAATATTTAGTTTACACTATTTTCCTGAAGAAAGATAATTTCAAAGACTTTTGTGGTTCACTCATTATTTTACTTTACTGGACCTAAACACCACAACACAACACAATACGATAGCTGCACTGGACGAACGAATTGCAGTAACTGAAATGACACTCGACTCGATTGTTTTACTTTATAGTACTGTTTACCTGACCCTTTACCCTGACCGTTCCTTCCAAATGAAACTTTCGCGCAGGTGACTCACAGACATGTTTTCGCATGCTGGTGGATTGATGTTGATGTGCGTTTATCTTACTTTGTGACATTATGGTACAAACTTTATCTCTGAGGCTCGAATTCATCCAAAGGAAGATGAGCGAGCTACCCATTTGTAGATATCTTTTAGTGATGTCACCTCAAACTGATAACCAATGAGATGAACGATCTCGCCATTGCGGATGTCCGAAATTGTTTGGATGGAAAAAAAAAATAGCATTATGTGTTGGGTGTGAAAGGGTAGTCAAGAGGTTGACAGTGGTCTTCCCTGCAAGGCTCCCCCACCCTCCCTATCCTCCAGAAGATGTCTGCACATCTAAGGGAGATGAGCTATCTATTTTGCCGTTGTCGGATTTCTTTTAGTCATGTCACTTCTAACTGATGCTAAATGCTCCCCCATCCCATACTCTAACCCATCATCCCTCTCTCCTCCAGCAGATGTCTGCTCAGGATAGCTGAGATTAGTGAGCTTATCATTCGCGGATATCTTTTAGTGATGTTACTTCCAACTGATACTGATAACTTTGGAGGAAAAAAAAATAGCATCAGGTTGTGAAAGTGTAAAGGTAGTCAAGAAAAGGTAGTGACTGAGGTCTTCTCTGCAATACTTCCCTAACCCCCTCTCCTCCAGAAAATGTCTGCTCAGCCTCGTGGAGATGAGCGAGCTCATCATTTGCGGATATCTTTTAGTGATGTCACCTCCAATTGATACTGATAACTTTTTTGGAAAAAAAATAAAAAAACGCGTTTTTTTATTTTTTTTCCAAAAAAGTTTTCATAAAAAACGGGTTTTTTCCTAAAAAGTTATCATAAAAAACCAGTTTTTTAAAATTTTTTTTTTCGAGTTTATAGAAGTGACATGACTAAAAGAAATCCGACAACGGCAAAATAGCTCATCTCCCTTAGATGAGCAGACATCTTCTGGAGGATAGGGAGGGTGGGGGAGCCTTGCAGGGAAGACCACTGTCAACCTCTTGACTACCCTTTCACACCCAACACATAATGCTATTTTTTTTTTCCATCCAAACAATTTCGGACATCCGCAATGGCGAGATCGTTCATCTCATTGGTTATCAGTTTGAGGTGACCTCACTAAAAGATATCTACAAATGGGTAGCTCGCTCATCTTCCTTTGGATGAATTCGAGTCACAGAGATAAAGTTTGTACCATAATGTCACAAAGTAAGATAAACGCACATCAACATCAATCCACCAGCATGCGAAAACATGTCTGTGAGTCACCTGCGCGAAAGTTTCATTTGGAAGGAACGGTCAGGGTAAAGGGTCAGGTAAACAGTACTATAAAGTAAAACAATCGAGTCGAGTGTCATTTCAGTTACTGCAATTCGTTCGTCCAGTGCAGCTATCGTATTGTGTTGTGTTGTGGTGTTTAGGTCCAGTAAAGTAAAATAATGAGTGAACCACAAAAGTCTTTGAAATTATCTTTCTTCAGGAAAATAGTGTAAACTAAATATTGTGAAATACTTTAGGTAATTACAAGTTTCGATTTTTTTTTTCATTGTAAGTAATATTTCAGCAAAATAAATTAAGCATTTGTAAAACTTAAATGAACAAAGATGTGTGTTGCTGTTGTGTTTTTCAACAGTGAAATTTTTACTCAGTTATTCAGTTTAGAATTTGATAATTAAATCCATAAGTTTATACCTTAATGCAATTCTGTTTAATTATTGTAAAAAAATCACTAATGCGAAATTAATGCAAGGACCATGGGAAACCTGATATCCTGTAATTAAGTATTTAGAAATTTGTCTAATGCTACCTATTGACATTTTTTTTTGAGTTATCTGTAAACATTTCGTTAGCATACTCGAAAATCCTCGCAAATCGAAAAGCTGTTAGAATTTGGTGATTTTACAGAGAGAAAGCAGATAACTTTACCCAAAACATAACTTAAACTCTTAAAGTTTAGTATAGAAAAAAGGTTTATACTCTCCAGATAACACAAATACAAATTTTACCTTTCCCAACACAAAGTAAGATAAAAATTTGGTTATTTTACAGAGTGCAGATATTTTAACTCATCACGTTACCAAATTCTTAAAAAAGCTTGATGTAAAAAAGAAAAGAAGGTACATTTTTCTTTTCTTTTAAGATATTTGTACATGATAAAAGTTTAAAAACATATCACTGCCAGTCGAAACTTTTTTTTTTCTTTTTTTTTTTTTTTTTTTCAAAACTTGACAACACACATTTGTAGTTTGGTGAATAAAGTACAAATGAACTGAAAAGTGACAATTTTGTTACTACATCTGTAGATACCGTCACCAGACTAGAAAAACAATCGTACCAAATTCAAACAATACGACTGTTAGAATTTGGTTATTTACAGAGAGACAACTGATATTTTAGTCTATCACGTTACTTAAACTCTAAAAAGGTTTATTGTAGAAAATAAAAATGATATCGTAGCATGCAGATAACAAATGAATCAACATGTATATATCAAATAATAATCGCCTTTGGAAGAGAAAAATCAAAATCATTAACAAACTTAATACCCATACCCCTTCTTCATTTAAATGATACCAAATGATGAAAACAAAATGGGTATTAATTTCCAAACTTTGAAAAGCTGATGAATTTCTTGCTTGCTGTGATCATAAATAGTTATTTGAATGTAAACATTTTATTTTTCTTGCGAGTCGAAACTTATTTCAAAACTTCACCACCCGTACATTCTAGTAATGGAGGAATTAAAAACAGAGACCATACCAAATAACGGATTTGTAGTTTTATGAATAAAGTAAAAATGAAGTGATAAGTGACAATTTGTTACTACATCTGAAGTAGATACCTTCACCAGACTAGAAAAAACAGTCGTACCAAATTCTAACAATACGACTGTTAGAATTTGCTTATTTTACAGAGACAAACAGCTGATATTTTAGCCAATCACGTTACTTGAACTCAAAAAACGTTTGTTGTAGAAAATAAAAAGGTATCGTAGCGTGCAGATAACAAGGAATCAGCATGAATGTATCAAAAAAAAAAAAAATTACAGCCATTGGAAGAGAAAAATCAATCACATTAACAAACAAACTTTATAGCCAGAACCGTTCTTCATTTAAATGATACCATATGGTGAAAACAATATGGGTAGGAATTTAAAAACTTTGAAAAGGTGATGAATTTCTTGTTTGCTGTGATTCCAAAATAGTTATTTGAAGGTAAACATTTTTTTTTTCTTTACAATTTTCTTTCTTTCTTTCTGAGCTAATATTCATTTGAAATAAGAATACATAATTATTTATTTGTGTTGGAAAGAATATCTAATATAATAATTGTGTTAAAATATATAAATATCCCAACTGTGAAAAAAAAAGAAAAGTGTCGGGCTGAGAGGACAACAGTCAAAATACAAATTTAAGTAAGACCACAACATTTTTTTTTTTTTCTCCTTGTAAAATTTAATGCCACAAACTAACTAGATTTTTGTTATTTTATTTTATTTTATTTTATTTTTTTGACTCAGTGAGTTAAAAGTCTTATTTGTTGATGCAAGCCCTCAAATATATCAACTAACTGTCAACTCTTGGAAGCAAAAAAAAAAAAAAATCGAGTATTATTTTAATAACCAGAATTTTAGTGCAGAAGATTTCACCTGAAATTACAATACTGCTAGAATTTGGATATTTTACAGAGCCATTAGATATTTTAAACCAACACGTTACTACACACACACTATTTTTCACCTAGGTACAACAAGTTGGCGACGGGATAAGAGAGATATCTTTAAGATACGACTTTGTGAGAAATCTACAGTGTTGGAAAATAAATTCACATTTTATTTATTCGTTAATTTTTCTCAGTTATTCTGTTAGAATATGTAATTAAACTGATTTTTAAAAGTAAAATACAGAAAATAGCCATTCAATTTGAAAAAAAAAAAAAAATAAATAAATAAAAATTTCACTTGTCTGAATTCCATACTCTAACAGCAATCGGAATTCGAAACCGGAAATAACACTTACCATAAACAAAACGGCGCATAGACATTCCACCAAGGTGGGCACCCGTGGGAAAGAATTAATACAGAGAACCAATCGGATACTAAAGTAAATTAAGTAGTCCACTAGCTTTTCTGGTTATTTACAGAAATATCTTTCAACTCATATGTTTTGTGTGTTTTGTGTTGTGAATATATGTTAGCCACAGTAACCTATAATGAAAATGTCTTTTCAGACTTGTGTTTGTGTTCTGTGAATATATGTTAATCAACATTTTGGAATATTCACAAAACCTAGATAGTACCAAGATGTTCCCATTCTGGAAAGAAATGTAAGTTTTTTTTTTTTTTTTTCAAAGAAATGTTCTGCCAAGAAAAACACCATTTGCATTGGTGATATATGTAAATTCCTATTTCTGCATATTGCATTGTAAATAATATCTGTGAAATAAATATGTAAACTTAAAAGAACAAATAGTGTCTTTGATGTGTTATGTATGTATGTTTAAGTAAGAACACTTTTGAAATAACCGTGAATACACACACGATTTGTTTATTTATTTATTTATTTATTTATTGAACTTTAAGATCTTACTTTTAGACAAATCAAAATATCCGGATGAATTATGAATAAAATATGAACTTGATTAGAATATGAATATAGAAGAAAATACAAATGAGGTATGGAAAAAAAAAGTATGTGTGTTTGAGTGACATCATTATATAATTAATTATTCAGAAAAGCTCGAGCAATCGGAATTCGAAACCGGAAATAACACTTACCCTAAACAAAATGCGCACAGACTTTCCCAAGTGGGAAAGAATTAATACAGACAACCAATCGGATACTACTCTAAATTAAAATTAAATGTAAGCGTTAATTTACAATACCAATGAGTTCCGACGGTAACAAAGAATGAATAATTTTAGGATATGTGTTATTCAAACATCTTGATACTAAGTCCTTAGTCATATGTAATTATTTGAGAAATATCCAAACTTGAGGAAATGCTACCTTTTGAACAATACCCCCATTTACGGATGTGACTCATGTCATTCCCTTTGAAGAAAAGCGCTCGCTGGGGATATTGCAATGACGAAAGCTCATCATCTACGGTCCGTAATGTAAAGGACGAAGTAACTAGTTCAGGTTACAGTATTTACAGAAATTTCATTCTTTGTGGTTTTTGTGTTTGTGTTCTGTTGTGGATATAAAATTGAACTATTTTTGAATATTCGTATTTAGAAGAGTCATCTGGAAAGCTGTAAGTACTTTTTTAACTTAAACATAACTGATCGCATGTTGTTTGGTAAGCATAATTCTAATACTGAATAGTATTTTTTTTTCATAAGAATAATCATGGGGTATATATTAGAGTATCAACATGGACACATTAGCGATTTTTTATGTCTAATGTGTATGTGTGTGTGTGTGTGTGTTTAAGGACAGGTACTTTAAGTATATAATTAATTATTCAGAAAAGATCGAAACACGAGAGCCATCACGACTTTCTCTAAGAATTCCCACACTTTAACAGGAAAGAAATACCCAAAATGTATTGGAAAATTCTATGTTTGTGTGACATAGAATATAGTTAAATTAAATTATCATTCCAAACTCAATAACAACAAACGTTCACGTCACGAATCCTAATGTTATCTTGATCTTGTCAGAAGTGTCCCACCAATCACGACACGATTACTTATACACTAATATATCTCCCTTTCCATTCAAAACAATAACGTCACTTATTTACAACTAACAAATGACATCACTTATCTACATTTCATAACAACAAACATTCACGTCACAATTCCTTATCTTATCTTGATCTTCATCTTGTCAGAAGTGAGCACCAATCACGACACGATTTCTTATCCACTAATATATTTCCCTTTCCATTCAAAACAATAACGTCACTTATTTACAACTAACAAATGACGTCACTTATCTACATCTGAAAACAACACACACCCACGACACGATTCCTTATCTTATCTTGATCTTGATCTTGTCAGAAGTGAGCACCAATCACGACACGATTTCTTATCCACTAATATCATCCTTTCCATTCAAAACAACAACGTCACTTATTTACAAATAACAAATGACGACATTTATTTACAAATAACAAATGATGTCACTATCTACATCTGAAAACAACACACATCCACGTCCCCATTCCTTATCTTATCTTGATCTTCATCTTGTCAGAATGCCACCACCAATCACAACACGATTCCTTATCTCTACCATCACCCATAATCCCATACGCGAACCAAAACACAACAACTGAAGCCAGTGACACATATCCCCACAGAGAAATTCCAAACATTCCAAACTCATGACGTCACACACAATGACGTCATCAACCAATCACGTCACAATTCCTTATCTTATCTTGATCTTGATCTTGTCACTAGCGTCACCCCTACTACTTGTAACCTTCATTTTAGCTTACTGATTTGTATTCCTGAGGATGCCAATAGAAACAGATTGGCGAAACATGTAGGAGGATATAAATAAAGCTACTTGTTTATTCGATCTTTTAAAGTTGGAATATCGATTACATGTCCTTGATACACAATGCTTTTAAGAAATCCCCACAGCCATAAGTTACAAGAATTGAGATCAGGCGATCTCGGTGGCCATGGCATGGGAAATGCATGACTAATGCTTCTTTTGTCATAGAAATGTTGTCGCAAAAAATACTGTACCTGAAGTCCGATGTGAGGTGGTGCACCATCCTGCATGAAGATGGTCTAATTGAGACATCCTCTTTGCTGCTGTTGTGGAATCACAAAGTTCTGTAGCATATTGGAATACCTGTTAGCATTGACGGAACAGGTCACTGGTCCATTTTGGCGATTTTCCTCATAAAAGTATGGACCGATGATAAAAGATGCCATAAATCCGCACCCCACTGTGATTTGGGTGAGTGGATAGGCATCTGCAGACACACGTGCAGATTAATTGCAGCCCAAATGCGATAGTTGCGTGTGTTAATATCACCATTCACTAAAAGTGCTCTTCGTCACTCCATAAAATCTACCACGGCAATGCATCATCCACTTCCATGCGCGCTGAAAATCTCAAAGATAAGTCGATTCGTGTGGTCGCATCACCAAGGCATAATTCTTGAACATGACTGATTTTTTATGGGTAAAACTTCAACATCTGATGGGATTTTCCACACCGTTATGTATGCGATATCCGTTTGCCGGGATATTGCTCGTGCACTGCTGGTACCCTGCATATTCATCATCTCCTGTTCCACAATAGCAGTTGCAACTTGTTCAACTTGTTGTTGATTGATTGGTTTGCGTCCCCTACCTACCTGCACTGCTAGAGTTCCAGTAGTTTCAAATCACCGAATCAGTTTTCGTAAGTTTGTTACGCTAATCGGTCCTTTTCGTAAATTTTTCATATGCCGAAAATCACGAAGACAAGCACTAGTATTATTGTTCCGCTGATGATAGGGTTTGACTAACAAAGCACGCTCACCTAAGGTAAGAGGCATCGAAAAGCAGTTCGTCTAAGAATAATAAGAAATCTCACAGGCTTTTATTTTATTGCATGATGGCTCACAGAAACGCGATAATGCAAATTAATGCATATTACTCGGTTAAACAGCACCACAATTTCCCCTGTTTGCGACTTTTGGTACTATTTTGTTTCGTTAAATCGAATCCCCATTTTGCACTCTGTACGTCTACCGAATATTGGTGTGTTTCGTGCAATACATTACTCGCTAAAGGGCTCTCAACACTTGACGTTATTTTATAATCACCTGGTATATATGCAGATGTAGAAAGTTTTTTTGCCTTGGGTATATATTATGTTAAAGATACCCATGGCATGCAAACGCCACATCCACTGAGCTTTTTGTTTCTTTTGGAGACCATATTTATATATATATACACGGTGTTCGGGATAAATTTGACAGTTTCGTAAGGAAAAAGAAAATATTCTTTGTATCTATTAAATTTAATGAATTGACAAAAAAACATTACAGGCAGAGTTAATTACAATACTATCAACAAGATTTACTCAAAATAACCACCATTAGCATCGATCACAGCTTCAATTCTGCTTCGGAACCTCGAACAAGCTGATGCTACAGTCTCCCTGGGAAGGGCCGCAAAAACTGTTTTAATTTTATCCATTAACTGGGCTTTTGTATTACTGGAAGTGCGATTGGTGTCTTTTTCAACTGCGCCCCATACAAAATAATCCATGGGGTTAAGGTCTGGGGAGTTTGGAGGCCAAACATTTGGACTGGTGAAGTCGTAGAAATTTTCAGACAACCATTTTTGACTTTTCCCAGAGGTGTGGCAAGGGGCCGAATCCTGCTGCCATACATACGGCCTACCATTGGCTACCCTTGTTATCCAGGGCTTGACTACAGTTAGCAACTCCATGAACAAAGCCCGAATTCCAATGCCAGGGTTCTTCAACACCTCTTCCTGCAGATTTGCGAGGAATTCTGCTGTACGAACGCAATCAGATCGTCTGCTAGGGATCTTTCTTCTTGCTACATCCTCGTAGTCACCATTGCAAGTCTCTACTTCATGCCTGATTGTTTTTACTGTATTCAGGGAGCATTGGGCAGCAGTCGTAATATCCTTATTTTGATGGCGGGCACGAATCATCATGATACAAGTTATTCTCTTCCATGATTCAGGTGGGTTCCAGCTATCCATCCTTTCTGACATCTTGTATGTGAATGAAGAAGGGTCCAAACTTTTAAATGAAGAGAAGTGTGTGTTAATACATGTAACTTACGGAAAAATATAATTAATTATAAATATGTCAAATTTATCCCGAACACCCTGTATATATGAAAGATACGAAGCAATTTTATAAGCTAGGATTTTAATACTTATTCCCATGTGAGCAAACAGACAAGTAAGTCAAGTTTGCGGCTGCACGTAGTGCAACACTGAGCCAACCCGTGGTAAAATTGGAGTAAGATCCGATTACTTTCCTTAGTATTTTCCCCTAATGCACCTTTATACCTTAATATATAGCACCATACATCTCCACAAGGGAATGTGCTTTGCATTAGGGGAAAATACTTGACTTACTTCTCTGTTTGCTTACTTGCAAAGAAGGATTAAAAACCTAGTTTATAAAATTGCTTCGTATCTTTAATATATATATATATATATATATATATATATATATATATATATATAGTCTCCAAAAGAAAAAAAAGCTCAGTGGATGTGGCGTTTGCACACCATGGGAGCTTGGCTGTATGAAGCAAGACTTCGTTTCAAATCTAGTCAGCGACTAGAAGAAATTTTTCTAAGACGTTTTTCGACCAGGTCCCGAGTTAGTCGATCTCTGGCACGAGCAAATGAGTTTTTTTTTCCAGTAAACTCTAGAAAATTGGCCGTCGAACCCATATTATTTTCAGACATTAAAAATATTGTGTTAAGGTTAGGGACCACGAGATGTCGGCACTTTTTGAGCCGTCTCTTCACTGCGTGCTGCTTAATTAGTGATAGCCTTGGGCTAGCTATCTCTGATTGGGTACCAGTGGATATCGAACGGTCCACTCAGTCTCCAAAAGTTTGATAGGGCTAAAACGCCTCACCTACTCCCTATTCGGGAATAAAAAGGAGTTAGCTTATTTTATTTTATTTTTATGTTGGGCCCATATACGGGAAGTTGGCTGGTCAACCTATAGTACGTTAACACAGTATATGGATGACGGGATGGGAAAGGAGAAATTTGTTTATATTTGATTTAAATGGTTGTATGTTGTATTCCATGGGAAATACGTCAGGGGGAAGACTGCTCCACAGTACTGCCATAGCAGGGATGAATGATGACATAAAGAAACTTGTTCTGTGGGTTTCAAGGTGTACTGTGAAAGGATGTTGGGTGGTAGCTGTATGTGTTCCAATGGGCTTGGGGGAATTATTGATGCTGTTTCAGATGAACATTTCCCATGAAAATATTAATGGAATATGCAGATTGCACAGACTAAGCGTCTATGTGAAAGTGAGGGGAGCGAGTTGGTGAGAGATGGCTCATTCATTAGTCTAATTTCTCTCCTCTATATTGAGTCAAGCATTTTGAGGGAGCTTTTAGGAGCCCCATTCCATATGTGAGAGCAGTATTCGATAGCTGGGCGGATTTGTGATTTGTATAAGGTTAACAGCTATTTGAGGTGAAGTAACTTCTTGAGAGAAAGAGAAAACCCAATTTTTTTGGAAGCTGTGGATGCAATGATTGTGATTTGTTTATACCAGGAGAGGCTTGATGTCAGGGTAAGTTCGAGAAGAGAAATTTCATCTTGTCTGGAAATTTGAGTGTTATCGAAAACAATCTTCTTTTTTTGCAGCTTTACCCACTTAAGTAGGGTCGCTATTTGTGGTGAGTCTCCTCCACAAACTTCCTGTATTGGGATGTAGCCACATCCAAATTCTTCATCCTCAAGTCCTCCTCCACCATCTCCCTCCATCTCTTCTTTGGCCGTCCGCGCTTCCTCTTCGCCTGCACATCCATCTGCATGAACTTTCTTCCCACATACTCTTCCTCCCTCCTCATCACATAACCAAACCATCTCAACCTTGCCTCCTGTATCTTAGCTCCTAAGTTGGTAAATAACTTTCACCGTTCCCCTTACATAGTCATTTCTCAGATGATCCTTTCTGGTCACACCGCACATCCACCTAAGTATTCTCATCTCTGCTACTTCCATCCTGCTGATGTTATTTTTCCTCAGGACCACAGTATCCAAAGCATACGTCATAGCTGGTCACACTACTGTCCTGTAAATTTTGCCTTTTAGATTGATCAGCACTCTCTTATCACATAGCACCCCAGCCATCTCTCTCCAGTTCCTCCGTCCTGCTTGTATCCTGTATCCCACTTCCTTCTGAGCCTCACGATCCTCTTTCTTTGTTGATTCTTTGTCTCATGGTAGTTGCTTCGAAAAAGACCATGTAAATTATGACGATTAAAGGTAATCTGTTTTCTGTATGAATATAGTCATATTACTTATTTAACAGCCTACGTATATATAGAAGAAAGAGGGTTGGTGAGAGAACTGAACCTTTTGGGTCCCCTGCACTAGTTGGGTGGTGAAAGGATAGGGAGCCGTCTACCATCACATATAGTGTGCGTTCAGACAGGAAGCTGGCAATCCATCTGCAGAAGTCCTGAGGCAATCCAAATGATTGTAGTTTGCTTAGTAAGCCTTTCTGCTAGACTCGGTCAAAGGCTTTAGAGATATTGAGTGCAACTACTTGGGATTCACCGAATTTCTCCATCGCGTTTGTCCAGTGATGGGTGATGTATGAGAGTAGATCTCCTGTTGAATGACTTTCACGGAATCCGGACTGGTGGTCGCTTAATAGTCAGGTACCTTCAAGGTAATTAGGAGTTGATAGTTGATGGTTTTTTCCATTACTTTAGATAGGACTGAAGTGAGTGAGATAGGGCGGTAGTCAGATGGCAGAGATTTGTCACTCGTTTTAGGGATGGGTTTAATATAGACCAGTTTCCAGGATTTGGGATATAAAAACCAGTAGAGTAAGAGCGTGTGCACAGATGGCATAGGATAGAAGTCAGTTCTGGTGCACAGACCTTCAGGATAATTGGAGGAATGCCGTCAGGGCGAGAGGACTTTATCATGTCTTATTTAGACAACAGGTTTGTGAAATCTTTTTGGCAAAAGGATACAGGGGGAATTGTATGTTGCGCAGTTGGAATGACTGAAGGGCATTTGCCATTGTCAGTTATGTGTGCATTGGAGGCAAAGTGTGAAGCCAGGAGGTTAGCGTTTTCTATGAGTGATGTTGCAATTGAGCCATATGGGTATGATAGAGGTGGGAGTAGTGGAGGGCAAAAGTTAATCCAATTGCCTTGGCAAGAGAACAAAAGGCATGGCTTCCGTTTGGACAGGCTGCAAGCTTTTTGCTTTTTACCCCTTCAAATTCCGTTTTAGAGGTATTGATAAAATACCTCTAAAACGTTTCTTGCATCTATTTCGGGCTATAGTATAGGCATTGAATTAGGATGGTATTCTTGATTTGAGCCAGTTGTTGTATGCCTGATTTTTCATTTGTACAGCTTTGACGCATTTTTTGGAGAACCAGGGTTCGTTTAGGGGACGGCAGTTCTGAGTAGTGTGGGGAATGAATGTTTTCATGCCAGTGAGGATTACTTATTGATATGTACAGTGCATATGTTTGGACTGGAAGACTGGAAACAACAGTCCAACCATGGTAATGAAGCATGAAGCAAGGACAGTCTTGGAGACTGCCCCATTTGGCACTGTTATAATGGCAAATTACTCTTGTGTGGGAGTGACTGTATAAGCGTTGTTGCATGGGAGAGGAGATGAGCACTAAGTTGTGGTCAGAATTACCCTGGGGGTTCACTACAATCACTGCATATTTGGAGGGGTCATTGGTAAGGAAGAGATCTAGGTATTTGGGGAGTGGTTCGTGTTATCTGGTATTCTGGTCGGTTTTTGAGCAATTTGTGTAAGGTCATTAGTGACTGCAATTGTTTCGAATTTTTCTCAGATTAGTTTTGGTGTGTGCTGGAACTGAGGTCAAAATTCAGGTTAAAGCGTTGTTTCATTTAACGAATGGTTCGAAATTCGATTGCCCAATAAATATAAGGTTGAAATTAATAATAAATTACCCTTTATCAATAAAATATCAAAAAGAAGAATATAATTCTTTCCCACGAGGGTAGTTCTGAAACGTTCTCAGCCACGACCATAGATAACAAAACTCTGAGCAATGATTTTTTCTCTAAGTTGGTACATCTGTCGTAAGCGTCCATTTGAAATTGCAAGTCATTCTATAAAGCAGTTTGTTTTATACAGCTGTCTGAAGCAAAAATATTATCTGAACCGTGAAATGGATAAAATTGAGTGTCGTGCAGTTATAAAATTCTTTGTAAAAGAAGGTTTAACGCCAAATGAAATTCATTCGAAGTTCCTAAACGTTTATGGGCACTCTTCTCCGTTTTCAATAATTCCAAAATGGGCTGCCGAGTTTAAACATGGCCGTACCAGCCTAGAAGATGATCCACGTGAAGGACGTCCAAAAAGTGTAACACCAGAAATCATCGATCAAGTGCACGATATGATATCGGATGACCGGCGAGTCAAAGTGCGTGAAATTGCTGAGACTATAGGCATTTCAAAAGAACGTGTAGGATATATTTTGAATAAAGAATTGCAAATGAAAAAGCTTAGCGCAAGATGGGTGCTGCCCTTGCTCACAGCAGATCAAAAATGCACTCGCATGAAAATCTCTGAACAGTGCTTGAAGCGAGAGTTTTAACAAGAATAAAACTGATTTTGTGCGTCGATTTATTACTATGGATGAGAATTGGATTCACCGTTGCACACCAGAATCCAAACAACACTCAAAACAGTGGACAGAAGCCGGTTGTTCAGCGCCGAAGAAGATAAAGTCGGTTCCATCAGCAGGAAAGGTCATGGCATCGGTGTTTTGGGATGCTAAAGGCTTTTGTTTATTAGTTATCTTGTAAAGGGTAAAACAATAACTGGAGAATATTATTCCGATCTTTTAACCAAACTAGACGATAAAATTCGTGAGAAAAGACTGTGTGTAGAAGAAAAAAATCCTCTTTCGTCAGGAAAATGCAACCGCCCACAAAGGTGTTTTGGCAATGGAAAATTAAGGGATCAGCACTATGAATTTTTGGAATATCCACCCTATTCCCCAGACTTGCTGCCATTGACTTCTGTCTATTCCCAAAACGAAAATTCTTCCTTTCTGGTCAGCGTTTTTCTTCGAAACAAGAGATGATTGCAGCAGTAGAGAGGTATTTTGCAGATTTTACCGAGGACCACTACAGGGACGGGATAATGGCGGTGTGGAAAAATGGTGTTGAAAAATAAAAATAATTTTGAAATTATAAATTCGTTTTTTCATTGTTAGGCCGAGAACTTTTCAGACCGTCATCATATATATGTTTCTATTTGACGCTAAGATATTTGAATTATGTCAATAAAAGTATCCATTCTCTCTCTCTCTCTCTCTCTCTCTCTCTCTCTCTCTCTCTCTCTCTCTCTCTCTCTCTCCCGAAAGAATTATGCAAAATGTGATATATCTTTGTTATTATTGTGTAGGTCCTCAGGATGTGAAAGTCGAAAATGGCGACCAACTCGTCATGTGGTACAGAAGCAGATTGCTGTCCGGCTAACTGGAAATGACCGAAACGACGTGATAGATATTTCTTAAGAATTTCTAAAATTGCTGTCAGGGAAAGTAACGTGCATGCACCCAGACAAATTGTAATGTTGCTTAATAAAGTTACAAAGAATTACGTCTTTCTCTTTTTTATTACAATTGTGATGACGAACTGAGGTAAATCCACATAGAAAGAAGTTTCATTTTCTGGTTGTCCGCTGTAGACAATTCCGCTCTATGCCCACGAATAGCTATTTTTCATTCCCCTTTCTTCTCCCCCCCCCCCAAAAGGAATCAGGTGAAACTATTTTTATAATTGACTTTTGGAATTCGGTTGGCATCTGTTCTTCATCCGTCGTCATCACTGGGAGTTGAATTCATTTGCACGAACAGTTTGCTGACATCACGATGAACTGAATACGGTCGGCAACTGTCGCTCTCTCATATTCTTCATTATAACTGGCTTTAATGTGTTGAGTTCTGCAATCGATTTTTGCGAGTCGCAAAGTTAAAAATCAAAGATTAGTGGATACTGTGAAAGAAAAAAAAACTGCCCTTATTGCGCCAAAGATCGGCTAAATTGAAAACAGTTAAAAAAAACAAAAACGAACAAATAAAAAAAATAACAGAATGAAAAAAAGACCAGTTCCTCTTTCACAACCAGAAAGTGCAACGCTTGGTGTACTACCGATGTACTGTCGAAACAGTTTCCACAGTCTCCACCGCGACTTATGTTTTAAACGAAAACGTTGAAATTTGTTTGCATATTAAATGTGAACTGCTGTTATGCACGAAACGAAACTTCAGCCTCCGTAGTATTGCATTTGCTTTCTTGCTTTATTCTTTGGATAAGAAATGGTAATCTAAGCATAGCTGAAAACGGTATTAACCATCCATGTAGAGAGTAGAGTTTACAATTGCATTCTACTTCGCAGATGATTACTTAATTAGGAAAAAATATCATGAAACTTAATCGCAATTTATTAAAAATATATTTACTTGTTGAAATATCACACGTTGTTATTCAAATAGAGACATCTTTGGCTGGGAAACAAGTGTATAATGTCTCCTAACTTGTTTCTTTTCTGATTTAGTTTTCAATTTTGTTCATGGGTCTCTCGATTTGAATCTCTCGTTCCTTTAACGTTTCTTGATTCACAGAAGGCAGACACAAGCACATGATCTTACAGCACGAGAAGAAATTTCTAAACTTAAAAGTATTTCATTCGGAAAAGATAAATCAGTCTCTTTTGTGCAGTCCATCAGATACATGCAGATTTCCTAGTTGGATGATACAAGTTCGTTTCGTGTCGTTATTGGAGAGAAACGTGTGAGTTTCTTTTAAAATGTTTTGGTACGTCAACTTGTTTCTTATTTAAAAAAAACAAACAAGAAATTTATGAAATTTTAATTCTCATTCCATAAAACATATAGTTTGAAAAAATCAAAACCATCGACTGGTGAGGAATCTGCTTAAAAATTGAATTGAGAATTCGAGTAACGTAGATAGTCGCATGTGAAGAGCAAAGGGAAAAAAAACACAATAATATGTATAAAAGAATGCTAAATAACAGATTTATTAATCATAATCAATATCAATAGCATAGCCAAGTTAGCCTGTCTTGGGCGCGAGCAGTAGGGTTTTTGCGCCAATTTATCTGGCGTTTTTCATCCCGCAAGCAAGCATACCGGCCCGTGAACATACGCTTCTACAGCCAAGAATATATCTCCCAGTGGCAGACTAGGCGACGGGTCGGTTGGGAGTGGTACTAACAAGAAGTAGCATCTAAGAAACACGCGGACCCTGCAGAGGAACGGGAATAACGCGCAGTGAAAGAAGAAGAAGAATGAAATGACACTTCTCTGTACACTTTTTTATCTTTCTAATTCATAAAACATGTGAATGGAGGACTTTGGGGGAGACATTCGTCCAGCAGTAGACAGAAAATGCCGGACGAGGAAGAGGATTATTGTCAGGAAATTACATATCTCAATGGGCAGAGTCAATACGGACACATATACAGTTGTAACTCCGCAAACCACACGTTTACATTCATCAAGCGAGGAGTGAATACATTGACAGTCTCGAGTATGTCAGATTGCATCACGACGATGTGCCTCTGAGAGCTCAATGAACGCATAAATCCGAAACATACAGCAGATGGGTCCAATTTAAACTTAACAAGCTGGCACTGGTTCACGTGAAGCATATCCATCCGCAGATTTTAATTTCGAATAAGTTGGTTTGCAGTAATGTCTATGAAGAATTAGGAATGATATTGAGATAAAGTTGAAATTATTCTTGAAAACAGCATAAGTCAGGACCAGCCATGGCTTTGGCCACTCGAACGTTTCAGCGTTCGAGTGGCCAAATCTGTTAATAATAGATTATGATTTGCTAATTTTATAGATTATGATTTGCTAATTTTATAGATTATGATTTGCTAATTTTATAGATTATGATTTGCTAATTTAGCCTTAACCCCAATGATCTCCCTACACTAAGCCCACCTACTATTTCCCTGCTTCCGCTACACCTGTGTCGCTGGGTCGTCCCTTCAAGCCCACCACCCTTGTTCCAACGAGCAGATCATCGCAAGAATTTCAGGCGTGGGCTCCTTCTCGAGGAAATTAACTGAACGAAGACGGAATAACGCAACAGCGTATCATACACTCCGAATTATATTTCCGTCAGTTTAATGAAATCACTGTGACTGTTGCTTCATCTAAGGAGATCAGCCACAACTCAATTCTGCACTGCCTTGCATTAGCACACTAAATGGCTAAATGCTTGCTTCACAGATTATCAGGATATATCTGGGGAAGTCGGGGAACTCTGAACCCTGCTAATCTTCAGCATCCATTGAATGTACACGCTGCTAGTTTTTGAACCAGTTGCAAGTGTCTGAACGTATAACACATCACATTATATGTTTATAATAATATACCTAATTTCTATAAGTTAAGGGGATAAAAATCCCTTCTTGTTTTTCAGCCAGTAAGCGAAACTAAGATCGAACACTGCGATCTGTAGTTTCGATCTTAGTTTCGCTTACTGGCTGAAAAACAAGAAGGGATTTTTATCCCCTTAACTTATATCAACTTCGCCAGAAAAAAATAGCCTTTTGGCTTTTCATCTCAATACCTAATTTCTGATAAACATGTGGTTCACATTTAAAGGAGGTTCATTATAAACCCGTTAAGGGACGAGTTGGATTCCTTCGGCATGAGTGTTCAGACACGCAATCCGTTCCTGAGCCATGTGACGACTACAAATGCTCTTCTTCAATGAGATAAAAAGAGGTGTTGACAGCCACAGGCCAGCAGTCCCGAGCGGATGGATGATGTTCATTGCCTCTTGTGGAATTGGATGAGTGGTTTCTTGCAGGGGTGATGTGAATTAGAAGATCATTGCACTGACAACGTCGCAAGTTTCTCTGCAGAGATCCCAAAGGGACCAATGTAGCTGCGGGGGTCATTCGACTTTCTTAATAAATTCGTACGCAGATGGAGATGGCTGGTGAAGACACAAACATTAATTCACTTATGAACCAGAGTCGTTTACGGGATGGCCAAAGTGTTTCCCGAGATGTACAGAACCCAAATATACAACAAAGTCATTTTATTAGCTTTAGGTTTAATTCTCAGAATCTATGGAATTTAAAGAATTTGTTGCTGTAAATGTGTTGTGATACAACTGTTTAACGAATGTTATACCCTCCCCCCACAGAATAAGAGTGCCCATAGGAATTTCTCTCAAGGAGGAAGTCCTATGGACAGATGATTCAAGAATGCACATCGTTCGATGGGATAAAAAAGTCAATTGAATTCGAGGCATTCTGATTATTTCACACTGTCAGGAGGACTGTGTTGGGACAGAACTCGTCAGCTAACCATTCATTCACCTTCTGCTAAAAAAATGAAAGGAAATGTCAGAATGTTCCTGGTAATATTATGTAACTTGGAAAAATAGGCTGAAGATTCTGTTCAATAACTCCTTTCTTCTATTATTATTATTATTATTATTATTATTATTATTATTATTATTATTATTATTATTATTATTATTATTTATTCACATCATCGATACGCAGTCAAAACAAGATTTAAACAACATTATATAAACAACAAATATTATTTAAACAACAATCTGACTGGTGATAAAGAACAATTCAAACTCTACACAAGAATCTAAGAATAGTTCGTCAGTTAGCCTCGTAAAATATGGACTGTTCCAAGTAATGAAGTTTTTTGTAGGTCATATGGGGTCACTTCGCTGATGTTTAATTGCTGTAAATAGTTGGATAGCTTCTTTGAAGTTGCACCAAGTGCACCGATAACTATCGGGACGACTTATGGTGTGTCTGTCTCACTTGCAGCAGACCCAGTGCTCCTAGTCTCCTTGGTAGGTTCAACCGGTCAAATCACTTGGTGAATGTAATGCATAATGCATTGTCATTCATTTTCTAGTTTTGAGGTCCAGTTTGTCCAGGTCTTCTTTTGTCCAATCTCTTATGCCCGCTGTGTATCGGATCACTGGTATAGCATAAGAATTCATTGCTTTAATCCATTTAGTTTTGTTTTCAGAATATTTCTAACTCTTTTGGTGTATTCTGCTGCTGCCTGTTGTTTAACTTTCGAGTGGAGAATGTCACTGGCTTCTAATATTACGAAGTATTTACAGTGTTCATCAGCTGAAATTGCTTTTATATATTTTTCTTAATTAAAATTGCTAGGGTCATTAATTTTTTCTCATTTAATAGAAAACATTTATTGTGCATTTATCTAAATCAAACTGCATTTTGATGTCTTGACTGAAAATACGAACTGTGGTCACTAAAGAGTCTATTTTCTGGGCCGATTTTCAATATAATACAAGTCAACCATATATAATAGATGAGAAATTTTAATATTATACTACGTGATAATAAATTAATTTTCCCCTCACGGAGGTATCTATAGCTAAAACTAATACACGGAATGAGACCGCATTTTATATTGAGACTTTTGAAGTCATGGGGAGATGAATTCCGCGAAAAAAAGATTTAGTACCAAAAGTCGCCGACAGGGGAAATTTTGGTGGTGGGAGGAGGAAAGTAACCAAATATTTGCAGTAAACACAGGTAAAAAGGACTGTGCGTAAGTGAGAGCAGCGCCACCAATTCCACTTAAAAAAAAGGAATTGGAAACGTCAGGCAGTTATTCGAATGACTAACGAATTGTGCTCAATATGCGTCCTACCTCCTTTCCTCAGCGTGCTTTACTTGTTAAGTTGTTTTACCTTAAACAGTGCAATGCCGTAGCGGCCCTTCGGGAATTTAGAAGGCTTCATAACCTGCGTACAGGTCCTATGTCAGCTGTAGCACTGAGAGCTATGATTAAGAAGTTTGAAGAAACTGGATCACAAGGAGTTAGACCAGACAGAGGACGGAAAGCAGTGCAAGAAGAGACTGTAACAGATGAATAAAACATTATTTCCTGTGAGTTCAATCACTACATTAATTTCTGAGTCTCTCGCAAGTTGTTGTTTTAGTTTAATTATAATTATTATTATTATTATCATTGTAACGCGCCATATATCTAGCTGGAATGAGTGAGGAGGCTGTCGCTTACACCGTCGACATGTTATTATTCCATTTTACCTGCATTTAATGTAATTATACGCTTGTTTTTGGCTCCGCCAGCGCCAAAATTTTCCCTGTTGGCAACTCTTGGTGCTAAATCTTTTTGTTTTTGCGGAAATCATCTCCCCATGCCTTCAAAAGTCTCAATATAAAGTTTGGTCTCATTCCGTTTATTGGTTTTAACTACAGATGCCTCCAAAGAGGGAAATTTATTTTATGGCCACCCTGTATTTAGGAATTTCGTTTCCAAGATTTGCTGTGTTCAGAATCATAGGTACAGGTATCAAAGAAATGTTGAAGAGCAATGGTACCAAGAAATCACATTGGAAAATACCACGTTTAATGCTGATATCTCCGAATTGCTCGTTATTTACTATTGACGTTTTTTTCCGTGATTTCCCAGCAGCAGCAGCAGCAGCTAGAACGAGCATATGTTTTTGTTAATTCCAAACATTTGAAGTGATTTTAGGATCCAGGACTGTGGGAAGGAATTGAATGCTTTCTTATAGTCTATCCATGTCATGATTAAGTTAGTTTTTCCTCTTTTTGAATTTCTGAGAAATATTTTATTAATACAGATCTGGTCTTTTGTTCCTCTAGATTTCTGAAAATTGTCTTTTTATTCAATCGGATAAATCTGATCATCTGTAAGTAGTGGTATATGCAATTTTCTATGATTGCAGTGAACACCTTAAGCATAGTTGGTAGGCATGTTATTGGGCGATAGTTACTTGGGTCTGCATCCATGTCCTTATCTTTCATGAAGAGAAAAGTGCGCCCAGATATCATCCAGTCATCGACTGAGCCGGACTGCAACAAATAATTGAATTGTTCTTGTTAAAAAACGTTTAATTTTCTTGACCATAAAAGCTCTGGAATGACTTCTAATGGGGCTACATTGATAAAGTACATATAATATACAACTATATTATACCAACTAGTTTCACTAACTAAGGCTGTTGGAATCTTCAGGGTACATAACTGATGTAAGGCACTAAAAAGTAAAAAACTGTTACAAACTATAATCAACCGATTCCAATTATATTAGACAAAGAACAGAGCGAGCGCGTACAATGCATGCATAGAGCGTGCATGATCTCACTTGTTCTTATTTAGGAACTTTCTATAGTTGGCACTGTAATTCAGTTCTGGTGAGTTAAGAGCTCTAATAAGGGTCTTCCAGCTCACGGGCAAGATTAGTCCTTGGTTCCTGTTAAGGTTTTGTATACAGCGGGTAACTGCTGTGGCTTCTTTAAAAATTCGGGAGCCGAAGTCCTCCTCTATGTAAGGCATTGTGCTTCTATCCCACTCTATGTTATGGTTCGTTCTTGAGAAATAAAAAGCTAACCCCTATTTTTATTCTCTGTTATTATTGACGTCGCCAATGTCTTCTTTTTGCCTACATATGCTGGAGTTTACAACATGCCCTGCTCGTGCGGCTTGAATTACATCTGCTAGACTTCAAGGAGCCCTGAAATTAGGCAAAAAGAACACATTGGTGACGTCAATAATAACAGAGAAGAAAAATCGGGGTTAGCTTTTCATTTCTCAAGAACGAACCATACCATAGAGTGGAATAGAAGCACAATTCCTTACATGGAGGAGTACTTCCGCTCCCGAATTTTTAAACAAGCGACAGCAGTTGCCCGCTGTATACAAAACCTTAACAGGAACCAAGGACTAATCTTGCCCGTGATCTGGAAGACCCTTATCAGATCCTTCAACTCACCAGAACTGAATTACAGTGCCAACTATAGAACGTTCCTAAATAACAACAAGTGAGATCATGCACGCTCTATGCATGCATTGTACGCGCTCGCTCTGTTCTTTGTCTAATATAATTGGAATCGGTTGATTGTAGTTTGTAACAGTTTTTTACTTTTTAGTGTCTTACATCAGTTATGCACCCTGAAGATGCCAACAGCCTTAGTTGGTGAAACTAGTTGGTATGACATGGTTGTTTATTATATGTACTTGATCAATATTGTCCCATTAGAAGTCATTTCATTAAATTGTTCTTCCATTCGATCATGTAGACTGGTTAGATGTTTTAACCAAAATACATGTAGTTGGTCTTTCCATTTTTTTAATTTTCTGGCTTGTGCGCTGAAAATTTCTTTAATGATAATGACATTTTCCATTTGTTTTTGTTTCATTTCTGATTCTATTTCCTTAATCAATGAAGCATCTTTATTGTGTTCAATAGGATTATCTCAGATTGTTTTCCAAAATTTGAGTGTTTCTTCTTTTCCTGGTGAATGGTTGTTTGCATTTGTATTTCTCTGGAGAGACTGAAAGAACTGACGCTGGTTATGTCGAAATTGCATATTTTTCACATATTGGTTTATTCTTTCTTCATATCTTTTAATTTTCTGTGCAGTAACTATAATTCTTTGTTTTAGCTGTTCAGTGACTTCAGCAATCATTTTGTTGGCCAACTTATATGTGTTAATCAGTTTGTTTTTGATGTTATTATTTTTCAGCCGTCCTTCTTTAAAATTCTTTAAGTTGCTCAAATCAGCAAGAAGTTTGTTGAATTTTCGTTCCAACCGGATGATCCATGGTGCAGATTGTTTCATCTTCGGCATTTGCTCTTACGGTTTGCAACCAAGATTGATTATAATGATATAGGCTCTGCTGTATACGAGCTAATTTGTTCCCTTTATGCTGTTGGTTGTGATGGTTTTAATCACAGTATTTGCGTCTAAGAGGAGCTGCTTTAGCTTAGATTTATATAAAGCTTTTAATGATCGTAGCTTATACGGTCAGTTATGGAGTTCATATGTTCCAATATCCCTGACTTCATTTTACACTGCACTTCTGTCAAAACATTCTGAAGTATGTCGTCAGCTTGATGCTTATTGAATTGAATTCCAAAGTTTAATCACCAGCCACCTGCTGGTGATTTGCTATTAGTGGAGTTGTTGGTTTTTTACGTAATTCTTGCAGCTCTAGTTCAGTAAATATTTTGTTACGGAAAATTAAATTCTTTTGGTCCATAAGTCTTTGTTCTGTTATTGTCGATTCTGGGAATTTTTGTTTCCAAATTAAATGCATACGTTTTCTAAAACCTCGTTTTTCTGGTGTTGATCTATAAAAACATTTCATAACTTCTCTGTTTTCTTCTATAGTCCATTTTTTGTTTGGTTTCTTCCAGTCGCTTTTCAGCTTCCTGCCCTCATTTCCCTGCAAGGGGAGTTCGGTCCTGTAGCCCACTTGCCGAGGATCCCCAACATCTGACACAGTCCTTGATGACCCAGGCGTCGACTGATCCGGTATGGATCTCTTCTTACTTTTCACCATTAAGATAGGGGATGAAACACTGTTAGTCTAGCTCCCTCCTCTGTTGAGACCTATCAGACAAGGTGGCCTTGATGGCAGATATGCTACCGCCTGAAGCACGCAAGTTCCACAGCCACGACAAGGCCGTGTTCCTTCGGTAACATTATGTAACTTGGAAAAATAGGCTGAAGATTATGTTCAATAACTCCTTTCTTAAATTATTCTTATTCTTCTTATTATTATTAATGAAACATATTATTATGGAAAGAATTAAAGCGATATGCAATTAACGCTTCTTTAAAAACGGAATATAAGATGACAAGGAATCGCCTTTCAACACAAATAAGAAATACAAAAAGAAACTACTAACAGAGACAAATTAATCTCAGCAGAAAATAACATGAAACAAACGTGGCATCTGATCAACGAGATGCTAGACTGTGTCACCAATACCATTGCTTCGGAAACCATAAAACACAGCTTCATGAAAGACGCAAAATCTATCCAACCACTAGCAAATGACTTTAAACATTACTTTGCAGACTCCATCCAAGAACAGCACAGAAATATTAACCCAATCACAAAACGTGATCCTCCACTTGGACCACAATCAAAACAGACATTATGGTTACCAACCATAAAAGAAACAGAACTTCTCTCTGTAATAGATCAAATCAAACCAAACAAAGGACTAGAATTTGATGGTATAAGACCTAAGGATATCAAGCAACATGCAACTAGCTTAGGGCCTATCCTACTAAAATTAATAATTAAAATATTTAAAACACGACAGATACCAAGTATGCTAAAGACAGCCATAATCATACCCATAGACAAACATGGGAAAATAAATTTAATCGATAATTACAGACCAATAGCAACACCGCCAATTATCAAGCAAATTATATGGAGTGGATCCTACTAATGAAACTCGCAAAATATACAGAGAACTTTCATATTATCCACAAAGCACAATACGGTTTTCAGAAAAATAAGGAAACAACATCTCGCTTGGAAGATTTTACGGACATAATTAATACCGCCTTAGATAAAAACTAAATTGCCATGGTAGTCTTGATAGTAAAGCATTTGACACACTCACATCAAAACTTATTAGAAAAGTTAAGACATATTGGAATAGATGGGCACATGTGGTTTAGAAACTGCCTTCAACATAGAAAGCATATCACACGTATCGGGTCACACCGAAGTAGAGAGCTACCAGTAACCTGTGGAGTGCCACAGGGACTGTTCTCTCCCCAACTCTATTCAACATGTATATGCACAATATTAACCAGCTACCTCTCAACGGCAAGATCTTCCAATACGCTGATATTACAGCTACGAGCTCGTATAATATCCATCCATAATAATGCAAGCATAGCCCAAACAAATATGCAGCATGACATAAATCTGCCCATTGACTGGCTCACCAAAAACTCCATACACCTAAATTATTCAGAAATTCACTGACTCAACCAGTTGATAATACATATATATATATATGTTGTGTGTGTAACCATCCGACAAACACTCTCTAACATACAGAAATGTAAATCCACTACCATCACCCAGGATATAACAACACGATACCTAGACATAGTGTAAAATCTCTTGTGGTGAAAATTAGAAGTAAGTTTCACCACAAGAGATTTTTCACCAGAAGTAATTTTCAGCAAAATCTGACGTAAGCATGGGTGATAAGCGCGCTTCCAGTAAATTGGGGAATTTCTTTTTTTTGAGGAACGTCCAATGATATAAAAGGCGGAGATTGAGGGGTGAAAAGACCCTTCTCTTATGTTTTGTTCCCGTGGCAAACTTTTCGAGGTAGTCGGGATTCCGCGAGCAGTAGTTCTGGAGATCATGGGGTGTTCGCTGGAAGTATTACAAGATATCCTTCCATGAAATTCTTCTACGAATGTACCGACGCATGTGCCTGCTGATTTGTAGCAGCCGACGAAGTTCCTAACATCGACAAAAAAAAATGCATTAAAGTTACAAGGAAGGAATCTGCAAGACGACAACTGCCGGATGGTGCCTGATCACAGCCGTTGCACAAGAAGAAGAAGGAGCCAGCGGAATTCACCATTAACCCTTTTGGATTCAGTACTGTACAATGATATAGTGAGCTTGCAAGTAGATTGCTTTTTGCTAATAACCTAGATTATGTGTACAGACGATAGCTGTTGATTCTATCGTATAATGTGTTTAATGTGTTTGAAGAGGTTAGAAAGCCGAACGTCAGTTTGAATGTGTATAATACAATACTGTAGACCTTGAATAATGAGAATAAGGTTATGTGTGCTAAGGTCCACCCACGTATTTAATAAATGAGTGTGAATAATTTCTTTGTCTAATGCTTTAAGTGATTTGTTTTAATGAATGTGTGGAAAATCAGGCAAGTGATATGTCCCATTCCTTTTGTATTAATTGTCTTAGTTAAAATAAACATGCCCGGTTTTGTTAATAGCTTGTCTGATCTTTGTTAGCCAATGCGCTGTCTCATAAAAACAAATTGAACCGGTGTGTCCTAAGTGGAGTAACCGCCACGACAAAATAATTCGGAGTTGCTTGAGATAAAATTGATTTAAGCGTTATTACATGTGCTGTTAAATTATTTTCTTGTGTGTAAAGGAAAGATAGAAATTATTTTACATGATCCCTAATGGTTTAGTGGTTAACAAAAATACATTTTTAAGGATTTTATTTATTTATTCATATGGAGTTTCCTCCCCCGTCCCTATTGGGGCGAGTTGATCCCCCTCCTGGGGGGTTAAGCATTTATGGCTGTAGATTGTGTTCACGGGGCCAGTTTGCCTTCTTGCGAGATGAAAACCCCCAGATAAACTGGGGAAAAAACCCTTCTGTCCACTCCCAAGACCCTTCTGTCCACTCCCAAGCTAACTTGGCTATGACTGAGGAAGACCCTTAAATTCCTCCCGTCGGCGACGAGAATCGAAAACCCAAGACACTCCTTCCCCAGGAATATGGTTGCAAAGCACATAGCCACTAGACTAACCGCGCAGACTTTAAGGATTAATACATTTGAATTATAGCAACGTAGATTAATTATTTGGTCCCAGCCGGAGACTTTTCCTGAGTTCTAGGATACTAGCAAATGTGAGAACACTTTACAGCATTATAAGGGAGGGACAAAGCTAAGTAGATTACGAAAGGACTAAAGTTAAATAATAGTATTATACATGAGTTATAGATTAGAGCATATAGGCATTATGTACAAGCTCAAGCAACCACAAAAAATTAACAAAGTAAGAGGGGAAATACATTGATTTTATAAGTAATGTAATAAACTATATCACAAAATAAAAATACAAATTACAAGATTTTTAATAAAATAATGAGTAATAAATTTTACAAATGGCTCAGCTGACAGGATTTAAATCCACTTAACCACGTCGCCGTCAATATGGATAAAATACATCACTCCTCTACACTTTGTATCCATCATATATTTCAATGTAATATCAACAGTATTACAATTTTAATATGCACTTCGCATCCATGGTCACCTGTACGTATATATACATCTTGGGTTGTTGAGCGGTTAAATAACAACAAGAATATTGTGCATTTTGAGACAGATTTGTTATCAGATCAGGCAGTTACAGGTTTTAAAATTTGAGAAACTTTTCTTGTTAAATAATCATGAATATTGAAGCTATGGATGGTGACCAATCAAATAATACCACAATGGGTGCCAAGGAATTTTTTCATACCATAAACCCACATCTTGTCATCCCAGAATTTTCTGGAGATGATAATGACGATGTCGTAGCATTTTTTAGTTTCGTAGAGGAGCTGATTTCCCACTGTTAATTCTACTTAGGAGCAAACTGGTCGGAAGGGCCAAGAACTTTATGTATTCATCACCGATACTTAGGGACACTTTAGAATACACAAAAATTAAGGACCCTTTGATTTCCCAGTTCTCCAAGGTAAGAAGCAAAAGCCCAAACCTTTGGAAATTGCAGAGGTGTGCTCAAGAAAAGAAGGAAAGTGCAACGGATTTTTTAACAGACTATTGACCACTGCAAATAGTGTAAGCGTCTCCAAAGACGATAAACCTCACCTTGACTGCGCAATATTCCACCAGTTCAGGTTGGGAATCGAGGATGAACTAATGGAGACTGCATGCAAATAGAGGATAACTAATCTAGAGGAATGTTACCTCACTGTGAAGGAGAGAGAGGTAAAGCTCGGAGACATTCGTCCCACTTCTAACTACAGCCAAATTCATGTAATAAAAAGACAAATTATTCCTCTCTTGAAGTTATGTGTGAGAAGAACTCAAGTACGATTAAGGGAAAGTCCATTAAAGATCATAAGGAAAGGGAAGAGGAACAAGAAATGCGTTCAACATTAAACATACAACTGAAAATGAGATAACCATCCCAAAGGAATGAATCCCTACTAACCTGGAGGAAGTATGCTCGATATAATAATTTTAGTTTAATCCTTTATCCAAGTGAGAGCAAACAAAGTTTGCACCTGAAAGTATCTTTAGGACTGAACTAAGGTGGTGCAATAGAAACTTAGCTCAGTCCTCAACACAAAAAATGAGAGGTCATCCCCACTTATAGGTGGGGATGACCTTCCATTGCTTCTGACTTGGTGTCTCCACTACTGGGCCTGGCTCCCACTGACTAGACCTCAACAAAGGTCGAAACCGGTATGAGTAGTGGCCCTTGCCTTAATGCATTGCATTACATATATCCGCAAGGAGATATGCTTTGCATTATGGGAGATAATGAGATAGGAGTGATGATAGCATTCTCCACCTTTGCTACGAGTGTCCCTGGTGTTGCACCACTTAGCTCAGTCCTGATGATACTTTCAGGACTGAGCAAAGGCGCAAATTTTATTTGTCCACACTTGGATAAAGGATTAAACTAAACTTATTATAGTCTAACCAAGTGGAAAATACACTCTCAATATGATTGATAATTAGAAAGGAAGTAGAAGGTTGCAACAGCCTATGATGGAGTGGCTTGATGCAGTTATTAAGCAGCTGGTGGAGCTAACAGCAAAATCCTATGAAATAACTCCAAGTCAAAAGGAAGGGAATAATGAGGTAAAGGTCAGAAAAGAGCCCCCCCCCCAACGTTTTGTTTGTAACAAATATGGCCACATCGCTCGGAACTGTTTTCAGAATAAGAGACCCTCAAATAGAAATACTAGATATGAGTCAAATCTTGTGCTTTCACGTCATGACCATACTAACAGACCATGGAAGAGAGAGATCAAGATAAGAGAGTACAAAGAAAAATACAAAATTACTATAAGGGGAAAAATTCAAGGAATGCTTTGTGATGTCCTATTAAATACCAGTTTCCAGGCCTCGGAACTAAAGAAACCAATTAAGCTAATGGGAATTTCAACACCAGAGATATGTGCGTCAAAGAGAGTAAGAGTTAGATTGTACTTACCAGAGTTCAATTTGTGTCTTGCGAGAGTTATTAGACCTCCCTAGGATATCTCGCCCGAGCGTGCAAATAATTTTAGGAACTGACTAGTCTATTGTAAAAGTCCTTTACACTTCTTTTCTTGAGCACACCTCTCAATTTCTAAAAGTTTGGGCTTACGCTTGTAACCTTGGAGAACTGAGAAACCAAGGTGTCCTTAACCGTTGTGTATTCTAAAGTGTCCCTAAGTATCGGGGACGAATACAGAAAGCTGTTGGCCCTTCCGACCAGTTTACTCCTAAGTAGAATTAACAGTTGGAAATCTGACAAATTACAAACCCTTCTCAGCTCCTCTACGAAACTAAAAAATGCTAAGACATCGTCATTATTGTAACTAGAAAATTGCGGGATGACAAGTTGAGGGTTTATGGTACGAAAAAATTCCTTGTCACCCATCGTGGCATTATTTAATTGGTCACTATCCGTAATTTCAATATTCATGATTATTTAACAAGAAAAATTTCTTAAAAGTTAAAACTTATAACTGCCTGATCTGTTACCAAAATTGTCTCAAAATCCACAATATTCTTGGTGTTATTTAAGTGGATTTAAATCCTGTCGGTTGAGCCATTTGTAATGTTTTGTAACTTGTATTCATCATTTATTATATTGTTTATGATGCCTAAAAACACTAATATACAAAACATTATGCCAACTATATTAAGACGATGGTATAAGACTTAATGATATCAAGCAACACACAACTAGCCTAGGCCCTATCCTACTGAAATCAATAAATAAAATATTTAAAACTGGACAAATACCAAGCATGTTGAAGACGGCCATAATCACATCCATATACAAACATGGAAAATTTAATCAGTAATTAAATTAAAATTAGAAAAAACCATAACACCACTACCAATTAAGAATCAAATTATAGAGTGGATCGTACTAAGGAAACTCACAACATATACAGAGAACTTTCATATTATTTACAAAGCACAATACGGTTTTCAGAAAAATAAGCGAATAACATCTCTCTTGGAAGACTTTAGGATGTAATTAATACCGACTTAGAAAATGAGAAAATACAAAATACATAAAGTACAAAATGCAAAACTGGTCTTTTGGGAACAAAGAAAATACCAGCTTTATATACACTACAATATCAGAACACAAAATACTAACAGCAAAACATCCAGGTCACTATGCAGATGTTATAAAATATTATTTCGACCCAAATTACAGGACAGCCAGAAATACGTACCCTATAACAAGACCTCAGACAACTAATTATATCACATGTATAATTTAATAATCACTACGGAAAGGCCACTCGTGGCTTCTACATTTCAATCATGTTAAATAAACCACCTTTTGAATACAGGAACCTTACAAAGTAAAACAGCCTGAAAAGAGCCTTAAAGGACATACTATGAACAAGAAATACGCACTGTACACACCTTACAAACTTAATGCAACACAATATATTAGTTCAGGCTTCCAGTTCAGCAAGGCATCAAAACATTTCAAGTTATCGTGTGTGTGTGTGTGTGTGTGTGTGTGTGTGTGTGTGTGTGTGTGTGTGTGTGTGTGTGTGTGTGTGTGTGTGTGTGTGTGTGTGTGTGTGTGTGTGTGTGTGTGTGTGTGTGTGTATGTGTGTGTGTGTGTGTGTGTGTGTGTGTGTGTGTGTGTGTGTGTGTGTGTGTGTGTGTGTGTGTGTGTGGATTTCTCATCCTATGGCAATAGTGTATATCAGACCTATTAGATATCAGCCTTCCTCCATCACGGCAATGAAACCAATAAACAATAAATAACGGGTGTCATCCTGAGGATGCAAGCTGATACATTACATCTTAACCGAGATCAATATAAAGAAAACAAATCCATCTATTAAATTTAAGCGCTGTAGTTACACTGCTTAAATACATTAATCAAAAATTGTAGTTTATATAGTTATTGTTATTGTATAAATACTGTCGAAATTACTTAAATACTTAAATATAAAGAGCCAGCAGGCTTCATTTCGGCGATATAAACATTAACTAAATTAAGGGGATATTAGATCCCACATTGTTTTAAAACCGAATACGAAACTCAAAGATTGGAATCAGAGAGTTTCATGCCGAATATAGTAAACTATAAAAGTATCGACGATTACTAGCGTGAGCTAATGCAAGTAGTCCTAGTACGTAGTACAAACTGGGGAAACTCGCAGCAAAGGTGGTAAAGTTCTGATCGCTATTCTTGGTATTTTCCATAATGTAAAAACACATTTCCTAGGAAATATATGCTGTTATTACATTTTGGTGAGAGGTCACTACCCAGACCGGTTTCAGCCTTTTTTGAGGCTTCATCAGTGATTAGCTAGAACAAATGGATACCAAAGGGTATTGCGAAAAGAACTTATATACTCTGTTATACGAGTTGTCGAAAAGGTGCAACCATTAAGTTACTTAATTATAAATGTTCGGTTATTCGGTTTTAAAACAATGTGGTATTTAATATCTCCTTAATTTAAATAATTTTTATATCGTCGAAATGAAGCCTGTTGGCTCTTTATATACCCACAGAACTTCTGAGCAGATCTTTACTTTTCTAGAAGGCATCTTTAGCTCTGGCTGTTCTTATTTTATTTCTATATCTTGCTTTCGACCTGCAGTAAAGTAGGTGCTTAAATATTTGTATTCTGTTGTATGTTCAATTTTCATATTGTTTATGAACATTTTGGATCTGCTTTCTTTTCAGACTTTCATAAATTTTTTGCATTTATATCTAATCCAAATTCTTTACCTTCTTCATTAGTAGCTGCAGTAATTTGATTAATGTGTTTCCGTTTTCTGCTATTAGAATGGTATCATCAGCATATCTAAGATTGTTGAATTTTATGTCATTGACACAAATTCCTATTTTTTGTTTTTCAATCTTTTTCATCACTGTCTCACTATAGACATTAAAAACGTTTGGTGAAAGAATACAACCTTGTTTAACCTCTTTTTAGTTTCACTTCAGAAATCTCAGAGTTAAACAGCTGTGTTTTCTGTTTCCTGTAAATGATTTTTATAATCTTAAGTACACGATTTTCTATGTCTAATTTATCTAATATATTGAACATTTTATTATATTTAATCTGGTTTTAGGCCTACTCAAAGTATATGAAGCATATGTAAATGTTCCTATTTTTTTCAAGTGATCTTTCTATTAGTATTTTTTAGTTCCAGGATAGCATTAATGGTTTCCATTCCTCTTCTGAAGCCTTTTTTGGTTGTTCACTCAATTCACCGATTAAGGCTCTTTCAATTTGTTGGGAGATTACTACTTATTGGAGAGATTACTACGGCGCCCAACCTCCCGAGTTCCGGACAGGTAGGCCGGTTCTCCTTGAATTTTGATTACTCGAATTTTGAAGACTCGAAACTCAGGGTACCTGAGTTTCAAAACGTTTCAAAAAACGTGACATAAAAAGGCTTATCACTGTATTCAGCGGATAGCAATGTCTACGATTTACTAATACAGTTGTAAACACCAAGCATGAAAGGCTTTATATGAATCGATATTTTATTTGTATAGTATGCTGAATTGCTATTATTATTATTATTATTATTAGTAGTAGTAGTAGTAGTAGTAGTATTTCTTTATTAAGATGTGGAGATACCACGCGAAAGAGCAGTAAATCGTGTCCTACACGAGTGTTATCTCAGCTGGAGAACTGGGAAAGAAACATCGCGAGCAATCGTTGCTCTCTACCTGTCAAACAAGGAAGCTTTCTTAAATAATGTCACTCTCATTAGAAACCTGGGGGAGTTTCTGATTAAATATAAATAAATATTTAAATCCACTATTATTCTGTTTATTTCCAAAGGGACTACGAGAGGCCATTTAGTCCTAACATTTTGGGTAGTAGTAAGCAGCCAAGCTCCACCCTTAGCGAATCTCAGAATAGTTGGTCGAAGAACATCAGTGATTTTATTTAGCATCTGAGGAGGAGAGTACGGAAGACAACTCTCCCTCTTGTGTTCCCTAACCGTAACACTATATATGTTACTTCTGAAATAGCTCTATTTTTACTGTTGTTGTCATGAATTTACGTGAAAAAAACCTAACTTAAGGAGTTAAAACCTGTTTTCCAGTGCCAGAAATCCACAACCTAGGAATTTGGTATAAGAAATTATACGAAAGAGTTCATCTATTCAGTGACTAGAATCGAACATTGAACGATCTACCTCCCAGCAACCCCACTAACCAAATTCGCAAGTACCAGAATCGATGGATTAGAACTGTATTATTTTGTATAATTTCTATATTAATATTTGTTCGGATTAAACAGTTCAGTTATTAATTCTATTACAGATCTGAAAACAGCAAATTTCATTAAACTCCAACACGCCCAAATGATTATGTTAAGTAAGAAGAGGAAGTAAAGCTATTAAGCAAAACCTTTTAAATTGAAAATGGATTATTTTCGGGGGATTGATTTAAACTGCTTCTTGAACGATATACATATTTTTTCCCTTTAAGTCTTGAAGCTCTTGGCATTGTTGCCTTTAATCTGCACCGAAGAAAGAATCCATTTGAAGAGCATAGATGTGATCTCTTCAATAGGAAGAACTGGATTTCGTGAAAATAATTCCAGTGAGGATGACTTGAAAACATTAAAACTTAAAATACTTATTAACTTTTGAGCATGCATGTTCCTGATAAAGGATTTGGAAACTTGTACACTGCAGCTCTAGCACTGCAGGCAAGTGCGTGAATTTGGATTTTATAATCAGTTCGATTACAAATACTTTTTATTTAAACATAAAATTACATTTCTTTTTTACTTACACATAAAATCACAAACACTTGTTTACACAATCACACAACGTTTGTACTTTTACTCAGAAGGAGTCTACTTATTGGAGAGATTACAATATAACGATGTGCATTCAGTCAAGAATAGCAAAAGTAATCATTTGAAAAATCTTTTGGAAATCTTACTTTTTTTGAAAGGTGCACAGCAAAATATTAATATTAATAATGTAGGCCGGAAGTCATCACGGATACCGAGTGGACAGCACAGAGTAACTAAAGAGATTCGAAACATAGGAGACATGAAACAGATGGTGGGTTGGTCACTTATATCTCAGTTGGTGTGGATGATGCAGGTTGGTTGGAATGAGGTGGATTTGAATATCGACTAGGATACAAAGAATCCTTCAAAGGGTTCTTCCACAAAGTGAGCTAAACAGTTTCATACGGAGGACGAAGACTTGGATCACGCCAATATGAACCAATTTTTTTAAAAGTGAGATAGAAAAAGGAATTGTATTTATTTCATCCTATTTTCCTTCTTTTTTTTCAGCTCTTGAATGCCGCAGGTTACGGTCGTTCAACGTGGCAAGAGCGATACGCAACCGAGTACATTTTATCCCCTCAGAAAGATGACGGCTCTTTTGGCACACCACTCGACACTTACTTCGTCCTCCCGGTCCTTGGAGGGTCGAGTCTCCTGGACCTCAGAGAAGTGAATTCTTCAAGGTTCAGTACAAAATCTGTCAACCACCACTTGCTTAAGACATGATTGTTTGCATTTTCCTTTTGTTTTAAAGTCTGTAGTGTTATTTCGAACTTGGTTCACAAGAATTCGTAGCATTAGGTGAGGATATTCTTTTTTGGTGTGTTGGCCCATCTTTGGCCATGATAACTGCTTTCACCTATCCTGGCATTCATTTCAGTAGACCATGGAAGGCGTCCTGAAGTATTATGGACCATCTAGATAAACTAACGTCTATGAATAAGCGACAGAGCAAGGCACTGGCGTTGTCTATTGGATGCTGTTTCCAAATGAATCTTACAACTGTTCAATGGGATTCATGTGAGTAGAGATGAGCAACCAAGGGATATGATGGTCGAACTATATGGAGTATCGTGCATTATCTGATCAGAAACAATCTCCAGGTAAGAATTGAAGGGAAAATGCGTTCAATGGGGATGAAGGCCTCGTATCCATCAGAACAATTCCAAACAGGATTCCGCCATCATCGACCTATTTTTGATCCACCTCGTCGTCTGTTTGCAAGGAAACAGTGTGGGTGATCATGCTGTTCTGGCTCATGAGTGCATGCAAAGATGTCACAGAGAGTGTAATGCGGAATGTTTGTGTTTCGTACTTTATATAGCTTTATTACGTTTTTAGGATTTTCAATCTCATTTAAACGCAGTCACCTTCCTTGAGAACCTGCGAACGAATTCCCGAGATTAATTCGATCTCTGATCTTTCTTTAGGAGGACTGCTCAAATTCCGTCTAGGAAGCGAGGGTCCTTCGTAAGTGCTTTTGAAGTGAAAGTGAAGAAGCCAGACTTATGCGCTGATGGAAGGATTTTCCTCCGCCAAAATACGCAATCTGAATTCACTCCCTTTAATCTTTGATGTCTTCACCTTATTTTAAACAAATTTCCCTTTTCCCCTTTCATTTATTTCTCTCTTTCTTCGAATTCTTCTGTCTCTCTACACGAAAATGCAGTACTCTGTCCGTTCCGCGATTGATGATGTAAAATTAAATATTTTAGTGAGGCTTTCGAAAAGTAATTCATATATGAGCCTGTCCGAAAGCTCTTTTGTCAGCTGCTTGATTATAACGCCTTCCCTTGGCACTTGTCCTAAAGCTTCGTTGATTATATGGCGATTTAATTGCCTGTGGGGTAGGTGGAGGGGTAAAATAACCTATTTGAATAGCCCATAGATACGAATGTTCGTTTGAAGGAGAAAATTATCTTTTTTAAATCGAAGTGTAAACACTTTCAGCTTAAATATCCGCGTGCAGTATTTCTGATTGGACAGCAGTGCCCCATACTGTAATCATAATCAATCCTGCAGAACAGGCAGATTGACTCTTTATTTAAACGGGCGCCATCGTTTGCGAGAAAGGTTCAATATCACTAATCATTTAGAATATAATCGCTAATAAATGGTTTTCGTAAGGATTATGTTGGCAGTTACGTAAACATAAAACTATCAACCCCGAGTGATTTAATTTATGCATTTTTCCTTCTTTCTTTATTTCTGTTTTTCATATATTTTATTTACCTTTGCGAACCAAGCATGAGAGTTTCTTTCGTATCACGCAAGTGGAAATCAAGAGATTCGTTAGCAGAGACTGACTCTCTTTCCTGAGTCAGTTTCACGAAAAAATGACTCTAAGAACTCACTATCTCCAAGAATAGTTTTGTTTTACATTTCTCTCCTTTAAAAATCGAAAATTTAAAAATAATTGTTGCTTGGTGTCAAAAAAAAAAGAAAAAAAAAAGACTATTTTTTTTAGAGAGGTAAACTTACAGGAACTGTGGAAATAATTGTCACTTGGCTCCCGTATCTTCAGTAGTTTGCTGTGAGATGCATCCAACTTCACGTATTTAATGCCAAGTGCAACACTATCCTTAGCAAAATATAATAAAGTTGTGTTTGTTAGTACAAATTTTTCTTGATTTTCTGTTAAATCTCTTTTATTTTATTTTCTTAAATTCATTTTATTTCTTAAATACTCTTTTTCTTAAACCGGCAAATTTTCTAAATAATTCGCAGCAAGTTTTCTCACCTCTGACCTAGACATCTCATTCTCTTATCGAAGCTTTCCAAGTTTCAATAAATAGCTTCAGGAATGCCACGCTGTTCCTCACGCGGCCACAAAGCACTGAAGAGGGATAATTTAATCTGCCCTTATCCGCTGCTCCAATATCCTTACCGAAGATATTTTATGGGATTCATATCAGGACAACGGAAAATCCATCTTGAGACTGGAGTTGTTCAGGAAATATTCAGAACAAAGTTTGCATGACGGCAGGGTGATATTATTTGGCTCATTCCATCACGGTCAGTCTTCACTGCACTGCCAGTAGGTGCACAATGAAGGATTGTCCGAAATAATAAGAGAGGCCTTGTCGTTAGCAGTTTTCGGTAACACAATTACTGATTAAGTTGTGCACCATAGCTATTTGTTCCTCACTCTATGGTGTCCGCTGACTTCGTTTCAAAAATTGTATATTCAATATCACTAAGTAGCAGGTTTGGCGCACGGAGATGGAATGTAGTATGTAAATTCAATATAACAGGGACAAGAAAATATGACGAGTTTTATCTATTTCGTATCCAAACACAAATGGCACAGTAGTAAGTAAGTGGTACAATATTATTTACTATAAATTTGTGTACATTACAAATGAGAACAGCTTAAATTTGGCAAACGTGAATTACACTGGGACTAATAAGTAACATATGAGGAAAAACAAACTATAAATAAGTTATATACAACAAATATGGTCAGATGTTCTTGAGTAACTTGCGCAATCAACTGTTCTTTCTGTGCAGGATATGAGGTCCTCTTTGGTACAAGGTGATTGAAGAAGGGGACAAGAATGTAGGTGTTCCATGGACTGGGTTATCCGGCACTCACAATTATCTGGTCCAGTGAGGTAGCCCCCATTTGATGAGGTCCTGTTGTTCGAAGTCTGTTGAGGCTTTTACAAGTATTCCACTCCAAAGTGGGAACCACATGGATGATGTTCGGCTGTTGAAATACCAGTATTATTCTCAGGGTATAGTGCAAGCCATTGTTGAAGTCTTGTCTCTGAAGGGTTTTTAGATATCTAAAAGGGATTTTGGATCCCTTTTATTTTGGATCAGTGCAAATTTTGGGCCATTCTTCCTGAGGCATATAATGCAGTTCTCTGGGGGGAACTGACACTCCAGTTTATACCACAGGTGTTAAGTAGGGTTGAGATTAGGTTAGGTTAGGGATTAGGAACCTCACTTGACGTCACCTTTGGGTGGCCAGTCAAGTGAGGTGACGTTCATAACCACAAACCATGTAGTTACAGCAGCAGCTTTATGGCGCAGTGAATTGTCTTGCTGAAAGAGAAAAGGGTCAGTTCCGTAGAAACGCCCCAAAGTACGAAGCATTGCATTGTCTGTAAGCTCAATGTTCCTGGCACCACAAACAGAGATCCGAACCCGAAACAGTTAAAACATGACCATACCAAAACAGAGCTACCTCCGAATTTGGTAGTTGGGATTATACACTCTGGAATCAGACGGTCCCTCGGCATCCGCCATATCCCAACCCGTTTATCCCCCTCGGTTGAAGATGTAGCATCCTTCGTCGCAGCTTTCCAAGCTTCTACATCCCACTGTACCTGTTCTTTGCACCAAGGAAGACGACACTGCATGTCCGTTCTGATAAAGTGTGGCTTGCATATTGCGGTCCTACCAGAAACATATGTTGTGATCCTCGGTTCTGAATGTTTATGTGTAGATTCGTGTTGCAGTCGATGGTTGTAACTCCGCTTTGCTTGCCAGCTGAAGGTTTGTACATGTTAACCTTCGTAGCATCGTATCTTTGATTCCATCTCAGTATGGTATCACTGATTGTTCACCCTCGGATGGCCCAATTTGCCCAACAGATGCTACATCATGGCATCCTATCACGATCCTCTTTTAAACTCCGTTAGTTCCCTTCTTGCAGTCGGCACAGTTGCACTGAGTTGGAAACATTATATTCCTACAATTTATACCGTCAACGAACACGTGACCGGTTGCATGGCATGACATCTTTCTGATGGAAGTGTCTATTGAATTCTTTCAAACCAGTATATATTGATATTCCATCTAGTTTTAGTCATTTATTGATATCACGTTTTCTCAATGTAACAACTATTTTACTTTTTTTTTTTAATTTTCAGGGATTTCTCTTTTTCTTTTTATAGCTGATACTAATATCTTTCCAATAGCGTGAAATATTCCTCGACTTGGAATTATGGCCGAATTCAAGCAAGGCTGTGAGTGAACAATACAAATCTAATTATATTGTGTTCTGTGGTCTGTTTATTGTTTTGCAGTATTAAAAAAAATGATTTTCATTGAGAGTTGATTCCCTTACCTCAGTATGGAGTGACTTACTCCCATTCAGTTGAACTTGCTCATACAGACATTCCTCTGGTCATAACAAAAACCACACTCGGCTCTTTTCCAGCTGTTATCCTTCCACCTGTTCCTCCATGGAACAGGTAGAAGGTATCCTCCCGCTTTTCTTAAATTTTTTATTTTACTTGTTTACTTAATGCTGGAAGGATATTTTAATTTTTTATAATAGTAGAAACCTATTAAGTAATCTTGAGAATAAAGAGACCAATAATTATTTGAATATGTAAAATCAAAAAGCAGCAAATTTATTTCTAAAGACAATGCTTTAATCCCATGCGGTGTTGTTGTTTATAGCGAACTTTGGGGATAGGAATATGAAATTAGTTCGAGTGAACAGAATACACATTTTAAGCATAAAATATACTTTTATTACATTTCTTTCATTGCTTCAAGCATTTTATACATAATCCCGCTACACCACAAATAGAGAGATAAAATGGATGTGAAGGTTCTGTTATAAATATTAAATATTATGTGTTTTGATTAGAACGGCCTCCTTACCTCGGTCGGTTTTGACGATGATGCCCTTTCATTGGAAAGACCTAGGTTCGAATCCTGGCCATGATGCAAAGAAATTTAATTCGGGCGTTTCAACTGAAGGTGAGTTAGTAGGTTTCATATGGAGGTGAAGATTTTCCATCCCACAAAAGAGCTAACCGGCGTGAAAGAAAGCATGTAACTGACAACCAATTAGAACATGCAGATGGAGGAACAGCCCTGTCAGAAAACTAATGAAGTAAATTTAAAGAATCCAAATTGCATATCAAACTGATCTCCTGAATATTTATAATATTACCAACCTAACAATATTGTTCTCATATTTGGCGGGATTCACCGAGAACCTCCCTTCCTGTCGTCGTCGTAGTAGTCAGGTAGCATCCTCTAGTTGCCGCAAATGAATAGCTCTTCTCCATTTCTCTCAGTCTGTCGCCTCCGTCATTCTTAAGCCGGTCCATTCCACGATGTCATTGAACCACTCTCTAGTTGATCTTCCACATCTTCTCTTCCCGTCAACTTTCCCTTGTAATATAGTTCTTGTCAGGTGTCCCGAAGAACCTCTCAGATGATGTCGTGCAATTCTGGTCTTTCTTTGCATAATGTTCTTGAGCAGTGTTCTTTTCATCCAAACTCTTCTTAAAACTTTTTGATTTGATATTTCTCTATATAGCTAATCTTTTCTATATTTCTATAATACCACATTTTCAATGCATTAATTTTTTCCATATCTCCCTGTCTGAGTGTCCACGACTCACTTCCATAACTTGCAATACTCCAGACTATTGCTTTAACTATTCCAACTCTAACACTATTTTAATATTCTTTTTTTATTAAACTTTCTTCACTTTCTTCTAAGCGTTCTGTTCTTGCTTTTGGCTTCTTTCTTAAACTCTCCTGAAATGCGTTATCCAACTCATTCCTGAACACTTCCCTGTAATCATGCAGAAAGGTACGCAGCTGCTCGAATATCATCCAGAGGGAGGTCATCTTCAAACTTAACCGAAACATCTGCACATCTTCTTCCTTAATTTGATCTCTACTTCTGTTCTTTGAAACATCTTGTCTTACTCTGTTAACTCCCAGGAACTATGACCATAACTGCTAGCAAAAATATCGTTTTTTTTCTCTTTCCTCAGCTACGTAGCGATCTTTTGTAATTGCACATGTTGGGCTCTCTCTCTCTCTCTCTCTCTCTCTTGGTTTTCTGGTCAAACTTAAGGAATATAAAGTATGTTTGCATGATTTACCGTGTTTAAAGTATGATGCTTTTATTATGGATGTTGAAGAGATCTTTTTAATTCTGGTAGTTTGCAATAACTTTGAGAAAATGTCTTTACACATCTAGAAATTTTCTTGAGAATTCTTTCAAGACTAAACGTGCTTCAATTATATATTTTTGTTTCTGTCTTTTTGTGGTATAATGAAATTACATTCATGGTAACATCAAAAAGAGATAATACCGGTTGGTGTGTGCATATCTATCCACGAGTGCTTTTAAACATATGCGCAGTAAATTTCCGATTTCGATATTGTTTTCGAAACAATACAGTTTTCCACAATCCTCGAGAAATGTCAACTCCGCGGACACTTAAATTGTTCATTTATTTATTTTATATATTAATAGATCAGCAAAGTAACATTTTCGATTTAAATTAAACGCCTTTCATCTTTTTGCATCAAATTTTAATAACGCTCATGCAGAGTAGTTCATGTTATCAGTTGTAGTCAGTTATTCGCTTACTGGCCAAATAAAAAGAATTCCTTGGGATTTTACTTGGATGGTGCTACTCATTTTTCTTACTCCGATTTTGTTTTTCTTACAATATTGCAACTTTTGCGCCTTGAGTCGTTTATTCCTCATGCAATTTTAATTCACCTTTCTTTAAAACCTTCTTTTCATCTGTGGTTCCTATTTGATTTCATTCGTTACCTACTTTGCATCAAATAAGGTCAAATGATTTGAGGTGTGCAGCTGATTAACATTGCATAACTAGCTTCCATGCACAGCAATTATATCTCACTTCAAACTCTTCGACTCAGGGAATTTCCCTAGGCTGATTTCTGAATCTAATAAAATCAGGGAATGAAAAATTTTGTATCCCTCCGTAGCTCAGTCGATATGGACAAAGCCCATTGGTTGGAAAGAACTAGGGGTTCGATTCCCGTCAGTGACTTGGGGACCTTTATCTGGCCTCTTTTGACTAAAAGTGAGTTAGTCGGTCCCATACACAGGTAGAGGGTTTTTCTCCCCGAATCTCAGATTTTTCGTCCCTCAGAACAGGATAAATCGTCCCCCCTTCAACACACGGATCTTCGAGACAGTTGTGGTTACAACGATGGGAAATACCTCGACACCGTAATAGAAGGTAAAAGAGGAAGCATTAAGTAGAAGAAAAAAAAATTGTGCTGTCTTTTACTGGTCAAGCAAATATTTCACTTGTCAGATATTAGTCTGAGTGTTCTCTTCCAGGGTCGCCTATTATGTCATAGTCACGTGTTTATTTATGGATATGCTGAATTTATAAGCTTTCGTTAGTGTTATGGCTAATTATGATTCGGCAGACTGTTATTGGCGAAGCAAATATGTTCATTACTTATGTATTAGTGTACTTATGAGCTAGTAAAGAGAATCTTCGTGCATTCTATAAGAGATTCAAGACCATTTATTATTTGTTTTATTAATAATACGATATGTCTGTGCGTATTCGTTACTTTTAACTTCTTAATGCCTTGAACCATTTTTATAGAAACAAAATTTCTTCTCTGCGCCATTATTTTATAAGCAAACATTCACTTTTACATCGCTAAGCAGTAAATACTAAAGCCACCTAATACACGGTTCGTTCTAGTAACTGAACTGCTGTTTCTAATTTGCATAAGACCCTCTGAAGACGTTGCGCGTATCCCCGGAGTACGAGAAAGGTCTTTAGAGGGCACAAACCATTTTTTGTTTTAATTTCAAAAATTTTAAAAGGTGTACTAGGAGAGTGAAAATTCACGGACCACCGCATAGAATCCTACCAGGAGGGTTGAAGATTTTGTTGTTATTGGTGCTGCAGCCATTGTTCGTTTACTTACGTTATCAATGCTTGCTGCAACCCGAAGAATTTTTTCGCTAACTACAGTTTAAAAATCGCTGTGCAATACTATTAAATGACGTGATTTTAGATGGCTCTTCATACCAACATCAGTAATATGTTTCCACGTATATTGTGCTCAAAGAAAGGAGCAACTGTTGGTGTTTCTTTTAACACAATATCACAGACAATCCTTCTCAAATTAAATTGATTGAAAACACGCATTTAAACCGGCTTAATCCATTGGCCTCATTCTGTATTTAATACACCTTCTTGCTTGCTGGGCTGTAATTGCAAACAACAACAACAGCCTGTCCTCAGTAGTAATCCGGCCACTAGGAACAAGATCAAGTTCAAGATAAGATAAGGATTCGTGACAAGATTGGCTGATAAGATCATTGACGTCGTTGTGTGTGATTCGCTATTTGACGTCATGAGTGTGGAATGTTTGGAATTTCCATAGGGGAACGTTTGTCACTGACGTCACTTCGTGTGTTTTTGTTCGCGAATGGCATTGTGAGTGATCTTTAGAGATAAGATAGGTGTTTCTCAAGATCAGTGACATCATTGTGTGTGATTCGGTGAGTGAAGTCTTGAGTATGGAATGTTTGGAATTTCTCTGGGCCTCATCTGTCATTGACGCAACGTACTGTGTTTTTGTTCCCTTAAGAGATTATCGGTTATGGTTAGAGATATGATGGAGTATGTAATCCTTGGAATTTCCCTGGGGTACATATGCATCCGTGACATTACGTTTTTTCTTTGGTTCGAGTGATGTTTAGAGTATGTAATTATGGAGGATATTTGATGAAGTGTTGGGGTCTTTGGTTCGATTGTGGAAGTGTTGGTAAATATTTGCCTATGGGTTGAAGCACGAATTTTCCAATATAAGTGTGTGGTATTTCGTTCCTGTTATTGACTATTTGAATTTTTAGTTTAGAGTCAGGTGATGGCGTCAGCATATAGACATTTTCTTAACAATTATTTACAGGCTATCATTGGTGTCTCCTCACACCCCTCAAGAACACACTTTTTATTTTCGTTGCACAAACTCTTGTGCCATATATTAGTAACTTAGACATGAAAAGTCGCTAATGTATATACCCTATGGTTAATCTTTTGAAAAACTATTCAGTATTAGAATTAGAATTGCAGTTACCAAAATAATACGAGTAGCTGTCATTTGAAATTACAAATATCACATAAAGTGACTGCACTCAACAAATATTGTCTGTTTTTGGTGTATATGATAAAACAAATAATCTGAACTGATGTTAATATTTTCTAATGACCATTGCTATGTTTAAGCAACACAAAAGAAACATTAACTTACTCCCTCTCCAGAATAGCACTTCTTTGAACTAACGAACTTCTGAATGCAAATAGAAATTTCAAAATAGTTGAATTATAACCATACATTCACAGCACATCACACACACACACAAGACGATTTGTAGGGTGAAAGAACGAAAAGCTGAAAATGCACTCGATTATTGTTCCTTATAGGTTGCTGTCCAAAGTGACATCGTAGAGTTGAAGTGGAAACGCGTTTTTGTTGTGGGTATGTGTCACTTCCTGTATTTGGTATTCCGGGTGATGGTTTGAGTATGGAATTCTGACAAGTGAAATGATTTTTGTTTTTTTAACTTTACGAGATACACAAAACAGTACAGTACAGCACAACACACACATATTAGTAACTTAGATATATTAGTAACACACACACACACACACACACACACACACACACACACACACACACACACACACACACACACACACACACACACACACACACACACACACACACACACACACACACACACACACACACACACACACACACAAAGGCCTGAAAGAACGAATTGCAGTAACTAATCTGAAATGCAGTTGACACTTGTTCCTTATAGGTTTATGTCTGTTTGCTTAATATCATTTGCACTGTGGTTCATGGCTCTGTTTTTTCCCATGGTTCTGGGTTCTGGAGATTCTCTGCTTAGTGACATCATGGGAAGAAACGTAAACTCACCGCTTGCCTATTCTTTTAGCTTTCACAATGTACTGCAACAGCCTTGGTAATTTGCACTCGTAAATTTTTTAAAAAATCTGATTGGTTGTTTTTTTCTATATTTTAATTTAAAAATTCAGAATTTGCTTTACAAAATTTGGTTCTTATGTCTCCTTCGTTGGTATACACAAACTGCTTTTGCTTGCAAAAATGTGGGGATAAACTGGTTGTCCTCCTCCGGCTATTAATTTTATCTTCGATTCCTTGTGCTTCAAAGCTACTTCTGTAACTGAAATTTTATTTATTTATTTTTCATCTTCTTTATCATTAGTAAGTTTAACTAAAGGAAATGAGGCAAAGAAGGTTTGGAATTCTCCGTTAGGGATTTCCTATTAGAAGCTTCTTTTGCCAGCAAAAATAAATAGCTATTTATTTATATAAATACTCCTCTCTTCCAGAAGATGTCCACCCAGTCAAGGGAAGATGACCAATCTCGCCATTTGCGGATATGTTTAAGTGATGTCATCTCAAACCGATAACTAGGAAGATGTGTGACCTCTCCTTTTGCAGATACTATTAGTGATGCCACTTATCTCTAACTCATACTGATAACTTCGGATAAAAAAAAACACGCGTTTTCTGTTTAAGTAAAATAGAGAAAAACAACCAATCAGATTGAAAAAAAAATATACATATGGCACAATATCAAAAGTATGCATGGAGAAATGCGAATTTTTGGGTTGCCGGAAGGAGGATATGAGTCATGATTGGATACGTTGAGTTTTACGCTCATCTAAACATATCACTATCGTCTAAAGTTTTAAATGTTTGGAACATAGCCATGAACAACAGTGCAAATAATATTAAAGAAACAGACAGAAAGCTATAAGGAACAACAGTCAACTGCATTTTAGATTACTTACTGCAATTCGTTCTTTCAGGCCTTTCTGTGTGTGTGTGTGCGCGTGCGTGCGTGCGTTCGTGTGTGTGTGTGTGTGTGTGTGTGTGTGTGTGTGTGTGTGTGTGTGTGTGTGTGTGTGTGTGTGTGTGTGTGTGTGTGTGTGTGTGTGTGTGTGTGTGTGTGTGTGTGTGTGTGTGTGTGTGTGTGTGTGTGTGTGTGTGTGTTACTAATATGTCTAAGTTACTAATATGTGTATGTTGTGCTGTACTGGACTGTTTTGTGTATCTCGTAAAGTTAAAAACACAAAAATCATTTCACTTTTCAGAATTCCATACTCAAACCATCACCCGGAATACCAAATACAGGAAGTGACACATACCCACAACAAAAACGCGTTTCCACTTCAACTCTACGATATCACTTTGGACAGAAACCTATAAGGAACAATAATCGAGTGCATTTTCAGCTTTTCATTCTTTCACCCCTCAAATCGTCTTGTGTGAGTGTGTTGTGCTGTGAATGTATGGTTATAATTTTATAATTCAACTATTTTGAAATTTCTATTTGCATTCAGAAGTTCGTTAGTTCAAAGAAGTGCCATTCTGGAGAGGGAGTAAGTTAATGTTTCTTTTGTGTAGCATAAACATAGCAATGGTCATTAGAAAATATTAACATCAGTTCAGATTATTTTTTTTTATCATATACACCAAAAACAGACAATATTTGTTGAGTTCAGTTACTTTATGTGATATTTGTAATTTCAAATGACCGCTGCTTATATGATTTTGTAAGCACAATCCTAATTCTAATACTGAATAGTTTTTCAAGAGATTAATCATAGGGTACATACATTAGAGATTTTCATCATGGGTTACATTAGCGAATTTGCATGTCTAAGTTACTAATATGTGGTAATAAGATGGTTTTTGCAACGATAAAGAAAAGTGCGTGTGCTTGAGAGGGGGTGAGGGCACACCAATGATAGCCTGTAAATAATTGTTAAAAATATGTCATTCTGACGCCATCTCTTGACTCTAAACTATACATTCTTGTAGCCAAAAACTTTGTAATAAAGATAACATTTAATTAGAAAAAAAGTAATGAACTTTCCGGTCTTAAAATTTTAGACAAATCAAAATATTCGGATGAGTTATGTCTATGGGGAAAAAAGTGTGTTTGCTTGAGTGTGGGTGAGGGGACACCAATGATAGCATGTAAATAATTGTTAAGAATGTGTCTTAATGCTGACGCCATCTCTTGACTCTAAATTAAAAATTCCTATAGTCAATAACAGGAACGAAACACCACACACTTATATTGGAAAATCCGTGCTGTTACCCATAGACGAATATTTTCCAACTCTTCCACAATCGAACCAAACACTCCAACACTTGATCAAATATCCAGCAGAATTCCATACCCTAAACATCACTCGAACCAAAGACAAAACGTGATGTCACTGATACATGTCCCCCAGGGAATTCCAAAGATTTCATACTCTATCATATCTCTAACCATAACTCATAATCTCTTAATGGAACAAAAACACAGTACGTTGTATCAATGACAGATGGGACCCAGAAAAATTTCAAACATTCGATACTCAAGACTTCACTCACCGAATCACACACAATGATGTCACTGATCTTGACAACACCTATCTTATCTTCAAACTTCACCCGCAATGCCATATTCAAACAGAAAAACACGACATGATATGGATGACACATTTTCCCCCAGGGAAATTCCAAACATTCCACACTCGTGACGTCAAACAGCGAATCACATACAATGACGTCAATGATCTTATCAGCCAATCACGTCACGAATATCTTATCTTGATCTTGATCGTAGTGGCCGGACTACTACTGTCCTCATCATAGGATAGCCTTTGCTCCAGTATATTAAGTGACACATACTTTTAACACGCGCTACCGGCCAAGACGTCTATAGACGTTCAAGTTATCATGGATGCGAAGTGCTTATTAAAATTGTAATACCATTGAAATTACATTGAAATATATGATGGATACGAAGCGTATGCTAATGCGTATTTGATCCATAATGGCCGAACACCTCAAAGACTATGAAACAATTCTGTTCAGTATCTACAGCAGTGATTTCGGATTATCTTATTCGGATTTTGTACATCCACAATACCAAACGAATTCACATAAAAATTATTTTTCCCGAGTATATCGAGACTGAGGAACGTAGATTATGAGAACACTCACTGAGAATTTATGGACTTCAGACATTATGCAGAGGAGAAAAAAGGTTGATATGATAGAGAGAGCTGAAAAATTGTGAAATGCTCATACAGAGTACCAGTAAATAGAATATTTCGTTTTATGGAGGATAAGGAGAAACTGATAGAGTATCCCTGGATGTTGAGATTGAATTCAGTTAAGTAAAGGGTGGGTGCTAGATTTTTCTCCAATAGAGCGTTATTGGAATGTCTTTGTGCCAGTTGCTTGAATCAGTTCAAGAAAAGGTATGACAGCTGGTTTGGGTGACATGTGGCCTCCTTCGATGAGCTACTGATTCGCGGGAGGCCTCTTGTAATACTAATACTACTACTAATAATAATTTAACACTTTATTGTGTCTCAGATAATTACACATGCTTTTTTGACAATGAGAGTGACAAGTTTTATTATCATATTGAATATTTACATGTATGCACAATGAGACATACTATTATACTTCCTGTACCTTACAGGGATTCAGTATAAAATGCAGAGGATTTATTTTTTTTATAAATATAAACCTACATTTTATATACTAAATATTTATCCATCAATAGCAATAATAATGATAATGGAATAATTTTATATTAATATATATAATATTTCTGCATTTTGTCATTTGTATTTTTCAGTCAATATTTTTTTATAGATTCTGTATTTAATACAGATATTTAACATCAGATATTTTTACCAATACTAATATTTATTATTATTTTACTTCTCTACAAAAATTCAGCATAAAAGTTATTGAGTCTATTCATTTTGATATACTTGTTTGTTTATTTGTTTGTCTGGCATTTCTGCTTTCTTCCTCGAAGCTTCTGCAGAGCTTATCTGAGGAACATAATAGATGTCGGTGGTTTCATGGTTTTGTTTTAGTACCCATCGTGAGCTAGGGGTATATTTAACTGATAATATATGTATGTGCTTGGAAACACACACACATATATATATATATATGTTTTTCTTTTCAGTTAACATGTAGAGGCAAGTATACGTCCCCACTGGCTACAACTGTATAAGCAGGGTTTAACGTTTTTGTAAGGGGAGAGTTGGATTTGGATAGGGCATATTTGTGTTCTTTTAATGGTGTTTGAAAGGAATCCATTATAGGCTTGTGTGCGGGGGGTGTGAATTTCCCTCTGATTTTAAGTCTCACTATAATATCTATGAGCGCCAATGTTGGCTTTTCAGTAGTGATTATTATATTTATATGTTATGCCGTTTGTTGACTGTGGTTGTGTTATCTGATATGTTGTTCTGATTACTCTGTAGTCAGACTGAAGTAATTAATTACTCTGACTGAAGTAATATTTTAACGTGACTGTGTAGTGCCCTTGCTGTTCTCATAAGTGTGGGCTCCTGTCGTTGTTTCCAGAATATCAGTTTTACCAATATCTGGTATCAGAGTACTAGAATAGTTTTATCATTTTATTTTGCAACAGTTGTAGTCTGTTAAGTTTGTTGTCTGTGCAGAATTCGTATAACGTATCTTAAAATGTTTTCACATAATGCTTCATAGATTAGCATTTTTATGTGTTCACAGCAATTGCTAAAAGGCATTAAACCCTAATTATAAATTAGAGTTTGTCGGTTTTAAAAACCCTTTTTTTTTTTTGGATAAATTTGTAAAATTCGAAAGCGGTTTTTAAATTAAAAAAAAAACCTAATAATATATATATATATATATATACAGGATGTCCCAAAATTCACGCAAGAAATAATTTTGATACAAAACACAGGTTTTTAATTAAAAATTGTAATTTCTTATTGATTCATAAAGTATACAGTATAGGGTTATGCATGGAATAGCATATCGGGTAAATGGCCTTCACGGCTTTGCTCGCACATACGCACTCTTTTGTCGAAATTTTCCATGACCGTTTTGCATAAATGTGGCTGAATTTCGTTGATACAGCGCTCAATTTCCTCCTCCTTCAAGGCGTGGGTGGTCGTGGGCTTGTTGGCATAAACCTGAGACTTCAAAAAACCCCCCAAAGAAAAATGTCCAACAGCGTTAAGTCACATAATCTGGGCGGCCAATTCTGATCACCAAAACGGGAAATTACACACCACGAAATGACTCATGCCGTATTTGAATTGTTTCTCGGGCTGTATGGCATGTGGCACCGTCTTGTTGAAACCACATGTCGTCCACATCCATATCTTGCAATTTAGGCACAAAAAACTGGATTATCATGTCGCGATAGCGAGCACCATTAACTGTTATTGCCTTACCAGCCGCATTTTCGAAGAAGAAGGGACCGATGATGCCTCCAGCCCAAACTCCGCACCACACAGTGACACGTTGTGGATGCATTTGTTTCTCAACAATCACTCGTGGATTTTCTGAACCCCAAATGCGACAATTTTGTTGATTAACGAAGCCATCAAGATGAAAATGAGCCTCATCGCTGAAGATAATTTTGTTCGAAAAATAAGCATCCACTTGTTATTGTTCCATAATCCAGTCAAAGAACCCTCTTCGCTGTATGTGGTCAGTAGGCTTCAGTTCTTGAGTCAATTGAACTTTGTAAGCATAAAGATGCAAATCTTTCGTGAGAATACGCTGTAGAGAGCTTCTCGAAATGCCCAATTCAAGACCACGGTGCCGAATTGATGTTCCTGGACTCTCAGCAACACTCTCACGAACTGCTTCGATGTTTTCTGTTGAACGACTTGTTGAAGGACGGCCAGAGTGTATAAGAACACTAATTGATCCAGATTCCTTGAATTTTGTAATTAATCTTTTTACAGTTGATGAAGTTAAATCACTATTCAGACCATATTTTGTACGAAAATTGCGAACTTTAGCTGCCAAACCTTCATTATTTTTAAAATATTGCTCAACAATGAAAATGCGTTGTTCTTTCGTGTAGCGCTCCATTTTTCATAACCCTGAACTGTCAGCTGTCACACTGTCTTTTTTTTTTCTCGTTGGCAACACTTTACCGCACAAATGACGCTAAATTTAAATCTTGCGTGAATTTTGGGACACCCTGTATATATAAATTTTCTTATTCTTCAATTACATCGTACTATGTAAATTAGAAAATTACAAATTATAATTAATGCAACAAAAATGAAATTCAAAATCAGTCAAATTATTATGGATTGTTAATAATCTAACAATATTTTTAAGTTAATAATACATTACCAGTTTATTATAATTTGTTTGAATTGAAACATTATCAATATTATCACAGATTTATTTCAGCGTAAGCATGGACTCAGCGAAAATTGTATAAATATTCTCGATTGTTTATTATATTTTTAGTAGAAATGTTTAGTTTAAGACAGACCGTGAATTCATTCTTACGCTGCGCTTTGCCCTTTGAGGATGTGTGATTGTGACTGAAACAGTGACATTGTTCTGCAAATTTGGAAGGTAAGAAACTATACCATAATTGATTTTTTTTTTCGACAGTAAGCATTCGGTGAAACTTTAAAATAAAGAAGGCGGTAAAATTTACCAGACAAAATAAATTTTGATTTTAATCGAACTTCTAGTTTTCACGAAAAATATTTATAACATTTAAAAAAAAAATAAATTGTAAATGACTGTTATTTTTGTTGCATAGTTGAATAATTTTAATTTTTTTTATAAATTTACTATTATTTTCTTTATAATCCCTTAACCGATTATTCCGTATATATATGGGTCGCTGATGAGGGACCATAGCTAAAAATCCCGTATATATGCGTGGTAGACTATCGTTGTTCTTATCGGTGCGTCAGGTTAACGCGGTTCGACTTAAATTAATAAACATAGGTTATTTATGAGCTATAAAACTCTTTAGATAATCAAGGTTTGCTTACATATACTGCAATTGGCCCTTTCTTGATACTTTTTTTGATGTATTTTGCATCATTTCATTTGTGCGTTAATATTACTGTGCAGTTGCCTTTTGTTTTATAAAATATATTTATTGTTGTTTAGTAATTTTTTTTGAATTTGGATCCTGCTCATTTTAACTGGGATCAGGTCCTGATTGATAAGATCAGCAGTGATTTCTTTATGCATGCATTTTGTACTATTTTAACTTATAAGATTCTTATTGTAATTTAGGAAAGGTGTATTATCATTTATCAATATTTCTATAAATTTATATTTCTTATTTAAATTTGATTATGACGAGTTATTTCTGAAATTCAACTTATGAGGATAATATATCCAATTAGAAAAAAAAAATTTGGTTATCTTTCACTGCTCTTTCATGTACTCAATATTTTTTTCTTAACAATACCAAAATTATTTAGAGCTTAGTTGGACGACTGCAGTTGACATTCTTTTTTCAAAAAAAAAAAAAAAAAAAACTGAGATGAGCAACGAATAATTTTTGCATCACCTGTCGGAAAGTTTCAAAAATTTAACTTTCAGAAGCGATGATCTTTGGTGCTTCGGACAAACGAAAGCGTGTGAGAAATGATAAAAAATATATTTTTATATTTTGCCTGTTTATCTAAACCAAAAGTAAAACCAACAAAAATATAAAAAAAGGCCCTTCGGAATTTCATTTACCGGATTTTGGCGATAAAGACAAATGAAATTTCTATGAAACCATGCAAACCAATGCTTGAAATAATTTCGTTCTCTTTCCACTGATTGGGAATCATGTTTCTGTTGCGACTCAAGTTTCACAACAATGTTATGAAGAGAGTTAATTTTCTGACACATTCTTTAACACGCGTGCTGATATGTCATCGGAAGTCCTTGCCGTGTTTGCAAGATGCCCTTGCAATATTTTGACACCTCTGTTATTTAAGCAGATGCATCTCAACTTCGGGAGACGTGATGGCTTTGTCAGAAATACGCGTTACGAAAGTGATCACTTAAAACAGCCATTTCCAGTGCATTCGAGACTTTCCTCTCATTTACTAATCGTATTCGACGATGCGCATTCTTCCTTTACTGCTCAGATAGAAATGAAATTCTCACGGATTTCCTCTAATTATGTCCAGCTCACTTCTTTTCATAGTCTGGGATCATCTCATCTTTGTCACCCATCTGACCTGTCTTGCTCGTGTGACTGCTCATCATGGCTTACACGATGTAGGCTCCATTCCATTTCCGTTTTATCGAACTCATGGATTAAAATTTTATTCCTCCATTTCACCCTGTGAATAATTATCCAGATTCTCAGTGAGTAGGAATTAATTCCTTCAACAGTCCCTTTATTTCTTCACTTGCACTGCTAATTCCTTTCCCATATCGTTTCTCATAAAATGGCAAATCTGAAAATGATTTCGCAGTTCATCATCATCTGTTGGCAGCTTTCTTCATCTCTCTCTGCCGAATTCTAGAGATCTCCTTTCATCCTATCAGGAAGATCGCAACCTCTCTGATTATCTTCCTCATCATATAAGACAGGTTGCAGTGAAAGCTGTTTGAATCCAAATCATTCCAACGAAATGCTAATTTGAGAGCGCTCTGATGTACTGACATTTGAAAGTTCTTGCATATTTTATTTGTAAAAGGAGGATACAATTGTAACATTTGTGTTTTGCTATTCAGATGATAATAAATCAACTGCGTTGCTTCCCATAATTCGGTCATTTTAGTGCTCAAACTGAATAAGTGAAAAATAATTCACTGAGAATTTTTGCCGTTATATTTAAAAGATAAATTACAGTCATGCTTTGCCTTGTAATGAGCGATATTTGCTTTTTTAAATAATACTGTGATAAATAGAGGAAACATTTTTTGACATTGAAAACGATAAGTTGCAGACGGGGCCTTATCACTTCTGTAGGTTAGTCGTTATTGGCAGTGTCAATGAGTGAGGATGGCATTCGTCACTTTTCGACATTAATCGTGCTTAGGAGTAATTAATGGTACCATCCCACTCTCACAAAATTTGGATAAGGCATTGCACGCGAACCCCCTTTAAATGAATGTCTGCAGAAGATATGTTGAGAGTTGGCAGTTGATGTCGCCTTCTGAGAGAGAGAGAGAGAAGCTAGTTGCCTAAAAGATTTCAATCATGGACGGAGAAAGCAATCGATACACAGTAAATTTGTTAAATAATAATAAAGTGATATTTCATTCTCCTCTTAAATATCCATCTGTTTCACACAAGTTGATCCTCCTCCGTTTTTTTAATCTTGGGAACTGTCATGTGCGGGCTCATATATATTTAAAATGTGCAGAGACGAGGATCCCTCGCATCATCGAACACAATGTATCAACTTTAAGAAACAGAAAGTAAAATGAAGAGCTCCTCATTTTGAAATTCAAGCAAGAGAAACAATAAAAAACAGAAATCCGAGTACAATGGTTTGAAACATTGTACTCTGATTTCTTTTTCAGAATTCTGCACATCCGAAATGTGTGAGAATTGCTAGAATATTTCATACAGTAAAGTGAAAACTGTTTATATACCCTTCCCAATCAGGCTGCAGATGGATAATTCCACTGCATCTCGATGTCCTTTTGCTTATAGAGAACCGGATTCAATTCTCATCGATGATGTGAGCTAGCCGAGCACAGTGAGGAGGATATTTTCTTCTGGAAACTCAAGATGCGTGTTGAATAATTAAGTCAAAATAAAAGAGACTGTAGAAGATGGAAAATTCTAACACTGTCCTCATGGCTGCTTAAGTTTCTTTGGCAGTAATTACAACAAAATCAAATCAGTTCTTCTGAAGAGGCCGAAAACATGCAATGATGTCAAGGAAATTATAAAACGGAAATTTGTCAGATATTAAGCATTGAGATAAAATGAAATATCTCAAGGTAGAGCAAAGAAGATGAAGATAGCCTCCAATCTTCACTTCCATTACTTGATACTATGAATATTCAACTTAATGACCTCCATCTCAAATTACGGAACAGAAATAAGTGGAACGACAACATTAAAGTCATATGAAATCACAAATTCCTGAGAGAGACAGAGGAAGAGAGAAGAATCTATTCCCATGTCAGAGAATTTGTTTATTTATGAGGGGAATCATTTAAGTCATCATTAATTGAATCAAAGTTATGTTCCAAGCAAAGAATATTTCATATTTGAAATTGGGAATATATCTAAACGTAATAAATACATTAAAATGCTAAACATGATGTGTTAAAACAATTTAAATATTTAAATTTTTTTTTTTGTTGAGCTTTCCATATTTTGTGTTTGGTAGATTTCTCTGAAATAAACGACATCACTTTATTTGATAACACCTTAATTTCTGTGTCTTTAGTTTTTTTTTATTAAGAATATCTTCTTATTTTCTATTATTAAATGCCCTTTTATAAAGAAAGAGCATTAAACTGAAGTACCCTTTTCTAATGATTTGTCTGAAACAAACACTTGAGTCCATACTAAATAATCCAAACCTAAAACTAGTTGTTAGTCATTTATTATTATTAGAGATGTTTAGTTCTTGAACAGGTTTTGTGTGTGAATGTTCACGTGGTTAATTAACCGCGATGTAAAATAAGTTTACGGAGTGATAATTTTTATATAAAGCGGATAATTCCATTTGATTTTGATCGAGAACAGGAGCGAGCTGGCGGGATGAACCCAAGCAGCGAAGACCAATGTCGAGGTGGTCCTCATTCTTGTGAGGACTAGACGATGAGGGTTAGGTATCCATACCCCACAATTTCATTCTTTGTCTGATAGCATTTTCACTCTGGGTTTGGGGATTACACAAAACCGTTCTTAAGTTCGTGTGTATTTGCAAAATTATGAACGAAATAAGTGGAATAAAAAAAATAGATTTTTTAAATTTTTATTTTGTTCGTTAATCACATGACGAAGTATTGCTTGATGCCGTCACAGCTTTAAAATATTCAATTTTAATTTGAAATTTCATGTCGCGAATAAAATCAAATTAAACATTTATTAAAAAAAAACAGCCCTCAGTTACTTATCAACCTTGCAAAACTCGATCATCAACAAAGCAGAAGCAAAAGTGATTCTCATTCTTTAGTGAGTGTTAATCATTTAAAAAAAATGCACCTTTACACACACACATATTTAATCTTTACTAGAAAGATATGTCTATAAATTGTCTGTTACATGTCTCAGGTTAGTATCAGAAAGTTATAGAAAGCCATCCTCATTCTTAATAAGATTCAGAATAAGAAGGGAATCCGTCAGTAGTGTTTTATTTGCTTAAGACAGCGTCTTCACAAAGCAACAATCACAGTAATTCGATTATTAATAGAAATAATGGAATATTCATATTATTTAAAATATCAAACACTAATTCTGCTTCACGGCGATTCAAAAGAGCGCTATGGCTGAACAAATTGCAACACGAACTTCCTTGGGTCTCCTTTAAGGAAAAGGAGAAAATAAAAAGTGACGCCGAAGCAACATCTTTGTAGAAGCAGGAAACAGGAGCAGCGGTGAGTACACTGAAATTAATCTCCCAATGTGTGTGTGTGTGTGTGTGTGTGTGTGTTGTATATGAATAGCAATTACAACATTCCGACACCAAGCCGTAGCGAACTATTACAAATCAAAGCTGGTTATCTTTCTTACAATTCTGCCTGAAGGGAATTCATCCAGGCCAGCTATCTCTCTCTCTCTTAATACACATCGTGATACGCGTAGCGTTGTATGTGTAGATATCCGGCGATACTATCCGTAAAAAAAAGATCATATTAATGCGTAGAAGATTTAGACTTGAAGAAATGCGATCATCTTCTTTTATTCTTCACTGTCGCACAGTTAAGGAAATATCCTCACTTTTGAAATCAGAAAGAAAATCAGAATTCACTTGCCGTCAGCCTGGTTGGTTGAAGGGCTTCTCAATTGGCTTTCTAAACGACAGCATTCAGACAGAGATCGAAATTCAGTTTTTTTTTTTTTCTAGGTTTGTTTGATTTCGATGGCTTAAAACTCATTAAGAAATCTTCACGTTGCGAATAGATTAAAATATGACTTTCTTCTCACGTAATCTAACGGATTTCAGTAGTTGTTTTTTTTGAGGGGGGGCTAAATTGACAGATTGGTAATTTGAAATGTTTTGGGATTTTACATTTTATATGAAAATATAAAAATACGCTATCCACTCGGGCGAGTGGTCAACGTATCCGTTCTCTTAGCCAAAGGGCTGTGGGTCCGAATCCCGCCGTGGGCATAGATGTTTGTGATTCTCTCTGTAAATACCAGTGGTGGTCGTCGGTAGATAGATTTGGTGTAGTTGCGGTCAGTTGGTGATTGAATAGAGGAGTCGGAGTTGTAGAGTAGGTGCCCTCCCTCGATGAGTCCTTGGACTCCCTGGAGGTGCCAAATAATAAAAAAAATACAAATAAAAGACGGTAGTAATTCTTTTGACAGAAAGCATTTAGAAATCGGACATCGATAATTACGCTGTAAATGGTTGATGTTAATAAGATTTATCAAAACCTTAAGAAAGATGTCCCTTCCGGGATTTAAATTATATTCAATCGCGCGATTGAATTAGCAGATTCATCTTCGGAATCTCTTTCAAAAAAATTTCTTATATGAGACGCACAAGTGATTTTCTCTGTCCTAAATGAACAAGTGATCTTATAAAAGAATATATCAAGATATAAACGAAGGACGAACCCTCCAAGATCAGTAGAGCGTGTAAAACGAGGAAGCTCTTCTATTGAGAATAGAGATGTTGGAAGATCGAGTGAGGAATTAAGAAGACTTGACAGAATTACAATGAACGAAAAAAGCTATTTATGACAAAGACATCAAATTTTTTGCTTTATGACCTCCAAAAAGTTTGCGTATTCTCAAAATTATATGCCATTTTATCTGTCATAAAATGACCTACATTAGTTTGATAGAACGTATGGGAGAGCTCGAAATAGTCGCATTTGCTTCTGAATATTTGTAATAAAATTCCTTTTAAGAAACTGGAAATGCAACTCCAATGATGGAGCTGTCTGCACTGACTCGTGGAATGATGCAGTCCTGCCGGAACCGATCCCCACGTAATCTCCGGATCCAAACACAACCATCAGAATAAAATATTGCGAAGAATGACTCGTTCGCTCCACTAAACCCTTTTCCAATCATCTACGCTCCATGAACGGTGTGAAAGACAGAAGACCAAACGTTCTTTAAACGTGGAGGTGGTGGTGATTTGTAGCTTGTTCGTAGCAGCTCTGCCGTGGTAAACTAAGGCATGTGACGTTCAGCGGACAGTTCTACTGCTGACAGAAAGTCTCTGCATCATTTTCCAGGTTAACTATGCGATCTACCGCTGACGGGATGCTAGAACATTCCGAGACAGAGCACGTCGATCTCGGTCGGTGAGTGCTGGTGTCTTCCAAGGGAGTTTTCCTGCTGGAGTAGCACCAACAACTTTCCATCTGCGAATGACATAAGCAACGATGGATTGAGTCATATTGATTAGTGACACCCAACTACCATCCCACGTAGGAAGTTTGTCACTTACTCTCTATATATTTATTTTGACTGATGTACCTTTATAACTGCATGTAGATTGTCATACGATAAATAAATAAATAATAATAGAATGTTGATGATAAAAAAAACTTTGTCAATTTACTTTAACACTCGTAGGAGTAAATTGACATAGTTTTTATCATCGACGTTTTGTAAATGTAGTCGCAAGAATTCTTGAAATGTGGCTACCTCTTTCTGCCATTTGGTAATATTTTCCCACAATTTCCTCTGTTTGGAGATATTGCGAGTTTCTTTTAAATTTTCTCTATTGCAGCCAATCATCAAAACTCTCTCCTTCATCTTCCCGAATAAAGCTTTCTGAAATTGTAAAGGCTGGGAAAATGAAGGATAGTGGATCTATTGAAACTTGTTAGTCTGAAATATCATTACTCATCGACCGAATTCATGGGAATATTTCTCAACTTAATTCCGGTACCAAAGGAATGGCTTCAGTTATAAACGTAAAAGAAGTTTCATTTTTTATATTCTCTTTTGTGGATTCATCAGTGCTAAAATTAGAAAAAAATAACAGGAAGATAAAAAATGCATCTTATCATTAAGGAGATGCCGAAAACGCAGAAAAACGAACAATGCTGTCGTCACGTAGTCTAGACTTGTTGGTTAGTTATTTTAAAGTCTCTTCTGTAAATAACTTCGCAAATTCACTAATATTTGTAATATTTCCTGAAACGTTAGTTGGTGATTATATTTTTGTCTTCTGCTTATGATTTAATCAGCGAAATCCTCTCTTTCTGTCTCTACTAAACTTTAAACAATTTTTTTTTTTAATGTCCCTCATTAATTTTATCCCTAACTAGACTGCGATCTTCGTCGGTTATTGATATTTGTTCTTTCATGTTCTGAACCTAAACGAGCTTGGCATGTTTTGAAGAAGAAGGTGAGAGAATTCAGAAGAGTTCAACTGCGGAATTTGTCGCTTTTAAACGTATGCCAAAAGAAGAGAAGGAACCATTGCAGCTAATTATAAGAGGTAAATATCTTACAGTAATCTGTAAATAAATTGAACTCAAAAATATATTCGTTTTGAGAGTTTCATTTAGCAGTTATTTTATTAAGGAATTTCAACTTTGCAGCATTTCTTCCACTGTCGTTAATCTTCTTCTTCTTCTTCTTCTTCTTGCTATATTACAATGAGGAGATATAATATAGTGATATTATTATAATATATTAATAATATAATATAATAATAATAATTATTATTAAATTATGTTATAATAACGAGGAGAAAGCCAGTCTGTAACTGTCATTCTCCTCATCGCAATGCTCTTTGCCAATAAAGAACTTTTGATGTGATCATATTTTCGTTCAAATGATGATGTTGCGTGTGGTTGTTCACAATTGAGTATTTCTCTCTGCTGCCAGGTAATTATTTACCTATTACCTATCCATTATTTTATTATTAGGTAGAATTTCTATGTCACTTTGTTTTCCAGAGACATCTGTGTGGCAATCTCTCTCTCTCTCTCTCTTTCTTGTCTTGCACATTTCAATTTCTTTATATCAATACATATACAGTACAAGTAGCATATCGTCTCTACATTCTTTAACGGAGTAAGCCAAACAGTTGAAATCTTTAGTTTACTAAAAAAATTGTTGTTTGTTCATAATAAAATGTGGACTTCTGGAATATATTTTCTTCGATTTCGATTCGAAATTCTCCATAAAAACCGAAATGCAGATCTCTTTAATTACGAAGTTCTCATACTTAAATCTGATGTCTCAATTTAGAATAATATTTTTTTTACAATATCGAAACTGGTGTGCATTATTTTTTATTTCTTTAAATCATTTGAAAATAAAAAAATAATAAAAAAAAGGTCCAAATTCCCGCTTGATTGGCCGAGTGGTTGGTATACCGATTCTCCACCCACCAGTTCGCAGGTTCGAATCTAACTGTGAACGCAGATGTTTGGGATTGTCTCTAGCTGGGAAATAGATTTCATCGCCCGGTGTGAGACCGACCCCTAACCCGCTTCAAGGCCCGAAGTGGTTTCGAATAATTTTTATTCACACGAAAAACAAGGAAAGATAGCATGTGGAATACAACATGCGATGTCCAGCAGATTCCACTCCTCCCATCAGAACAAAACGCTTTCTTGCAAGACCCTTCTGGTGTTAACAGAAAAGATTGATTAGAATGAATGAACAGAAGTAGAATTTAATTGATAATTAAGAAATTCTTGATTCTCTTGGCAATCTGGTTCAGGATATACAAGCGTTCTCTGATTATCCTAGAAAATTCAGTTGCACATTTTGCTGATTGTTAACTTCAGAAAGGAGCATCCAACGAGGAAAAAAAATTCCATCTAGGTCTTGTAGGTGACCCACTAGAAGATTATTCGTCGCTGGGAGATAAAAATTGTCTGTTCATGCTATGAGGTTTATTGCATATTTCCAGTCGACATCCATATGGACTACCTTAAGGATGACGAGAGAGAGAGAGAGAGAAGTGGCATTCCGATGGGAAAATGAATACTTGTAAAAAGAATAACGGATGGATAGTAGCCATCTCTGGCTTTCAGTTTATGCCGAAATTTTGAGAGAAAGTGAACCAGAGAGAGAGAGAGAGAGAAAGAGAGACAGAGGCTTTGGATGAATGACGAATTATTATTTTTTTGTGTATATAGTAAAAAACTGTGGAGGGGTGGGGTATCCATAACTACAGAATAGCGCGCAATGCACAGTTAATAACTTTCTTATTATGTAAATATTTCGTTTTATATATCATAAGACATCATGAGTACAATTTTCGAGCAACAATAGGAATTGAATTTAAAGAACAGTAGAGCGCATGCTTAGATTGCAATCCCTCTACGGATCCAGTCACGTGTTCATCTCTTAAAACTAATAAGCTGAAATTAAAAATAACTAAATTAAAATGATTATATGGCAGCTAAATTTATTTAAAATTGAGGATAACCATTACCACAGTTGTATTAAATAAATTGCATAGTGAGGCAGCCATTTCGATTAAGATTAAGTGTATGAAGTAAAGCTTCAGCAATTTCTTTATATGAATGTTCATGTTTATATGTGGATGTATATGTAGCAGTTTGAGTTATTGTAGCGGAACTAAAGTTAGTATTTTCAATTCCGTGTCGTGCAAAGCCAAATTTAAGACGTTCGATGATATGGATGTGTTCTTGATGTTCAGGAATACTTTTATTTACAGATCTTCCTGATTGTTCATCGTAAGGTACAAGTTACAAGAACATGGCACTTGGCATAATTTTCTCTCTCTCTCTGTCACTTCCACACAGCCACTTCCCCTGTCTCTCTATCTCTCTCACCACACACATTCCTCCGTCTCTCTCTCTCTCTCTCTCTCTCTCTCACACACACACACACACACACACACACACACACACACACACACACACACACACACACACACACACACACACACACACACACACACTCTTTCACTCTCTGGCCCCTCTCTCTCACACCACACATACACTGTCTCTCTCTCTCACCACCTACTCCCCTTTCTCCCTCTCTCTGTCTCTTCCACACACACACACTCCTCTGTCTCTCTCTCTGTCTCTCTCTCTCTCTCTCTCTCGCCACACAGTCCCCCTGTCTCTCTGTTTCATACACACTCCCAATTTCTGTCTCTGTGTCTCTCTCTTACAACACACTCTCACTTTCTCTCTCTCTGACACATGCTCTACCTTTCTCTCTCCACATACTTCCCCTTTCTCTCTCTCTCTCACAATCTCCTGTCTCTCTCTGCTCTTCTACACACACACTCCCCAGTCTCCCTCTCACGTACTCTCTCTCTTACGCACTCATCCTTTCTCTCTCTCTCTCACACACTTTTCCTCTTCTGTCTCTCTGTCTTTTCCACACCCCCACTAACCCTTTCTCCCTGTCTCTCGCACACACTCTCTCTTTCTCTCGCACCACACGCTTCCCCGTTCTCTCTCTCTCTCTTTCTCTCTCTCTCAGAGAGAGACACTCTCCCTTTCACTCTTTCTTTGTCTCTTCCATACAAACACTCTCCCTGTCTCTCTCTCTCACACATATTCTCTCCCTTTCTCTCTTACACACTCCATCTTTCTTCCTCTCTGTCACCATGCACTCCCTTGTCTCGCTCCCAGCACTCTCTCCCTTTCTCTCTATCTCTCACACACTCTGTCCCTTCTGGTTCGGAATCGGCGTAGCTGACGAATCAGGCCTATGGCTGTGGCTTAAGTATTCCTGAATGTAATCCGTGTGTTTGTTTACGGGGCCGGTTTGCCTACTTGGGGGATGAAAAACCGCAGATAAACTGGAGATAAAAACCCTGCAGTCGATGCCCAAGGCTGAGAAACATCCTTAAGCTCCTCGCGTCGTCGACGGGAATAGAACCCAGGACACTCCTTTCCCAGGCATAGGGTTGCACAGCCACTAGGCTAACCGCGTGGACATCTCATAATAGTTAAATTACAATAAGAGAAATCAATGCACTACCGAAAATACATTAATGTTATCGAATAGGACCATATTATTGGCGAAATTCGAAACACACACACACACACACACATACGCACCCACACACACAATAAATAGAATAAGATTGCATTTCACAATATCTTCATTTTATAATAGAATAAAACTTCAAAAACATTTGAATCTTTTTGGAGATCCTTCTTAATGCACCCACCGCAAACTCCTCTCTTCTGCTTTTGTGGTTTCAGTCGCCACTTTGTTCTTTCTCTCTTTTATTTGAGTGAAGCTACGAAGAATTTTGCATTGCACTTAGTTCGAATAAACACATTTAAATAAATGAGAAAACGGAGATTATTACTCTCTATTAATGTGTTTTGGTATTTCTGAATACTCAGATTTGTCAAGAAAACCGAACTATGGATTTCGAAACCCATTCAAATTAGGCTGATTGAAGCAGTCTTGGTCGCGGGTAATAAGAAAACGAAATACGTAAATTACTAGAACTCAATTTAGTCTGTTAATTGCCTTTAATAAACCTGCTGGCCTAACAATATTCAGTCTGTAGGTAACTTGTCTTGTCAAATCACATAAATGTTGTCATATTGTTGTAAAGTCAGAGAGGAACACGTTACACAGTTAAAATAAAGCCAAAATTAAGCAGTTTACTCACTCTGTCTCCATTTTGTATCCTTCCACATCTCCGGACGATGAGGAATTAAGAAAATGTTCACACAGTCGGATGATTTTCTGTTCTTATATAAGCAAGTTGCGATTCACAGAAACCCATAAAATTGGCAGGAACTTTTTGCTTTCAGTTGTTGGATTCTGAATGAAGAAAAATTTAAATTATTAATACTCTCTTCAGAATCCAACATAATCCACCATGGCAAAGGCTACATTTGTAAATATTATTTAATGGGAATCACTTATTTATAAATTAATATTCATTTAACTACCTTTAAGTTCTATTAATAATTAATTAATTAATCAAAGGATATGTGTTAATAGTGAAAAAACTCTGTGTTAAAATATTATTAAATTTATTTTATTTATTGCTATGTTAGTATTATAAGAATTTATATTCAACATTTTAACTGCGTATTAATTGAAATGTAAATATTCCTTATTTGTTCCTATATGTAGAGGTATAATGTTATGCAATGCCTCAATTTTATTATATTTTGTTTTGTTGTCATGGAAACGTATGTTAGATAGCTTGCACGAGTTTGGAACTGAGCATGAGGGAGAATGTTGAAAGTTTACTGGAAAGGATTTTTAGTTAAAGAGAGCACGAGAACAATTTAGGTGGGAAGAAGGGATATATAAGCGCGGTACACTGAAAAAAGAAGGGATATTTTAATTCGGCATTCGGAGTAGGAAAGAAAAAAGGAGATTGATTCGGGGAAATCAGAGTGCGATATTAGCGAGTCGGAGAGTCACTCAAGTAGCTAATTAAAGTCTACTAGTCGTGGAGCGGGTTAGCTAGTAAGTTGCAGAATAACAAGTAAAGCAACAGAAGATAGCTAAGTGACTACTAAATGACTAGCTATACTTTAGTTGAGAATTAATTTCAGGGCCGACTTTTCAAGGACACACGGAAACTTGAAGCATAGCACAGAGTAACTAGAAAATAATTAGAGGCAACAGGGTTGTGTTTAATAATAGCGGTGTTTAGAATTATAGTGCCTAAAAGATTAATTGAATGCCGGAGGAATAGGCAACTGTGCATAAAAATTTCAGGTTAAGGAATTATTGTGTGTTACCTTAGTTCATGAGTGATTAATAGAATACTGAATTAGTCAAGTAATGTCTAAGATAGTACAAGCGTTTTACTTCATGCAAGAACGTTTAATTATGTGTATTGTGACCGTTAATTAATTCAGTTATTACTAAGAAGATTTGTTTTAATGAGTGCTGTTAATTGGTTAAAGTGTATACAGTTATAAAGAGTGTTCGTATATAAGTAGATGAAAAAGAAAGATTACCGGTAAGAATATTCCAACCATTGATATTCCTATGCAGAGATATGTGTGTGTGTGGCTCTTCCTAATATATCCCTATATTAACAGTAACATTTTTGCGGAGATTAGCTGGCGTGAGGATTTAAAAGTGTATACTTGTGAGGAAGTGTTGCCGCCTTTTTTATCGTATTCGTAACTTAAGCAACTGTGAGATATTTGTGTAATTGGTTACTAAGGAACTTTAAGATTTGATCTTTACCAAGTGGTTAATTGGATTTTGTGAAAGTTATGTTTCAGACAACAGATTTACCATTGCTAAAAATTATATGACTGTATTATCAGAAGAGCCAAAATGTTTATAATATCTTATTTAGTGATTTGAACTTAAGTGTATTATTTGTGATCCTAAATTAAATGTTTGTTTTGGTTAATCAAAAGTTGTATTTTGCCTGAATCTCTTTTACTGCACCATCCATAAAATATTCGAACCAAAGCGGGTAAATTAAGTAAGTTAAATAAACTCGTCCTATAAACATAATAATAAAATATAAAGGAGAAATAGTCGAGAGTTGGTTTTTCTTCAATTCTTGAACTAATTCAGATATAGAGTGGCGCAGTCTATAAATATAAATTTTCTCTATATTTGGATTAGAAATCAACTTACAACTTATCAATTGTTTAAGAACATCGTAATAACTTAATATCGGATCCAAAGTATGTGTTAAGACGAAGTAGGATCCAACACAGTGCGATCTCGTTTGCTTCTTGTAACAATCAATACCGAAAAAATATCTCTTGTGCTCTGTAATTTTTAGTCATTGATTGTTGCAAACACACACAACGGATATTCTTCAGGACGTTTTTTTAATTGTGTAAAAATCAAACTCACAATAGAATAACGATAACAACTCTGCAGTTAAAATTATAATGAATCATGATTTTAATATTATTTTCATGTGTTTGAGGGAGAAGAAGGTACTGGAGAAATATGTCAGGTTGGTGCAGGAGATGTAGAAATGTGAAGACAAGAGTTCGAACCTGTCTGGGAGAGACAGAAAGTTTTCCAGTGACAGTTGGCTTGCATCATGCGTCAGCATTAAGTCCGTTCCTGTTTAATAATGTGATGGAGGTGGTGACGGAGGAGGTGAGAGAAGACGCGCCTTAGACTATGTTGCATACAGATGACATCGTGCTGTGTGAAGAATCAAGAGAAGTGGCAGCTAAACTGGACAGTTGGAGGAAAGTACTGGAAGAGAGAGGTATGAGACTGAGCAGAGGTAAGACAGAGTATATGTGTTGCAAAGTGGATGGTAGCCAGGAGACAGATCTAGAGCTAGAAGGAAATGTCATCAGGAAGGTTAGGGACTTTAGATACTTAGGTTCAACAGTGAAAGGGGATGATGAGGCTGAGAAGGAAGTGGGATGCAGGATACAATCAGGATGGAGGAACTGGAGAGAGATGGCTGGAGTGCCATGCGATAAGAGGTTACCGATCAATCTGAAAGGCAAAATGTACAGGACAGTAGTGAGACCAGCTATGACGTACGCTTTGGAAACTGTGGCCCTGAGGAAAAATAACATCAGTAGGATGGAGGTAGCGGAGATGAGAATGCTTATGTGGATGTGCGGTGTGACCAGAAAGGATCGTCTGAGAAATGATTATGTAAGGGGAATGGTGAAAGTTACGAAATTAGGAGCAAAGATTCAGGAGGCAAGGTTGAGAAGGTTTAGTCATGTGATGAATAGGGAGGAAGAGTATGTGGGAAGAAAGGTCATGCAGATGGATGTGCAGTGGAAGAGGAAGCGCGGACGGCCAAAGAAGAGATGGAGGGAGATGGTGGAGGAGGACTTGAGGATGAAGAACTTGGATGTGGCTACAGCCCAAGACAGGAAGTTGTGAAGGAGACTCACCACAAACAGCGACCCTACGTAAGTGGGAAAAGCTGCAGAAGAAGAAGAAAAAGAAGAATATTATTTTCAACTATCATTTTTAATTTTTGTCTTTCACTTCTCCATTTGTTAACTCTCTCTTACTAACCTTATTCTTATTAATATTTTTTTTCGCTGTTTTCAATTCCATTGATTTTTAATGGAAGAATTTCCTTGTTGAAAAACACACACGCGAGCATCTTCATTTTGCAATAAAGCATTGTACAGGAGTTTACTCGAATGGATAATTTTTTTAGATTAAATAGGATTTTCTTGTTCTCATCTAAAGCGAACCTTCATTGGTACTCTGCCAAGGGTATACAGTTCCTGGGAAAATGCCAAAACAAGCCCACAATTAACCTTTCTGCCATTTACATCTTTTTACTCTTCGGCAAGTTTCTTTTTATTTGCATTCTCTTTAATTTTGCGGTCCTCCATGGCAAATTCTTCTTCACATCGCTCATTCCAGATATCGGACTGGTCCCTCTCCCTTGAACTTTCTTTCTATCATTAGAATGCAAACATAAATGTAACAATGTATATAAAGCCTACACTTTCGTTCTCATGGATAAAATTATGCATTTAGTAAGGAGTATAATCACATTTTGTATCGAGCAAAGTTCCTGCAAATTAGAGAAATAATCCGGTTCGCATTTTGGCCTTGCCACTTTCTTTCGAACTTCCAAATTGCAGTGCGAAGTTATTTTCCTGTTTCCAGTGTTTTGAGTTTAATCCACCTTTGGTTTGCTTATTTCAAGGATTGAAATGTGCGATCCACATCACAGAATACAGAATTCATTCTTTACTGGAGATATTGTAATCGTGGAACAGGCAGACAGACACGGATCTTGAGGTGATATACTAAGCAATTTGAAATTCAAGAACCGTCTTGTAAGGGCAGTGTGTACAACAGGGAAGCATTGCTGCAGTGCTCCGTGTTATACACACCTCAAATGGCAATCGAGAACGGCATTGACCAGAGGAGATAAGGCGACAGTGGCTTCGTAAAATCAGGCCCGGATCCCTCCCAATACGGTCCATTCTCTTCGATCTGGTCAGAAGGATGCAGAATGCGACTATAAAGACAGAAAAGTTACAAAGCTGTTATTAGCGATGTAAATTGTTTATGAACACGAGATTGAGGCATGTAATTTGCACGCATGTAATCTCAAATTAGTCTGCGCAGTTAGAACAGTAGCTTTGCGCTTGCCTGGGAAGGGAGTGTCCTGGGTTCGTTTACCGTTGCCAACATGAGGAGCTTAAGAATCTTCCTCAGCAATAGACAAGTTAGCCAGTCTTGGGCGTGGACAGCAGGTTTTTTCCACCAGTTTATCTGGGGTTTTTCTACATTAAATTTATGTAAACAAAATTTAATGTAGAAAAAAAAATAGATGTAAAGTTTCAAAATATTTTACATAAAATAATACTCACTAAATGATTTATAACAAAATAAATCTTGACTTAATAATAAAATAAGTTCTGACTTAAAGCTACTTAAACACCCAGTGATTCGACGTGCTTCTTACCGTAACAATAAGAATAATTTTCTTACAGCAGTCCCATAGTTGAGCTTTCTTCAGCTAAGCGAAGTCTTGTAGTAAGTGAAGAATCACCTAAATTAACATCTTCAGCCTGCCCTCAACTAACGTATAAAGGTCAGTTAAATCAGCTTTCCATCACCTATTGAATAAATCCTTCAGATTAAAATTAACGAATCGATTATTTTAAATATCTTCACACAATCTCTTCGTACATTTAGTTAGCCTTCTCTGAACACTCGATTTTTTTTGAAAAACATCATTTTTTAAAAAATTAATTTACAATATGACAAACAAATTAGAAAACGGTTAACTTCTCTTTTAATTCAATTTCGATTTTTTTTTTTTTTTTTTTTTTTTTACAAAACAGAAGAATTGTCCAGAATGAAACAAAGCATTCTACACCAATAACTGCAAACCGAATTATCGGGTGATTTTAATTTTTGAATTAATAAATAAAATTTATTTCTAAGAGATAAAAGCACATCTTGTGATTGCCAGGAATCGGACCCATGTCAACTTCTTGGATGGCAGCTATGCTAACCTCTATACCACCACCGCACGTCAATCTGCTTATAAAACTATGACAATTGTTAACTGACTTCGAAAATCATTACGTCTTTAAGGTTTTCAGCAAGTAATTAAAGAGTTATCTCATCCGTAGTTTACCAGTTTTGTTCTACGAGTTCAGTTGGTGTCACTGAACTCCCAGTACAAAATCCGAACAGCAGAGAGAGATTTTAAGCGTTTTTTTCGCTGACATGAGTTTTTTTAAAAAAACACTGATTCATAAAGTCAATTACATGCAGGAAACACATGCAAGGTTCGTTAGCAATGTAAACATTTAGACACGGAGTGAACAGATTTTTTTTCCCAAAATTACGAAGGATAAGAAACGTTTTCTCATTTTTCGTAGCCACTAAAATGTTATCTTAATTCTAAAACTGCTGAAGTGCACTGGAACTTCAATTTCGTCAATAAAAGGTCGACCAAATCTGGCCCATTTATCAGCACATTCTCTCTCCAAAATACAAAAATTTCTGTAGAAAAGGGTCTTCTCCTTCTGTATTTCAGCCACATGTTAATCAAATTTTGATTTGCTTAACACATAAACCAAATCTTCCTACAGTAATCTGATTTTACTACTTTAGAGTATAAATACAGAGAAAAATATGAGTGCAGTCTATCTATCCTGTAGGAATAATCGAGCACACAGACAATAATAAACCTCTGCGTCGCGTTGAACCACCCCTCCATTTAGCAAAGGCAGGAAATGGAAAGAAATTCCATGGTTGTTCGACAGATGGTGCTGAAATGTTTTGAATGTGAATGATGATTTTAAAATTAATGTCAAGAAGTTTGCACTAAAGATAACGATGAAAGTAATATAGGTATGAACAACAGTGAATGATTCGGTTCTTTCTGTATATTTTATAGCCTGTTCATAAGAATAAACGTTTGAAGTTATCCGAAATTGATTTCACCTAAAGATATAGAATACAGTGCCGTAACGAGGGAGTGGCGAAAGAGGCGCTCCCCACGGGCGCAACTAGGTTTGGGGCACAGAAAGTAAAAAATAAAAATAAATAAATAGATATAAAAGTCTGCTATTTTATATTTTATTTTTAAATTTAGGCAATACGCCCCTTTAGACACACAAATTCTGCAACTCATTTTGATGGGGATAATAGTAAGTATTTAACGTATTGCATTTAGGAGAATTTGACTTGTTACATTTAAATTTTTCAACATTTTTGTCATTTTTGGGTTAGGGGGAGTGCAAGCTAGACACTTGTCACAGGCGCTTCATACCCTCGTTATAGTACTGCTAGAATCACATCCTTTATTGTTTGGAACCACACACAAAAGGACCTGTTAGACTTTCTAAACAAGATCAACTCTTTACACCACACAATCAAATTCACTCTAGAACTTGAAAAAGATAACTAATTACCATTTCTGGATACTTTAATTAAGATGCTAACGAATGGTGGTCTCAACCTCTCAATTTACCACAAACCTACCAATACAGGACGTTATTTACATTTCACTTCCTTTCCCACCACATTTCTCAGAAACTAAGCATTGTGCACATGCTAAAGAACCATGCTTCTCTCCTTACAACAGAGCAACAGGCCCTCCAGGAAGAACTATCCTTGATATCTAACAACCTTACCATGAATGGATTTCCTCGAAGACTCGTCCACAAGATACTTTTCTCTGACCCCCCACAAAGACAACAAGATGATGTACGTTATATTTCTACCATCGTCATTCCATACTTAGGGACAGTTTCCAATACGATTGCAAGACTCCTTAGACCACATAAAATAAGAGTGGCCTTTAAACCTATAGAAACGATTAGGCAATTCTTAAGATCTCCAAAAGATAGTCATCCTCTCTTATGCTGGAGTTTACAACATACCCTGCTCGTGCAGCTTGAATTACATTGGACAGACTTCAAGAAGCCCAGAAATTAGGCAAAAAAGAACACATAGGTGACGTCAATAATAACAGAGAAGAAAAATCGGGGTTAGCATTTCATATCTGAAGAACGAACCATACCATAGAGTGGGATAGAAGCACAATTGCTTATATGGAGGAGGACTTCCGCTCCCGAATTTTTAAAGAAGCCACAGCAGTTGTCCGCTGTATACAAAACCTTAACAGGAATCAAGGCCTAATCTTGCCCGTGATCTGAAAGACTCTTATCAGATCCTTCAACTCGCCAGAACTGAATTATAGTGTCAACTATAGAACGTTCCTAAATAACAAGTGAGATCGTGCACGCTCTATGCATGTAGTGTAAGCGCTCTGTTCTTTGTTTAATATGATTGGAATCGGTTGATTATAGTTTGTAACAGTTTTTTACTTTTTAGGGCCTTACGTCAGTTATGTACCCTGAAGATGCCAACAGCCTTAGTTGGTGAAACTAGTTGGTATGACATAGTGGTTTATTATATGTACTTGATCAATATTGTCCCATTAGAAGTCATTCCAGAATAAATATATTTTATAAAACAAAAGGCAGTGCACAGTAACACTGTTACTGTAACGCACAAATGAAATGATGCAAAAATACACTAAAATAGTATCAAGAAAGGGCCAATTGCAGTATGTGTAAAGAAAGATAATCTAAAAGGGTTTTATACCTCATAAATAACCTGTCTATTAATTTAATTCGAGTCGCGTCAGCCTAACGCGCCGATAGCTAATCCCGCATATATACGGGATTTTTATCTATGGTCCCTCAGCTGATTAATATGTTTATAATTTATAAACTATTATCTTTAAAATTTTATTTGTCTCTGAAAAATCTAAAAATAAGTGCACTATTATAATCAGTCAAATTGTCCAAAGTCACTTAAACACGAAATACACTCAATATGTTTCACATTCAAAGTTGAAATGACTCCGAAAAAATTGTAAGAAGTGCGTATTTGAATAGACGCTATTTCGTCTATATTGAAACTAAAAAACCGTGCTGCGATATATATGTGGGGAGTTTGGGAAACTAAAGTTTTCAGGAGAAAAAAACTGAAAATGGGTATGACTTACCAAGAAGCTTCTATTCTCCATCATTTCTTCTGTCCTCAAGAGCAGTTTCCTTGTGTGTAATCAAAGTTATCTACCCAAATAGAGTCATCTTTCCCATTATATCAAGCAAAAATTACCAGTAATTTAAGACCTGAGATACGTAATTAACAATCCTTGACAAATTACTAATGAGAAATGAAAGATTCGCGCGATTTCAGGCCAGTATAATAGAGAAAAAGCCACTATTAAGAAGTGCATATGATTGGTGCGGTATTAACAAAAGATCGCGCAACCCAAACAAAACAAGCTGACAGTTGAATTGAAATACTAATTCTGTTAAACCGATTTCCATAATATCTGAAATGCATTCACTATATATTTCTTAGTTTTAACACGTTCATGACGGGGTAGTGTCAAGAAAAACCATATATTGCACCTGCTGTATATAGCAGTTTCTGTTGGGGGGGAAGATGTGATTCATTAGTTAGTGTGTTTATATTCCCAGTTTTCTGTAATTGCACTATTTGTTGAGAAATATATTACACAGTCTGCAAATGATGTCTGTGAACCTTATCCAGTGAGACATGATAAAACTCATTCTGCAGTATAATGGCTGTTGGGGATAACGTATTGTTTACTGCAGGGAGCGAATTATCGCTCAAATGCGAAATGGGGCGATAGAGACTCGCAATTTGAGTAGGAGAATTCATGCATAATATAATTTAATATATATATATATATATATATAAACTATAAAAGTTTATGAAATTCACATCGTATGATACTTCATGGGTTGTTCCTTAAGTAACTAATAAGTGGGTTCTAAATTGTTTAGTTTTAGTATGTATGATTATAATTTTTTTATTAATAAAATATATTAAGCACATATTTAACTGTCAATTGGAAATGACGCCTTTTTTACTTGGTAAACTAAACGCTGCATTTTTGTAAAATATCTTGTTGCCGTAAAATGGCTGAACCAGCGCCCTTATTAAGCAGCGCCGTTAGGCAGGCTGCCTCTATGCTACATCCTGTCGACGCTACTGGGCAAAGCAAAGTGTAAGAATGAATTCACGGCCTGTCTTAAACTAACAATTTCCACTAAAAATATAACAAACAATCGAGTATATTTATAGAATTTTCGCTGAGTCGATGCCTACTCTGTGAAATAAAATCTGTGGTAATAATGTTTCACTTCAAACGATGTAATTCAAGAATAAGAAAATTTATATATTTTTTTTATTATTTCGGGTGGTGAAATGGCACCCCTATCTCAAGCGCCCTTGTGTGGCATACAATCTGGACAACCGCACAGCTCGGCCCTGATGATATGCACAAAGAGAGTGGAATTTATGTAACTAGGGATGCATCGGATTGTCGTAGGAGTAAATAATATCTTTAAAGCTCAGTAAGAGAGACAATGATCTATAGATGATATCGGTTAATGTAATGTAATCTGAAAGTTAATTGTTAATTAAAAGTTAATTAATAGGATTTTAGTGCGGCATTATAAACCAACCGTCTTCGAAGATAGAATAAGCTTTTGTGAAGACAGTGGGATTGTTGTTAATTTACTGTTGGTGTTTTTGTGTGCAATTGGCACAATACACCCCTAGTCTTCAGTTCTAGGGGTGTGTTTTGTCAATTGTGCTACTACGACTTCCATACTTCATGTTTTAGTGTTTTTGTAACTGGTAAGGTGTTTTAATTTGTGTGGAGATTATTAATGAGAGTAGCTATCAGCGGGCATTTATTATTATTTTATTATTATTATATGGATCATAGTACATGATTGCAGATCATAGTACATTAATAGGGTTACTGTCAGCGGGCTAAGAATATTTTTAATTATTCTTTACTTTCTTTTTTAGATAATCCAGAAATCCGAAACAAGGAACTATTTTTTTCAAGCCACTTCAGGCCTCAAGTAAGCAGGTTGGTGGGTTTCCTGCTTTGGTATCATTTAGTCCACTTATCGTACTAAATGAGTGATATGTTTGTAATTTTTCATTCTCTCTCTCTCTCTTTCTCTCACTCATAATAATTCTCGTTAAATCACATTAACCCATTCACTGAGCAAACCGCTTTTAATGTCTTCCATTGGGCAGCAAGAATTCAGGAGCATCACGGAAAAATGTGGCGGTTATTTTAAAATAAATCTCAGTGTTTTAGTTTACTTTCAAGTACAAGGCTCGCTTTTCAAGCAATTCTTGAATATAACTTAGATATATAAATGTAAATGTAACTTAAATATAAACATTTTTATGCAAACTTTCCCCAACCCCTACACCCACATAATGAAAGTTGTAAACCAATAAATACATTCTACTTCACCGCCTGGCTGCACGAACAGGTAGATAATCTGGTAACCCTGTTGTAAAGAGCAAATGGTATTCTCAAGCCTCTCCCATTAATGAATTTCAGACTATTTGATATCACAATCTTTTTTTTTTCTTTATGAGATTCCTTCCCACGAAAGGCTGTAATCCAGCGGTACAGTGGTGTTAGTGGGTGATCTGATAGTTACGTAATCAGGAAATACTACTCTAGACAAAGTAGTATTTCCGCTGTCCATTCTGTACCCAGATTAGCAAATTAGCTGCTCTGTTTCATTTCGATTGTTATTTTAGAATAGGGATGCACAGACCGCGAGCCGCATGCGGCCCTCCGTTGATTTGCTGGCGGCCCGCCTCACCGTGTATTATTTTAACTTTAACAAGTTACACGATAGGTAATTTTTAAAAATGGTACATTTTATAATTCGTCTATTTGTCATATGAGTATTATTTTGTTTTCGTAGGTGCGGTTGCTACAATTAATTATCACCCCTAGGAAACGGTAAAAAATAAATTCTACAATGGATAAACCAGGGCCAAGTAGGAAACGCAAACTACAGGATGAAAAATTGCAGTTTCAGGATGGCTGGACCGAAAAAGATGGTTTTGTGCAGTCGTATAATAATATCGTGTGCTTGATTTGCAAAAGTGCTGTAGCCATACCACAAGAATACAATATAAGCAGACACTATGAAAGTCTGCATTCTACATTTTCAAATCTACCCGAAGAACTACGTAAACAAAAGATTTCATTTTTGAAACGAGAATTGACAGGTCAGCAAGTGATGTTTACAAAACCTATTCAAGATTCGGAAATCGCAACAGAAATACGTTTTGAAATATCTCGCCTTATAGCAAAAAGGTGCGGACCATTTACAGACGGAGATTTCGTTAAAGATTGCCTTGAGACAGCTGCTAAAAAATGTGTCCTGAATCAGCCAAAAATGTTGAGAAAATTCAGTTGAACAGGATGACTGTGCAAAGAAGAATTACTGCAATGTCCGAAAATGTAAAGAACCACATAACATCTTATTCAAAGAAATTTGCCTATTTTTTCATTAGCTATTGATGAATCAACTGACATTACTTCCACAGCCCAGTTGTTAATATTTGCACGTGGAATAACGCAAGAATTTGAGGTAAGTGAGGAGCTGATTGGAATGAGTTCATTGTCAGGTCAAACGAAAGGTAATGACATGTTCACTGGACTTTTGGAACAGTGTTCCAAAATTGATTTAGATCTGACAAAATTATCAGGTATCAGACTGACGGAACTCCTTCCATGATAGGAGTTAATTCTGGATTGGTAACATTAGTGAAATAGCATATGGGACGGCACGACAATGAATTGATACAATTCCACTGTATAATCCACCAGGAGAGCTTGTGTCCTAAGAAACTTGGATTTGAACATGTCATGAACGTTGTGGTTTCAACGATTAATTTTATAAAATCCCGTGGCCTTTAATCACCGACAATTTAAAACGTTTCTTGAAGACATTGAAAGTGAATATGGTGACTTACTTTTTTACACAGAAGTCAGTTGGCTAAGTCGTGGACAAACATTGGACTGGTTCCTAAATTTAATTGATGAAATTGAAATCTTCATGACTGAAAAAAACTAAAACGTCCCTGACGGATTAGTTATGTGACTTAGCCTTTCTGGTTGACATTACTAATCATTTAAATACGTTAAATACCCTACTTCAGGGCAAAGATCAATTGGTTACTGAACAGTACAAAAATAATGAAATTAAAAAAAAAATGGATATTTATCTCTGTTTATTGGAATTATATTTTGCTCTGCATTCGTCAAAGAGATAGTCCATTTTTATGTGTCACAGTATACTCTTTTAAACTTTAAAAAAACTCAGTCCCTGACTCCCTGGACACCCTAATGCAGTGGAGTACTTTAAATAACTGAGGTATAGAAACTTCCCAGATTAATAAATAAAGTCTTACAGTTTTATTTTTTTCTTTTCTGTCCATTTATTTATTTTTCTGAGAAATAGGACTGAATACATACTCATATAAATTATGTAAATTTATATGGGTATATATTCAGAATATATTACAAAATATATTACAAAATTTATATGACAAAAACTTTAAAAAAACCGGCCACTGCATTAGGATGTCCAGGGAGTCAGGGACTGAATTTTTTTAAAAAATTTAAAAGAGTATACTGTGACATAAAAAAAAATAAACTATCTCTTTGACGAATGCAGAGCACAATATAATTCCAATAAGCAGAGATAAATATTCATTTTTTTTTGAATTTCATTATTTTTGTACTGTATATATCTGTACTGTCTTTAAAAAAATGACACGTATGTTGCGTGTTTTATTCTTTTTAACATATCTAATGATGTATATATTTTTTTACTTTATCAAATGTTTTTGGATAATCTATAAACAGGGATCAGTTTTCTAAATTAAAGTCTATATTTTATCTAAAAGTAGTTTTAATCAAAATGCTGCATCCACTGCATAGCGTCTGTTTTCTGAACCTATTTTTATTGAAGCATGTATTCAATAAAATTAATTTCTCTGAAATAGTCAGGTTTCTTGTATCTATTTTTTAAATAATTGCATTAGTATACTTTAGTCCTTTCTGACGAATTGAATATATTTTATTAAAAAATATAATAACTTCTGAGGAAATGTTTCCAACAAATTTATACAGTGTGGAGATTATTCCATCTTCTCCCTACTATTAGCGTTTTTTTCTTTTTGTAACCAATTTGATGGAATAATCATCAGGCAACATACGTTTTTTTTAGAGAGAGTATAGATATTTGGCTCACCAATACAGTTTTTCTAAATAGTAAGGGTGTTTTTCTTGAAGAGTTTAATCTTCACACCTGCAACTGACTTTCGTTTACCAACTCCGTAGAACAAACAGTTAGGACACCAAAGCTTCAATAGTAGAAATATTTCACCGTACTTTACGAGAGGACGTATGTGCCGTTATTTCACTTATAAAAAGAGGGAGGGGGCGGTCATGATGCATTATCAGTTTCCCTTAGGTCTCTTAAAAAGCTTTTTTTTTGTGTTAAGTCTGGTTAAGTGTGTTAAGCGAGGTATATTTCTGAAAGAATTATCTTGTTTTTACTTGTTCAGATGAAAACAGACTGTTACAAACGGTTCCTCCTTTCATTACGGGAGATCTCAGGTAGGTCCGCTCTCTTGAAAAACATTTGCGGAAAGCTAGCTAGCTTGGGGGTGTCAGTGCTTCCTTATTTCTTTTAAAATGCTTTTTACGCTTAGTTTTGGAACTCTGTTGTTTGTACGTGTTCGATATATTTCTGAGTGTAGTTTGCATGAAAACAGACTGTTTAGAAGTTAATTTTCAGTGGTAAAATTTTATATATAAAGTCAAGAGGGATATGTTTTGTGCTACATGCTTCAGAAACTGGGACACTCAACAAGACAGAGATATGAATCTCAGAAAAATAAATGGGCAGAAAAGAAAACAAATAAAACTGTATGACAAGATCTAAAATATATATGCATACTCATTAATAGAAAAGATCAAAAGAATACAACTTCAGCGGTAAGGACAAGTCGAGAGCATACCATCAGAAAGGCTACCCAACCTTGTTCTGTATGCAAGATTAAAAAGAAAAAAAGAAAAAAATGAAGACCAAGAGCTAAATGGATAACCTCAATAAAGGTCAACTCCGGATTACAAACATATAGACAACTCACCAGTCACGTAAGAAACTGACACTCCTGGAGGTTGTTGTTGTGAAAACATGGACGACTAAACCCGTCCCCGACAGAAGGGTACAGTAAGAAAGTAAGCGTTTCCTTCCCTCACGGTTTGTAATCTCAGACAAAATATGAATTAATAATCTCCTTTTGTTTTTTGCTTTTTAATGTTCATAAATTACCAAATAAGAACTTTTGAATGTCGTGGAAAATTCATCTATACACATTTGTTTACTTATTTTATTATAATATTATCTTTATTCTTGTCAAGATATATTGCTCTTTACAAATTGTCTTCCTAATCTGATATTATTAACTAATCATCTACAGATAATAACCTATTTATTTTATTAATCCGGGAAGTTTCTATACCTGAGTTATTTAAAAGTACTCCACTGCATAGTGTTGCATTACAATAAATATTAAAAAATCTGGAGATAACATATTTAATACCTTGATTTAATACCAGTTTTTAGATATCTTTTCATTTATTTTTATTTCATTATTTTTGTACTGTATATATTCTGTACTGTCTGTAATAAAATAATACGTATGCTGCGTGTTTATTCTTTTTAACATATCAAATAATATATATATATTTTACTTTATCAAATGTTTTTCGATAATCTATAAACAGGGATCAGTTTTCTAAATTAAAGTTTATATTTTCTCTATAAGTAGTTTTAATCAAAATGCTGCATCCACTGCATAGCGACTGTTTTCTGAATGTATTCAATAAAGTTAATTTCTCTGAAATAGTCAGGTTTCTTCTATCTATTTTTTAAATAATTTCATTAGTATACTTTAGTCCTTTCTGTCGTATTGAATATATTTTATTTAAAAATTTAATAACCTCGGAGGACATGTTTCCAACAAATTTCCAACAGTTTGGAGATTATTCCATCTTCTCCTATCATTTACGGTTTTTACTTTTTGTAACCGTTTGATGGAAACTTATTTTAGCTGATGGTTAATGATGTGTATGTATTTCTAGCTATCTCTTAAATTTAACATCTACAAAGAGGTCTATTGTTTTTTCATACTGATGCTAACGATATTAGAACCTCTTCACACAAATGTCGCTACCTTACCCTAAAAGCTTTTAAGAGAACTGATAATCATCCTAAAAGCTGGGGAGGAAAAATTATTAGGACAAGTGACCCTGACGCTGGGGGCCGAAAACGAACCTCGAATCTAGGTAGTGACCCCGACGCGGGGGTCGAAAACAAGCCTCGAAACAACAACTCTATGATCTATTGGAATTTTATGTTATGTCTTTAATTCTATAGACCCTCATCTATAATTTAGGGAGCCGAAAGGAATACATGACCTAACTACAGACAGCAAAGCTTTTCAAAAGAGCCTTTCAAAGATCGTTGTAAGTGGGATTCTCATTGGAAAATAATTTTTTTCCCCCTGCATTAGAAATTGGGGAAAGAAACTGATGCAACGTTATCTCCGGAATACAGGACCTAACTACATGTAGCTATGAGACAAGACAGGTTAAACCATCCATTCATTAAAAATACACAAAGAATGCTTTCAAGTGGGGGAAAAACACATGACCCCAACTCGGGTCGAAAAACAAGCCAAGCCTGGAAACTAAGACATCATGACGTAGTCCTTTCTGTCGAATTGAATATATTTTATTAAAAAAATTTCATAATCTCTGAAGAAATGTTACCCTAAAACTGTTAGATTTTTACGAATTTTTTTCTCTCTAATTCAAAAGCATGTTTTGATAAAGTCCACTTGAATTTTTTCCTTGATTTTTCATAAAATAAAAATTGAATACCTTGATTTAATATTAGTTTTTAGATATTTTTTCATTTATTTTTATTTCATTATTTATGTACTGTATATATTCTGTGGTGTCTAATTTTTTGAAGCATGCATTCAATAAAATTAATTTCTCTAAAAAAAGTCAGGTTTCTTGTATCTATTGTTTAAATAATTGCATTAGTATACTTTAGTCCTTTCTGTCGAATTGAATATATTTTATTAAAAAAATTTAATAACCTCTGAGGAAAACCTGTGGATGTCAATAATTCATTCACTGTAGATATCTTACCCTAATAATGAATAAAAAACATCTTGTACAGCATTTTAGAAAAGCTCCAGACAAGACGTTTCTTGAATTCTTCAACAGATTTTGTGAAAATGTGTCTTACAATGACTCTCAGATTCAAGCAAATAGTAGTAGTAGTAATGATACTTGTGGTTTACAGTTAAGTTACTGAGTAGAGGTTTTTTACTGTGGATGAAATACTATATCAGATCTATTCTACTCTTCAGCATTATAAATTTATTAGTGTTATCCATGTTAATGTAATCTATGCATTATTGTCAAAATAATGAACCTATTTTTGAAACAGTGTTCAATAAAATTAATTTCTCTGGAATAGCCAGGTTTCTTGTATCTATTTTTAAATAATTGCATTAGTTGAGACATTTATTAAAAATATATATATAATTCTTATTTATACGGAAACATTTAACTAGAATATTATTAACTTTTAAAGAGAAACATCTTGTCGTAAGTCCTGAATTTTACTTTGAGTTCAAAACAACAAAGCTTTCAAGAAACTAAGGAAAGAGACAAGACAGGTCAAACCACCTATTAAAAATACACAAGAAAGCTTTCAAGTGGGGGAAAAACACATGACCCCGACTCGGGTCAAAAATAAGCCAAGCCTCCATGACGTACCTCTCTACCCATTGGTTGATGTACAAACACGTTAGCCTATTACGATTTCGAAATAAATGTCGAGAGGGGGGGGGGGTAAATTTAATTACTTTTTGATAAGATGAGGAATTAAAACTTCGCTAGAAATGATGCTGTATCAGCTGATTTCAAATGACCAATCACAAACCAGTTCAGATCGTTTGATGAACATGATGTCATACCAAAGTACGTTAGAAACGATGGTGAAAGGGTTGAATTTAATTACTTTTTGATAAGGGACATGATAGGAACTATTATGTGACTAACTGTAACCAACTACAGAGATGAACGTACATGAGGGGGTTGAATTTAATTACTTTTTGATAAGGGAGGAACCCTCCTAATTAAAAGTACGTTGGGGTTAATGTCATATCAGCATAGGCTAAAAGCGCGACCCTGTATGACCTAATTAAAACATTGCCCTCGGCAATTAAAAATACACCGTATACCTAACTAACTACGCATTTTCCTAATTATAAGAAGGTTTCTGAAAAGTTCAATGTCAACTTCAAAACTGTGTATGTTGAAAAGATTGGTAACTTGATATCAGCCTTCAAGGATCGGTTTTCTGATTTTAAAAAAGTGAAACCGTTGCTAGATTTATTTAGCAATCCTTTTGCCATTTGGCCCGAAAATGCACCCGAATCAGAACAGCTTGAACTTATCGACATTCAAAACGATGATAGCCTGCGAAATAAATTTAACGAAGGCAACTTATTAAACTTCTATCGTTGTGTCGATAAAAACAATTATAAATGGTTGCTAGATAATGCATTAAAATGCGCAAGCCTCTTTGGCTAAGCATATATTTGTGAAAAAACGTTTTCAGTCATGAATATTAACAAATAGAAAAATAGGAACCGCTTGACTGATGAAAAGTTAGAATCAATTTTGCGGTTGGCTACTACAAAACTCGAACCAATATCAAAACAATTGTGAAATCAATGCAATGTCACGCATCAAATTAAATTCACTTAATTTTTATTACCTTTTTTGTAACAATTATGATAGGTATAAATAAAATAAACAATATATGGTAGATAACATTCAATTTTTTTTTTTTTGGCGGCCCTCCCATAAGTAACAGTGGAACTATGCGGCCCTCGGCCTTAACAAGTTTGTGCATCCCTGGTTTAGAAGTATCCAATGAAAATAATTCTCATTTCAATTATTTGGTTCAACACAGTACAGACTTGAATATTCAATAACTTCGTTCATTCTAACGGAAGCAGCTGCGGTTTAGGCTACACGAATATCCCATTTCGTATCAGCGTCTGCGTAATAATAGATGGATTCGAAGAAGCCATCTACAAAGAAGCATTAGCTCTCCTTTTCAGCATCTAATAATAAAGAAGAGAATAACAGGAAATCGACGTCACTAGAGTTAGTCTCGTATGACACATTTTATTAACCTATCTGATTTTCATAACTATTCTTTATTAGCTTTTGCATTAATTAAATTAAATTTATTTATTTATTTTTCTATTGTACGTAGACATGCTTAAATATATAAGAAATTAGAAAAATGCACGTAATTAATTATCGCTTTTAAACTTAAATATCTCCTTAACGAAAAATGACATTTTTCAAGGACAATATCTCTAATTAATAACTGAGAGCACAACAAGTGCTTGGTAGGACGGGTAGTGAGAGCAGCGTTCGGATCAAGTAAATAATCAGTGCCCATGTGCAAAAAAAAAAGAACTTATATTTTGGGAGGAAAAGAGGAGAAAGTGGCTTATTTCAGATTTTTCATTTTGTTAACCACAGTTGCTGAACAGAACAATTACTTTGCATTAAGACTACTTCAGTATATAGATGATCATCAGTGCGAACTAAATGTGCACTTTAGAACATGGTTTTGGTTTTGTTTTCTCCCTTTAGTGAACATTCAACCACGTGATCTGGGAATGAAATCACGTGGTTGAATATATCGTTCTCCTTAGAGCCGCCCTTAAGATAATCCTGAACTTAGATTTCAACACACAGAGATCCTGTCATTCCTTCTCTCCTTTCTCATTGGTCATTCTGCTGTCAAAAATCTTACTTAAACAGAGCTGTTACGTACGAGGTGGGTAGAATAAGATCTCAAGGGTTGGGTCACTTGCGAAGTATTTTGAAAGAAATAAAGGAAAACTAGTGACGATGAGATTACTTCTGGTGATAGCGGTAGGCTTAGTTATCGAGTACGCCACTTGTAAGTATGAATTTTTCAAAGATGTTGAGCATTTGCATCAGTGTAAGCAACTTTATTTTTAAATTCATCAAACTGAGAACTAAAGCAGGCAGATGGTTACATTTTATCCGAAATGTATTATTTTTTAAATTTAAGTACATACTTGTGAGATTGAAACATATATTAAAAGTGGTCCACTTCGATAAATATTACGTCTAGAAACTGTAATTATATTTTCAACTTCCGTATAGCTTGTAGGATTCATGCAACGAATGTAATGCTGATTGTACGTATATAGTGTTTCAATCTCAATGTTTCGCTAGTTGAAAACTATGCAAATTATGAGAGAGACAGCGACAGTCACGGAAATTACCTGAAACAAACAAGCCATGTTTGATACCAGATGGGTGAGTGTGTTGCGCTCCACATGGTAATTAATTAATCTTAAGACGATTAATTAATTAATCGTTTTACGATTAAGAAATGTTTAAGCAGGGATAATATTTAATGGAAATTATTCAACAGGTCCCGTATCAAATGGAATTTTTTTCAGGAAGTCCTCTTCTATGTTACGGCTATCTGATGAAGGAGTGAACTAACTTGACCACCTAAGGATGACTTTTCGTGCAAGACTATCCGATCAGTCTCTGGGAAATAATGGAATCCGCATGGGCAGGAGGAGTGATGCAAATGACTGTGTTTGTGTTCACTAGTTGTGCTTCGGTGGATTCAATCATATTCTCGGTTTCTAGAGGGAAGGCCGCCGAGTATAACAACACCACTCTAAACATCGATCAGAATTCGAAGCCAATCAATAAGGAATCACGATGTACACACCAAAGAAGATGGATTTCTCTAGATCTGGCAGCTCTATGGGGGAACTTGATTGACTAGGTTGTGTGCACCGTCCATTGAGTGCGGTGGCGGTCCTACTGGGATTCTCCCGAGAAGCCTTTTCATAGCTCACGGAAAAAGTGAACACAGAGTGACATAATGGCCGTCAACAAAGTTCTATTTATCAACGTTGGGAAGGCTTCGATATAAAGGATTTTATTTAGTTTCTCCGGTATTCGTCACAGAGCCTCCACAGCTTCGTCGGTGCAGACGAATCCCTTTGGACGGAAAGACCTGGGTTCGAATCCCGTCAGTGACGTGGGGAACCTTCATCTGGCCTCTCTGTCTCTCTCTCTCTCTCGATGAAAGGTCAGTTAGCCGGTCTCATACGGAGGCAGGGGTTTTTCGTCCGCCAGAACAGAGGGGTACAAAAGGAATGGCTTAGGACAGCTCCGTAGCAGACCAACAGGGCTAATACGAAAAAGAAATAAGAAGAAGGATTCGGCGCCCTCATATGGCCAGATCTGTGGAAACATCATAGTTTATGCTCTGATTTCGTATATTTAAAATAAACTACAAAGAATACTTAATTTACATAAGTAATTAATCAATCAGCCATAAATTATAGTTATAGGGTATTAATATAAACTACCAATATTCACAATCGAGCTCAAAACCAGCTCAAGTGAGTCCTGGGTTTGCTCTTCAAATTATCTCGACAGAATACCAAATGAAACTCTTAGTGTACCAACCACTCACAGCAAGAGAAATAAGATAATAACATGCGTCGAAAGTACCGTTTCTTGTCCACATTTCTGTGAGTTTTTTTTAATTTCATAACAGAGCGCTGTGCTTATGATTTTCTTTCATGAGGCTCGGGATGAAATCATTTTTATACAATCTCGGTAACTTTTACATTTCTTTAAGGTGCATATCAGGAATTTATAGTGACCAGTGGGGGCTTTTACATAAGCACTGCGACACTGCAGCACCCCAAGGAATAAATTAAATTTTGTTTGTATTTATAAACAATAACAATGCTGACAACATTATATAAATGCAATACAACTTGTTAGGCATTGATTGAATAGTTGATAATTGGATTTGTTTGATTAACGCTTTAGATTACGAAACAAATGCACCGCGATCTAACGCAGTGTTGGAATTATCACGTTCGGTCAGTTCCGTCTAGACTCGTCGATATTCGTATGCCCTTTTCACTGCACGTAACAAGTGAATCTGACACTTCTCGCTGAACAGTGTAGCTACAGATAAATGTATGCTGGCGAGGGTTTTTTTCTGTGAGATACGAAACTCTTATTACTGGAGTTTGTTCATGGTGAGGGTGAAATATTTTTGGTAAACCTTATTTTATGCTGTTAAAATAACACTCAAGTGTTTAGTATGATAAATGCAGGGCTGAATTATGACAAGTGTCACTGTTGAAAATGTGAAAAGAATTATATTTTCTCAGTTATCGTTACACGAAACAAATACAGGATGCGGAACAGTGTCGGAAAGGTGAAACCCACACTGCCCGTTGAGCAGTGTCGCTACAGATATATTGTATGCTTGTGCGCGTTATTTCTGTGTACGAAACTTTTATTATTGGTGTGTGTTCGTGGTGAGGATGAAATCTTTTTAATAAAGCGATTATTGTAATATGTAAATTTACTTATTAATAAATTGGTTACTGATTAGGAAAAATGAATTCTTTTTTCTTATTCTGTATATGCAGCACTCCCACTTAAAATTCTCACCGGCTGCCACTGATAGTGATATTTTTCAAGCTAGTTTTATAATTATTCAGTTCTACTGTATTTTGCATTTTTTTACTTCCATCTGATATTCGAACTTAGTATAGTAGCTGAACAAGAAAGTCAAGTAGTGACAACACATTATTTGAATGAATCACACAGACCAAACTTTACTTATTTTAGATAAAGACACTTAGTATCTTTTTATTATTATTATTATTATTGTTGATTTTTGATAATGGCTGTTATCAGGCATTATCAAAAATCGAACTGGAACGTCGATTCCATTTCAGCGTTGATTCAGTAAAGGTCACGTGACGTGTAAATAATATCAACACACTCTCTAGAAGAAATGTAAAAACGAAAAGCATGAAACTCATTAAGTTTATCTAAAATAATTTTTTGCAGAAAAAGAGAAATCTCAACGTTCAATTTTACTGATAATTTCTTATTATTCTTAAAATAACTAAGAATAATAAGAATAATTCAGCATAAACAGAAAAAGAGAAATTCAATCTTCAAGATACCAAGAAATTTTATACTTGGTTTTTAATCCTTTTCCCAAGTAAGCAAAACAAAGTTTTACGCGTGAAGTAATATATTCACGTCTGAGCTACTTGTATATAGAGGTTGATGACTTCATATCGCTTGCCTTAGTATGTATCCCAAAATGCAAAGTACACCCCCTTCCAGGGGGCGTGTATAATGCAATGCATAATAGAAGGGCCACTACCCCAGACCGGTTTCGACCTTTAGTGAGGTCTCTTCAGTGGGCGAAGCAAGAATGCTTTTCATCTTCTCCGTTATCAGTAGAGGACAGTGTAGGGATAAAGTGTTATTGAGCTATTAAAGCTCTGATCATGGCAGGAGGGTAACAGTAATAGCCGAGACTCAGTTAGAACTTCATTGGCAACGGCATTGCCATCTATTACCCTCCAAGGGTATTAATCACCGCATCTCACGGTCGATTCTCTCTCCTCACCTGTCGATCAAGGTTGAAGTAATGCAGAAACCATATATATCTCATATACAAGTAGAAAAAAGGTTCTTTACCTTCTTAATAAAAATATCTGGATGAGAGAAAGATGTAGAAAAGTTTTTACCTTGGGTATGATGAATGTTAAAGATACCAAGAAATTTTATACTTGGTTTTACCTTTTTCCCAAGTAAGCAAACAATGTTTTTCGAGTGAAATATATTCACGTTTGAGCCACACACACACACACACACACACCTGTTATTTTTGGACGCGCCTGCTGTTTGAAGTTTTCAGTGTTGTTGTTAATAACACAAAAAAGTGTACAGATAGTAATGAGCAGCATTTTATCGTAGCAGTTGAATACGAGTGGTAGCAGTAGCACGATGGTGAGCACTAATACCGTACGAAAGAAACCCCATTTACTGGGTTTCCACGGAACGCAATGGCACACAAGCCGAACATCTCAACAATGAACAAGGCTGCTCGTCTGGCCTGGAGCAAAGAGCGCGTGAAATGGAAAATTGACCATTAGAAAACGGTACTGTGGAGCGATGAATGAAGTTCACCTGTTTCCAGACTGATGGCAGGCTGCTGGTGTGGAGGTGGCTTGGTGAACGCTTGTTACCCCAGTGTGTTGTACCCACAGTAAAGTTCCGTGGTGGAGGAGCAATGGCTTGGGGTGCATTCAGCTGGTTTGGAGTGGTACCACTGGTCGTTGTGCGTGGTTCCATGAAGACAGCTGAGTACCTTCATATTCTGGATAATCAGATGCTGCCTACACTGTGGAATTTTTATGGGGCGCACCCTTGTTGCTATCAGGACGACAATGCCCCATGCAGCTGTTATGGAGTGATATGAAGAGATGGTTAAACGACTGCCCTGTGCCATAATTTTAACCTCAACGTAATCTAACACCTGTGGGACGAAATAGTAGCGGCAAATGAGATCCAAAGTAGGATTCACGGGCAATTCATCTCAAGGAAAAATAATCGCAGGGAAGACCCATCGTGCAAAAATCATCGCGGAAAAAATTCGCTGATAGTGTTGCTAGCAAGAAAATTAAAACAATATTGAATTTATTCCGATATATGAAAATTAAATGCAGTGCAAGATAAAATTCACAAAATATAGTTTTTTTATGTATTTTTGTATTTTTTATGTAGATTTTAATTAGATTGGCATAATATTTTTATTCTTATACAGTAAAAGTAATATTTTATCGATTGGTGACTTTCCTAATTTCTGTTTGGTCTTAAAAGGTCATAAATATTCTATCTTGCTTAGAGATACTACAGATGTTCTATTTATGAAATATCATTATTTAAAAAACTGGAATAGGGTGGTTTAGGGAGAAAGCGCACCATTCATAAAAATTAGAAAAATTGGTATATTAGGGTGCGGTTTGTACGAGAGTAAATCGGAACGGGATTTTTTTAGCGCGGAGAAAAATATTACTTCAAACTTCCACAGATAGAGGGCGCTGTACCGCATGCATAATATGAAAATATATGCAAATGAGAGTTCTATTAAACGAAGGGTCCTCTGACAGCTCGCAATGAAATCGTACAAATTCTCAGTCACTGGAGGGAAGAGATTTGTTTTTGTCAAAAAACAAATTTGTCACTGTGATGCTTATTTCGGTGGTGTGATGATTACGCACCATGAAGGATGCGGAATACGGACGTTTTCGCTATGCCTGTGATTCTTGCAGATTCCCTTGCACTGCTTACACCGCTTACACGGTTGGAAGACAAAATATCTTCTTCAATGTTGTGCCCTTTCTCCCTAACTATTCATAAATATTTTATTCTCCCTAATAACTATTCTAACTATTAATAGTTAGAATAGTTAATAGGAATATGTAAATAGTTAACTATAAATATTAACTGGAAATAACTACTAATCCGTAATCACCCTATCCCAGTTTTATAAAAATTAATATTCCATCTACAGAGCCGTCTGCAGTAAGAAAAAATATTAATAATTTTATACAGAATAAAAAAAATTTCAGAAAGCCAAATATAATCGAAATAATAAATAATACACAAAATATTTCTTTTCTTTTCTTTCTTTTTTCAATATGGGAGTGATATGGCAATAAAATTTCTGGCGATTAATTTTGCATACGATGAAGAGTGTCCGCGATGAATATACCCGGAATGAATATTCCTCGCGATTAATTTCTCTACGATGAATTTTATCCTCGATGAATTGTCCGCGAAGAATTTTCCCGCGTTGAATTTTCGGCGATGAATTGTGCGGATACACCAGGGCGGCACGTCCTCAATCTGTCGCTCAACTCAGTGCTGCTTTGATTGAGGAATGGAGACAAATTCCACCTGATGTATGCCGCCGATTGGTGAAAAGCCTCCCTTCCCTCAAAGCGTGCAGACGGTGATTAAAGCAAAAGGTAAACATACCTGATATTAGGGTCCCCCTATAGTGGTGGCTTTTAGATGAGCACTGCGATACTGCAGCACCCCCAAGGAAAAAACGAAAATTTTAAATTTTATTTGCGTTTATAAATAACAATGCTTACAACATTATATACATGCAATACAACATATTAAAGGTTACAGCTTATGTTTCGACATTGATTGAATAGTTAATAATTGGAATTGTTCGAATAACGCTTTAGATTACGAAACTGCATGTGATAATTCCAAATGTGTTGGAATTATCACGTTCGGTCAGTTCCGTCTAAACTCGACGATATTCGTATGCGCTTGTCACTGCACGTAACAAGTGAATCTGACATGCTCGTTGAGATGTGTCGCTACAGATAAATTGTATGCTTTCGAGGGTTATTTTTGTAGATACGAAACTTTTATTATTGGTGTGTATTCGAGGTGAGAGTAAAATATTTTTGATAAATCTTATTTTATGCTGTTAAAATAACATGTAATTATTTATTTATTATAAATACAAGGAATTTATGCTAAATTATGAAGAATGTCACTGTTGAAAATGTAAAAAGAATTATAATTTCACAGTGATCATTACACAAAACAAATACAGGATGCGAAAGTGTCGGAATGGCAAAACCAACACTGCTCGTTGAGCAGTGTCGCTACAGATATATTGGATGCTTTTGCGCATTATATCTGAGTACAAAAGTTTTATTATTGGTGTGTGTTTGTAGTGAGGGTGAATATTTTTAATAAAGCAATTTTTGTGATATGTAAATTTATTTATTAATAAATTGGTTGCTGATTAGGAAAAAAATGAATTATTTTTTCTTATTTTGTATATGCAGCACCCCCACTTAAAATTCTCACCGGCCGCCTCTGCGGTCTGGTATCCATTGTAAATTGCCAAAATATCCTCACAATTATTGGTAGATAGTGTATATTAATTTTTAGAAAACCGTGCAGTATATGATTCTCAAATTAAGAAATTAAAATAAAATTCTTGACACCATAAACTGCTTGGAAAGAAATCAATGGACAGCATAGTGTGAGGAACAAAGAGCCATGACTCCCACCTTACTAAGATGTAGGACCTTCTTTCACTGCGATGACTGCAGCATTTCAGAAGCGTACGATAGCGGTAGCGAAAACTGCGGATTTTCGACCATTCTTTCTGTTAGCTTGATAGGTCCTGGACTGTTGTTATGAGGTCATTCCTTCACCTCACCCAACACTCCATTTCATCCCACAGATTTCAGCAGGGTTGAGATTCAGGGCTATGTGGAAGCCATTTAATTGTGTTAAAGTTCCTGTCCACAAACCATGCAGTTTCAGCAGCAGCAGCAGCAGCATTATGATAAGTCTTGTCTTGCTGAAATATTCTTGTCTTGTCTTTTTTGAAAAAGCAAATGGTCAGTTCTGTAGAAACACCACAAAGTAGGACGCATTGCATTGTCCGGAATGCTCAGATCGCTCTCGGAGTTCAGTGTTCGTGGCACCACAAACAGATTCATTCAGTTTTTCAAACCAGGAAAAACAGGTCCATACCATCACAGCACCACCTCCGAATTTCCATTTCTCAGCTTTACACACTCTGGTGAGAGATGTTCACGATGCATCCGCCACACCCATACTCGTCCATCTGCTTGGCAGAAGGTGTTGTGTGATTCGTTGCTCCACAACACACTCTTTCCAATATTCCACTTCCAGTGTACATGCTGTTTGAACCACCGAAGACGACGCTGCATGGTGGCTTTCGTAATGTGGAGCATGTATATCGCTGTCCTGCTATGGAAAACCGTTTTTTGAGCCTCTGTTCTGAAGGTTGATTTGTGTTCAAGTCGATGCCTGGAAATTCCAGTTCATGGTGTCTTCTGACAGATGGCAGATTTTATATGTTATTCTTCCTAGCACCGTATGCTCACGTGCGTACAATGTAGTGGGCCATCCACTGCAGGTAGCACTTGCTTCCATCTCAGTACGCTATCATTGATTGTTAACCTATGATGGCCCAATTTTTCATCCATTTGCCAAACAGATTGGCCTGCTACGTGACATCTTATCGCGACGCTTCTTTCAAAGTTCATCATTTTCCTTTTCGCACTCATTTCAACGGACATGTTTGCACTGATTTGTGAGCATTATAACTCTGCAGTGGTAAAACTGAAAATTAGAATAATGATCTACGTGAAATTTCAAAATTTGCATATCCTGCAATTTCTTGACTCCTGCAGACCATGAACTGATGAACTCGAAATTCGGATTCATCAGTTCATGGTCTTCAGGAGACTGCAGTGGATGCATTCTTCCTAGAATGGATCCACTGTTAGATGCATTCTAACAAGAATGCATCCAATGAAATAATTCAAAATGATGAACTGATGAGCGTTAATTTCTTGTGTTGAACTGTTATAACTGAAACATGAGAAATTGTAGGATATGCAAATTTTTAAATTTCAGTTGTATAGAGAAAACACTTCTGTTTGACCCCTTCGATTTATAATGGCTACAAAGACGTAACTCGTTACACGGGTCGATGCACCAGCACACTACGGTGTCCGGTAAAATTTTATCAAGCAGTGTAAATGTTATTATTATTATTATTATTATTATTATTATTATTATTATTATTATGAGAGGGCGCTGTGTAGTCATACGAAGGGTTGCATAGTGGTATCGCTGGTCCTATTTTTTATAGTTTTAATGTGGTTCTATATCCTGTTTTTAATGTAAAAGTGTCATAAAGTAACTCTACTTGTCGCGCTGAAGACAGTGATATAGAAATCATCGAAATCGGCCAACAAGTGGAATCCAAAATCAAAATGTGCTGAAAATTGATCCGAGTTCACCATGGTCACTAACGAGCATAGAACAAAGGACGTCGCCATCTTTACAGTTGTCCGAGGAAAGAAAGGTGAGTCATGAAGTGCAACAAGTGCCTGAAGGATTTATCGTCAGACGGAAATCATGTAACCGGTATGAAATGCCTTAGGAATCTTCACTTTAGATGTTGCGGAATTTTAAAAACAACAAGGCAATGCAAATCCAATGCTATACGAGAGGAATGAAGTGCCTACACTGCAGAGAGAACTAGTAAACGTCGCAACCCACGGCGCAACTGACTACGCCGGAGGCAGAATCGGACGATGAGCTGAACAGACGAAAAAAAAAAAATACCGGTGAGCCTTACAATTTGAATTCCGTAAATTTATTACTAGAAAAAGGTTTAGAGAACATAAACGCCAGCTTAGTAGATTTTGTCCAAGAACTATTTGATAAACAGAATAAATAAATAACAAAAAAATTGGGGAATATGAAAAGTTTGTTGAATTTAATAATTCAAAGGTCGAAGAAGTCTTATAAACGGTAAAAGACATTAAAACCAGGATTGACGTATTGCAAACTACAATAGCCTGAAAAGAGCTCTAAGGACATACTATTGACAAGAAACACGCACCCAAAATACCAAACAAACTTAATGAAACACAATATATTCGTTCAGGCTTCCAGTTCAGCGATGCATCAATACATTCCATTCCAAATTGTGTGTGTGTGTGTGTGTGTGTGTGTGTGTGTGTGTGTGTGTGTGTGTGTGTGTGTGTGTGTGTGTGTGTGTGTGTGTGTGTGTGTGTGTGTGTGTGTGTGTGTGTGTGTGTGTGTGTGTGCGTGCGTGTGTGCTTGCGCGTGGGAGGGCGAGCGAATCTTTCAATCATAGGTTTCGTAGCTTCCCAACACAGCAAACAAACCTATAACCAACTGGTGTCATCCTCAGATAAGCTTACAAATACGTTTCGAGTATGAAACAGAGAAATTACATCTCATCCAATATTAAGAAAAAAAAAGTAAAAAAGTAAAAAAAAAAAAAAAATATATATACAGGGTGTTCGGGATAAATTTGACATATTTATAATTAATTATATTTTTCCGTACGTTACATGTATTAACACACACTTCTCTTCATTTAAAAGTTTGGACCCTTCTTCATTCATATACAAGATGTCAGAAAGGATGGATAGCTAGAACCCACCTGAATCATGGAAGAGAATAACTTGTATCATGATGATTCGTGCCCGCCATCAAAATAAGGATATTACGACTGCTGCCCAATGCTCCCTGAATACAGTAAAAACAATCAGGCATGAACTAGAGACTTGCAATGGTGACTACGAGGATGTAGCAAGAAGAAAGATCCCTAGCAGACGATCTGATTGCGTTCGTACAGCAGAATTCCTCGCAAATCTGCAGGAACAGGTGTTGAAGAACCCTGGCATTGGAATTCGGGCTTTGTTCGTGGAGTTGCTAACTGTAGTCAAGCCCTGGATAACAAGGGTAGCCAATGGTAGGCCGTATGTATGGCAGCAGGATTCGGCCCCTTGCCACACCTCTGGGAAAAGTCAAAAATGGTTGTCTGAAAATTTCTACGACTTCACCAGTCCAAATGTTTGGCCTCCAAACTCCCCAGACCTTAACCCCATGGATTATTTTGTATGGGGCGCAGTTGAAAAAGACACCAATCGCACTTCCAGTAATACAAAAGCCCAGTTAATGGATAAAATTAAAACAGTTTTTGCGGCCCTTCCCAGGGAGACTGTAGCATCAGCTTGTTCGAGGTTCCGAAGCAGAATTGAAGCTGTGATCGATGCTAATGGTAGTTATTTTGAGTAAATCTTGTTGATAGTATTGTAATTAACTCTGCCTGTAATGTTTTTGTGTCAATTCATTAAATTTAATAGATACAAAGAATATTTTCTTTTTCCTTACGAAACTGTCAAATTTATCCCGAACACCCTGTATATATATATATACGTATATATCGGCTTTTACTCGGTTGTTGTGATATATTTTAAAAACATAGATTTAATGACTTAAAAACCGAGATAATACTTATAAAGATTGTAATGAAAAATACTACACGTTTCGGCTTATAACAGCCTTCCTCGGGTATTCTTAAAGGAAAAGAATAGTAATAAACATTGAAGTATCTAAAACAGCGGAAATTACAGGTAAAAATTGTCACATATAATTGATACATAAAAAACGTTGTATTTTTCAAGTTGTTCTAACAGGCGTGCCATTGTTTATTGCAAGTGTGCGTGTAGGTTCACGTGAACTCCAATATTGAATAACTGCAGCATGGCTATCTGGGATGTTATAACTAAATTGTTGTTTAGGTGGACAGGGTTCAGCAGGATTTCCCTTGATTCCACAATTTTCTTCTCAAACTCATCTTCACAGCGAAAAATATTTTCTGATCTATCCCAGAAAACGGAGTGGCTCTGTTAATCATCATTAGGATTATTTATACATAATAAATAACGGAAAAAACTCACGTAGAAATATTATTTAATGGTATAATTTTCGCCTATGTGTCACAGGCATCTTCAGTACAATTAGGCACAAAAATTAAACACTAACTGACAATTCCAAAAAGCGCCACCTAAGTAGCTGGTGTAAGATAACTAAAAAGGTCAATAACTTTCCTAAAAAAAAAAATAAAATAAAAAAAAAAAAAAATTTAATACAATAAAAAGTTAGGAAAGATTAGCTGATTTGTAAAGTACTATCTCCCATAAAGGGGATAGACGTAAGCCGTCGGATCTGTTTAAGTTAGGAGAATGAAGTAGAGTTTCACATGCTTCTTTATAAAGGCGTTCCATGAGAAACTGACTTTTGTGAAGAACTTTTGTCTTTCTCCAATGAACTCTGTGTCTAGTGAAGATGGCATGTTCTGCAAGTCCAGTCTTTTCAGGTTTAAAGTATTCAATATAAGATTGGTGTTCTTCTAGCCAAATGGAGGCAGATCTTCCCGTTTGTCCGAAATAACATAATCCACAAGAGCACGGAATCTGGTAGACACCTGGATGATTAAGATGTGGAAGCTTGTCCTTTGGAGAAGCGAGAAAGGTGGAGATTTTTCTAAACGGTCGAAAGGCAACAAAAATATTCACTGGTTTTAAAATTTTTGCTATACGTTCACTGATGCCTTGTATATGAGGGATGGTAATGCGCGTTATTTCCTCTGTGTTTGAAGAGGGAGACATATTAAATCTACTCAAAGTTCTTTTAATGAAGCAATTCTTATAGCCATTAGATAGAAAGGAAGAGGTTATATATCGTATTTCTTTCTGTAAAAGATCGTCTGTAGAACAAATGGAGTGGGCCCGATGAACCAGTGTTTTAATAGTTCCTGCCTTTTGACTGGGATGGTGATGAGATTCCGCATGGATATAATGGCCTGTATGAGTCTTCTTTCTATAAACTGAGAAATGTAGGTTACCACCTGGTTGACGAAGAATTAGAAGATGTAAAAAGGCTAACTGCTTATAATATTTTGATTGTATGTGTAAATACTGTTACATAATCACACTTTTTCAAACTTTGAAAAAAAAATAGTAAACTACAACATGTAATATTATTTAACTTGTGTAAAACTGAACTATACAATTGTAAATTATTACTCTGATTGTTATTTTAAAAAAATAGGAAAAAAACAATGTTATCATCATTGTTATTGAAATCTCATTATATGTATCACTTAGTGCTGAACCATGTAAAATAATATACCGAATAGATGATCATTGTATGTATGTAAATATTTCAGAGATCAATATATATATATATATATATATATATATTTATATATAAAGGTTTAATGACTATTACCGAGAGAAAAGATGACAAGATATATTTAACAAGATACTACTAGTTTACTAGTTTCGTTACATGAACATCCTCAGGTATCATAATCAAAGAAGTATATAAAAAAAAAAATTACAGAGACTTAAAATTGTACTAACAGAACAAGTATAAAAAACAGTAGCGTGTTTGAAAAAAATGCAAGTATGAGTTCCAAACAAACGAATACTACGCGCTGTCGCGAGTGCGCCAGTACTGAACAGAAGCAACGTGTGCGTCAGAGAGAATGTAACTCAGGCTGTTGTTGATATGAGAGGAATCTAGAGAAATTTCTCTAGATTCAACAATCTTTCTTTCGAGTTCATCGTAGCACACATGGATGTTAGCAGTTTGAGCCAGTTTACAATGTGCTGGCGGCCTTCGTCTGAGTTAGCTGAAAAGAGAACGTGGCTAGAGAGAGCGCTAGCTCTAGTCCTGTTATAGGAGATATCTCTACAGTGTTCATCCAAACGTAGAAGGATGGATTTAGCAGTCTGTCCATAGTATGGCTTTCCGCAATCACACAAAATCTTGTATACTCCTGGAAACTGAGTAGGAAGATGTTTCTGTTTATGTTTGCAAAGTAATGAACGAAGTTTTGGAAGCGTAGTGAAGCACGTACTGAAGTTGAATTTCTTGAGAATCTTTGCCAGTTTTGGTGAAAGAGAGCTGATGTAAGGCAAGGAGATGAAGGCTCTTGGGGAAGAGGGATCTTCAGAAGATGTTAATAAACGTTTAAAAAAATAAAAAAACGCGTTTTTTTATTTTTTTTCCAAAAAAGTTTTCATAAAAAATTCGTTTTTTTCCTAAAAAGTTATCATAAAAAACCAGATTTAAAAATTTTTTTTTCCCCAAAAAAGTTATCAGTATCAATTGGAGGTGACATCACTAAAAGATATCCGCAAATGATGAGCTCGCTCATCTCCACGAGGCTGAGCAGACATTTTCTGGAGGAGAAGGGTTAGGGGAGTATTGCAGGGAAGACCTCAGTCACCCTCTTGACTATCTTTTCACTTCCACAACCTGATGCTATTTTTTTCCCTCCAACGTTATCAGTATCAGTTGGAGGTAACATCACTAAAAGATATCCGCGAATAATAATCTCGCTAATCTCCGCTAGCCTGAGCAGACATCTGCTGGAGGAGAGAGGGATGATGGGTTAGAGTATGGGATGGGGTAGCATTTAGCATCAGTTGGAAGTGACATGACTAAAAGAAATCCGACAACGGCAAACTAGCTCATCTCCCTTAGATGAGCAGACATCTTCTGGAGGATAGGGAGGTTTGGGGAGCCTTGCAGGGAAGACCACTGTCAACCTCTTGACTACCCTTTCACACCCAACACATAATACTATTTTTTTTTTCCATCCAAACAATTTCGGACATCCGCAATGGCGAGATCGTTCATCTCATTGGTTATCAGTTTGAGGTGACATCACTAAAAGATATCTACAAATGGGTAGCTCGCTCATCTTCCTTTGGATGAATTCGAGCCACAGAGATAAAGTTTGTACCATAATGTCACAAAGTAAGATAAACGCACATCAACATCAATCCACCAGCATGCGAAAACATGTCTGTGAGTCACCTGCGCGAAAGTTTCATTTGGAAGGAACGGTCAGGGTAAAGGGTCAGGTAAACAGTACTATAAAGTAAAACAATCGAGTCGAGTGTCATTTCAGTTACTGCAATTCGTTCGTCCAGTGCAGCTATCGTATTGTGTTGTGTTGTGGTGTTTAGGTCCAGTAAAGTAAAATAATGAGTGAACCACAAAAGTCTTTGAAATTATCTTTCTTCAGGAAAATAGTGTAAACTAAATATTGTGAAATATTTTTAGGTAATTACAAGTTTCGATTTTTTTTTTCATTGTAAGTAATATTTCAGCAAAATAAATTAAACATTTGTAAAACTTAAATGAACAAAGATGTGTGTTGCTGTTGTGTTTTTCAACAGTGAAATTTTTACTCAGTTATTCAGTTTAGAATTTGATAATTAAATCCATAAGTTTATACCTTAATGCAATTCTGTTTAATTATTGTAAAAAATCACTAATGTGAAATTAATGCAAGGACCATGGGAAACCTGATATCCTGTAATTAAGTATTTAGAAATTTGTCTAATGCTGCCTATTGACATTTTTTTTTTTTTTGAGTTATCTGTAAACATTTCGTTCGCATACTCGAAAATCCTACCTGTTAGAATTTGGTGATTTTACAGAGAGAAAGCAGATAATTTTACCCAAAACATAACTTAAACTCTTAAAGTTTAATATAGAAAAAAGGTTTATACTCTCCAGATAACACAAATACAAATTTTACCTTTCCCAACACAAAGTAAGATAAAAATTTGGTTATTTTACAGAGTGCAGATATTTTAACTCATCACGTTACCAAACTCTTAAAAAAGCTTGATGTAAAAAAGAAAAGAAGGTACATTTTTCTTTTCTTTTAAGATATTTGTACATGATAAAAGTTTAAAAACATATCACTGCCAGTCGAAACGTTTTTTTTTCTTTTTTCAAAACTTGACAACACATATTTGTAGTTTGGTGAATAAAGTACAAATGAACTGAAAAGTGACAATTTTGTTACTACATCTGTAGATACCTTCACCAGACTAGAAAAACAATCGTACCAAATTCAAACAATACGACTGTTAGAATTTGGTTATTTACAGAGAGACAACTGATATTTTAGTCTATCACGTTACTTAAACTCTAAAAAGGTTTATTGTAGAAAATAAAAATGATATCGTAGCATGCAGATAACAAATGAATCAACATGTATATATCAAATAATAATCGCCTTTGGAAGAGAAAAATCAAAATCATTAACAAACTTAATACCCATACCCGTTCTTCATTTAAATGATACCAAATGATGAAAACAAAATGGGTATGAATTTCCAAACTTTGAAAAGCTGATGAATTTCTTGCTTGCTGTGATCATAAATAGTTATTTGAATGTAAACATTTTATTTTTCTTGCGAGTCGAAACTTATTTCAAAACTTTACCACCCGTACATTCTAGTAATGGGGGAATTAAAAACAGAGACCATACCAAATAACGGATTTGTAGTTTTGTGAATAAAGTAAAAATGAAGTGATAAGTGACAATTTGTTACTACATCTGAAGTAGATACCTTCACCAGACTAGAAAAAACAGTCGTACCAAATTCTAACAATACGACTGTTAGAATTTGATTATTTTACAGAGACAAACAGCTGATATTTTAGCCAATCACGTTACTTAAACTCAAAAAACGTTTGTTGTAGAAAATAAAAAGGTATCGTAATGTGCAGATAATAAGGAATCAGCATGAATGTACCAAAAAAAAATAAAAAATTACAGCCATTGGAAGAGAAAAATCAATCACATTAACAAACAAACTTTATAGCCAGAACCGTTCTTCATTTAAATGATACCAAATGATGAAAACAATATGGGTAGGAATTTAAAACTTTGAAAAGGTGATGAATTTCTTGTTTGGTGTGATTCCAAAATAGTTATTTGAAGGTAAACTTTTTTTTTTTTCTTTACAATTTTCTTTCTTTCTTTCTGAGCTAATATTTATTTGAAATAAGAATACATAATTATTTATTTGTGTTGGAAAGAATATCTAATATAATAATTGTGTTAAAATATATAAATATCCCTACTGTGAAAAAAAAAAAAAAAAACAGTCGGACTGAGAGGACAACAGTCAAAATACAAATTTAAGTAAGACCACAACATTTTTTTTTTTTCTCCTTGTAAAATTTAATGCCACAAACTAACTAGATTTTTGTTATTTTATTTTATTTTATTTTTTTTTTTTGACTCAGTGAGTTAAAAGTCTTATTTGTTCATGCAACCCCTCAAATATATCAAGAAACTGTCAACTCTTGGAAGGGAAAAAAAAAAAAAATCGAGTATTATTTTAATAACCAGAATTTTAGTGCAGAAGATGTCACCTGAAATTACAATACTGCTAGAATTTGGTTATTTTACAGAGCCATTAGATATTTTAAACCAACACGTTACTACACACACACTATTTTTCACCTAGGTACAACAAGTTGGCGACCGGATAAGAGATATATCTTTAAGATACGACTTAGTGAGAAATCTACAGTGTTGGAAAATAAATTCACATTTTATTTATTCGTTAATTCTGCTCAGTTATTCTGTTAGAATATGTAATTAAACTGATTTTTAAAAGTAAAATACAGAAAATAGCCATTCAATTTGAAAAAAAATAAATAAATAATTTCACTTGTCAGAATTCCATACCTTAACAGCACTCGGAATTCGAAACAGGAAATTATACTTACCCTAAACAAAAAGGCGCATAGACTTTCCCACCAAGCTTAGGAAACATAGCATGAGCAACTGTGGGAAGGAATTAAACAGAGAACGAACCAATCGGATAGTAATCTAAATTAAATATTCAACTAAGTCTCATATACTTTATATATTTATTAATTCTGCTCAGTTATTCTGTTAGAATATGACCTATAAAAGTAAAATACAGAAAATAACGAATCAATTGAAAAAAAAAATAATAAAAATTTCACTTGTCTGAATTCCATACTCTAACAGCAATCGGAATTCGAAACCGGAAATAACATTTACCCTAAACAAAACGGCGCATAGACTTTCCCAAGTGGGAAAGAATTAATACAGACAACCAATCGGATACTACTCTAAATTAAAATTAAATGTAAGCATTAATTTACAACACCAATGAATTCCGACGGTAACGAAGAATGAATAATTTTAGGATAAGTGTTATTCAAACATCTTGATACTAAGTCCTTAGTCATATGTAATTATTTGAGAAATATCCAAACTTGAGGAAATGCTACCTTTTGAACAATACGGATGTGACTCATGTCATCACCTTTGAAGAAAACCGCTCGCTGGAGGATATTGCAAATGACGAAACCTCAGCATCTACAGTGTGTAATCAAAAGGACGAAGTAACTAGTTCAGGTTACAGTATTTACAGAAATTTCATTCTTTGTGATTTTTGTGTTTGTGTTGTGTTGTGGATATAAAATTGAACTATTTTGGAATATTCGTATTTAGAAGAGTCATCTGGAAAGCCGTAAGTACTTTTTTAACTTAAACATATCTGATCGCATGTTGTTTGGTAAGCGTAATTCTAATACTGAATAGTATTTTTTTTTTCCATAAGAATAATCATAGGGTATATATAAGAGTATCAACATGGGCACATTAGCGATTTTTATGTCTTGTGTGTATGTGTGTGTGTTTAAGGATAGGTACTTTAAGTATATAATTAATTATTCAGAAAAGCTCGAAACACGAGAGCCATCACGACTTTCTCTAAGAATTCCCACACTTTAACAGGAAAGAAATACCCAAAATGTATTGGAAAATTAGTACAATCATCTATAGAAGAAAAAAAAACTGTATGTTTGCGTGACATAGAATATAGTTAAATTAAATTATCATTCCAAACTCAATAACAACAAACATTCACGTCACGAATCCTAATGTTATCTTGATCTTGATCTTGTCAGAAGTGTCCCACCAATCACGAGACGATTACTTAACCACTAAAATCATCCTTCCCATTCAAAACAATAACGTCTCTTATTTACAACTAACAACAAATATTCATGTCACATTTCCTTATCTTATCTTGATCTTGATCTGATTTAAAGTGTCCCACCAATCACGACACGATTTCTTATCCACTAATATCATCGTTTCCATTCAAAACAACAACGTCACTTATTTACAAATAACAAATGACGACATTTATTTATTTACAAATAACAAATGACGTCACGTATCTACATCTGAAAACAACACACACCCACAACACGAATCCTTATCTCTACCATCAGCCATAATTCCATACGCGAACCAAAACACAAGAACTGAAGCCATTCACACACTTGCCCACATGGAAATGCCAAACATTCCAAACTCATGAAGCCACGCACACCGGAAGCATTTGGTTTAAACTGTCCCACCAATCACAACACGAATCCTTATCTCTACCATCACCCATAATGCCATACGCGAACAAAAAAAATCACCCACAATTCCATTCACGAACAAAAAAAATCACCCATAATCCCATACGCGAACCAAAACACAAGAACTGAAGCCATTCACACACTTGCCCACATGGAAATTCCTAACATTCCAAACTCATGACGTCACTCACAATGACGTCAGGAAGCGATCCCCACCGGAAGCATTTGGTCAGAACCTCCAAACTGAAGCCATTGACACATATACCCTCAGGGAAAAGCCACGCCCACCGGAAGCATTTGGTCAGAAGAGCCTCCCCTACTACTGATGTATCCATACTGATTGTCTAGTTCAATGGAAACATTGTTATAGAATGTGAGCAGCTTGCTAAAATATGCCCTTCCCTTAGTAAACCCATGTTGCTCATTGGAAAATAGAGATTCATCGTGAACCCATTTCTGAATGCGGGCCCGGACCAGTTTTTCCAAAATCTTCACCACCACTCCTGAGATACTAATTGGTCTATAGTAGGATACATCGTCTTTCCACCACCCTTGTGCAATGGAATTACCATACATTCCTTCAATTTCTGTGGAATCGTCCCTGTTCTGAAACTCATTAAACATCCTGGTCAAAGGAATTGCCAGTTCAGCTGAACACCCTTTTGACACACGTGCTGATATTCCACCAGTCCTCATTGCTGAATTATTATTCAATTTGTGCAATAGCTCTAAATCCTCAGCCTCACACACCAGCCTTTCTTCATCTAGTGAAGAGGTAACAGTGAGCTCAATATTTCGTTCACCAGGTTGATAGCTTTTAACAAAATGGACACTCATTTATTGAACAACCTTTTCTGCATCTGTAACCCTCACGCAACTTGAATTTATAAGAGTTATTCTTTCATATTCATTCTTTCCTTTACTTGCGGCATATCGATGGAATTCTTGTGGGTTGTCTTTAGCAAACAGAGCCAGTTTCGTTTCATACTCAGACTTTGCTTTCCGTGCAACAGTTGTGACTATATTAGCCTGCTGCTTATAACGTTCATAACGGACGTCATCCCTATGTAAATGGTATTCCTCCACAACCTTTTTTCTTACGAATCTCTTGCTTAATAAGATTACACATCCATTTGACGACTACTCTATTTATTCTTCGAACTCTCAGGACACATTCTGATATCGCTTCATTTAAATGTTTTTCATTCATTGTTTAAATGCTTCCCATACACTGTCAACATCATTTCCATCCAACAACTGATCCCATTCACTGAACTCAGTATACTCCTCAGCTGGTCATAATTTCCTGCTTTGTAGTTTAGCATATTATTATAAGTTAATTAACAACAAGCAATTTATTTATAAAATGAAACCTTAATTTCTAATAATGTCCTCAATTTTCCGTTATTCTCTGCTTTCTCGACGTCTTATAACATTGACTGCACCCAAGGATATCTCAGTGAAAGTACTTTGTACCCTGCCTTCATCATTTAAAATATGTTTTCTCGTTTCTTTAGGCTGTGAGCCCAGCTTCGACACCTTTAGGTGCCTCAGTGGACAGTGCATCGAGAGAAGGACAGTCTGCAATGGAGACTACGACTGCAGGGACTACAGTGACGAAGACAGCTGCTATTGTAAGTATTAAGATGGGGTTAACACGTACCGTTTCATATTTTTATGATAAATCGCACGCCTCAAGAGTTGCGTAGGAATTTGCAGATATTTTTTTTTATTAGTTGTGGTCAAGATTTTCGTTGTGGCCTTTATTTTTTAAAAGGAAACTCGGTGTTGTTTATCAAGAATGAAAACTTTATTTTCTTTTTTTTTGTTATTTTCTTTTATGCATTTTCCCATTTGTGTTTTCATTCATATTTCAGCAAACTGCATCCATATTTCATTGAATTTTTAAATGATAACATTGTAGTTGATGTTGTCAGAAAAATTAGAAGTGAATAACATTCGATTTTTATTATTTATTTTTTCAGCTTGCTCTTCACCTACGTTCCGATGTGATAACAAACGCTGCATTGCAAATGAGCGCACGTGCAACGCTGTGAATGACTGCGGAGACAACTCGGATGAGAAATACTGCAGTAAGTGTGAAAATGCTTTTGATGTCTGTGAGTTATTTCAGAACGCGTCTTGTATGGGGCTGTCAATGAGCATGTTGACAGCAACTCATTTTTTAGCATCCCTGAAAATTATTATTATTTTTTTTGCTTTTTTTCCCCCCAAAATTTCGTTTTCTGTGTCATCCTCCCCTCCCAATTGCGATGTGGTACACAATTTAAAGATTATCGGGAATGATGAATCTGTAAAGTAGAAAAACCGTCTTGTGTAGAATCAGGATCGGAACGATTAATGTTGGCCTTAGCACAGGAGATAACGGCGGCACTCCTTGTCTAGTTAAAAGTGCCTAATTCTAGTCTCAAACACAAGGAATCTTCAAATGAAAATGAGTTATCCGATGTCATGCGGAGGAAGGGTCATTTCCTCGAACTGACGATTTTCGTTCTACTGAATAAAAAAAAATGGCAATGGAACACAAAGAACAAAGGAGAGGACAAACAAAATACGAATGACATCAGTTCTGCTGGTTTTATTTGCCATTATTCGGAATTTTTTCCAAACATACTTATCAACATCATCATCATCATCATCATCATCATTGGTTCTAACAGGCAAAAAATCGCCCACGACCTTCCAAGCATCACTGGATTTCGTAACCATAACCCCAGGATAATGCGGTTAGCCCTGTGACTGTAAGTATTCTTTTGTCTGTAAATTGTGTGTCTTCTTCTGGCCTGTTTGCATAGTTTCGGGATGAAAACCTAATTTCCCAGAAGGGAATAAACCCTGCCTCTTCCGAATAAGTCCTGTTAATTCGCTTCTGGCCTTGCTACTCATTAGAAGGAGAGGAATTTGCAAAATGGTATTCTCCAGCTGCTCCAAGATCTTTCTAAAACGTTTCGATCAGATTAATTATTTGAGCGGAAATAACAGATTTCCACAAACATGCACTGGATTAAGAGGTTTGGATTTCTGTTATGCGTTTAACACTCTTGGAAGAGATTCTTCCTAAATTTTAAAGGGATGACGAGAAGTAAATGAAAACGAATGCACATGCTTTTGCAATAGCTTCACATTATTATTATTATTATTATTATTATTATTATTATTATTATTATTATTATTATTATTATTATTATTATTATTATTATTATTATTATTATTCCGTCATAACATGCAAACTGGCAGACCATTATTTCACAGCATTACAGTTACACACTGAACCAGAACCCATAAAGCACACTGAGACTACAAAACAGTATTATAGCATTCTAAACGAAACTCTGGTAAACGACGAAATCACAAACACAGACTGGACCCAGATAGCATCTTTAGAGTCTGCTGAAGTTGTATATAATAATCTTAAACTTGCATTTAAAATATATATATAACAAAGCATTAATAAAAATAAAAATACGCTCCCAAACAAAACAGAATCCATGGATGACAGACAACATATTAACAGACATACAAAGAAAAGATGCACTATAGAAACAACTTAAGAAGTCGCTTTAAAAGCTGAATACAAAAGAAAACGGAATCTCTTAACAACACAGATTAGAAAGGCAAAAAGAAACTATTACAGCAACAAATTAACAACAGCCCAGAACGACATGAAGGAAACCTGGCACTGATTAATGGAATGTTGGACAATATACACAGAACCACTGTCTCAGAATCAATAAAACACAGCTTTCCTTGTGACTCCAATTCCCATTAACAGTTAACAAACAAATTTAATCAACACTTCGCGAACTCTGTCCAAAAACTACAAGAAACAACCTTTCCTCGCAAAAAGTAATATTCTCCACAAGGTCTACGAGCAACCCAGTCGATGTGGTTCCCTACAGTAACAAAAGAAGAACTATCTCTGACAGTTCAACAAATTAACCCTAACAAAGAAACAGGGGTTAATGGAATCAGACCATAAGACATCAAGAAACACTCAACCAACCTATGTCCAGTTATACAAAAACTGTTAAATAAAATCTTCGAAACGGGACACATACCTGAAACACTGAAGACTGCATTAATCACACGCATACACAAAACACAATATGAAGAAAGGAACAGCAACATTTCTGTAAGATTTCAGAGAACTAATAAACGCTGCATTGGATAAAAACAGTATAAGATTAGTCGTATTTACTGACCTAACAAAAGCATTTGACACACTAACACACAAAACTTTGTTAACCAAACTAACGCATATCGGAATCGGAGGTCATCTACTCCAGTGGTTTAAAACATATGTAACAAACATTCGATTTGCTGCGCTCTTGTAAACAATAGTTATCTTCTCTATTTAATAAACACATTTTATTTATTTATATATCTATATCTATCTATCTATATATTATATATATATATTACTTTAACTTAATATTCTTTTTGTATTTTCTTTTCTTATTGTTCTACCTTAAGTATATTTTTTTTCGTCTGGGATCTCTAGATATTTATTTGATTATCTGCGCCTCTGAAATTCCCCTATAGGCAAAAGAAAGTTTTTATACCCTAGTAGAGCAAATAATCACTACTATCCTATTTCTGCCAAGGTTTAGCAGTCATGACAAAATTTACTCTTAAATCACTGCTAATCATTTGGGTTTCCGCTATCAGGTCCGAATACTGTTTTTGGGATTAGAGCATTGCATGAGATTGAATCGGGCAACTATTTTTTATCAAAAATAACAACAAGTTTAATTTCTGGTCATATAATTATACATATCACATGAAATCGCAACATTCATTTATGAAAGGTAATTCTTAGTCTTTCTCAATCACTCAACTTGGTTTCTAGTATAATCTTTCACACTTAGTTAGACTTTCTATTCAACTATCAGGAAGTTATATACAAAACATGAATTCTTTAGGTGCGCTTGACATTCCTAATTTAGTATTTGTCAAAATAAAACATGCATGTATACAAATATATCTCTGAGAATCTCATTCCTTTCAAGTACTTCATCATAATCTAGGCAAAAATATTTATACAATCCACCTAATTGAATTTCAAACATTCCAATGGTATGATATCAGAACCTACTCTATCATAAAATTAAATCACATATAATCAATCAAAGAAAGTTCAACAGCTCAATATTTTCTTCCAGGGAAATTAACTTCAGAGGGGTTTCTCTCATACGTTCCGTGTTTCGGAATTCTCCTCGAAGCGATACGGGGTACCGATGAATAGTCGTGGCAGCTGGCCGGATATAGGATAGATTTTTCCGGCGTCTTGAACTGCCCGGCGAAGGATCTCTGCATATGGTTCGGTCGTGTGCTTACTCGACTTCAGGACCAATACGGCAAGATTTCTCCTTAACTTATCGCTTCCGGATATCTTTGGCTGTGAGTAGAACGACTATCAGTGGACGGGTCTCTCCATCTACCACACTGGAACTTACGGCACCTCGGGTACTCGATCTCTCGTGGATGGATCACTCAGGATGAAGAAAAGGAAGCCCTCATCTCCGAACCAAACCTTTTCAACACCAGAGACCCTGCTCCTTCGATTAAGTTTTTGGGGAACCTAACGTCCTGTGCGAGTCTTGTGAGTAGTTTTGAGAACCCTGGATAATGTTTCTCGAATATTCGCCGACAATTTTACTTTCTCCCTTTACTGCCTTAATCCTGCCTACAGGCCTTTCCTTTTTGATTCGCGCGGCGCCCTCCCAATTTGACCTTGATTGTTACCTGCAACGGGACTTGCAAACAATTTTCAAAGGACATGCTGAATTCGGACGATGCTCTTGGTTTCAATACTTCTACATCCCTTCTTAACCAATGAGCAAGTTAATTCCCTTACGGCTTATTTTGCTCTTTATACAAATAGCTTTACATAGATGGTTAAAATATACATTTCTCCAAGGAAATTTTGGTGAACTCCTACTGTAAAAAGTCGATGTTTTAGATAATTTATTTGGCAACATCGAATTTCTACACATACATGAAAACAGGAAACACATCACACGTATAGGAACAGTGTACAGCAAAGGAGCTGCGCTATCTCTCATTCAATTTAACATATACACACATGCCATGAGCCATTTTTCCTTAAAAAGTAAAATCTTCCAGTATGCAGACGACACGGCCATAGTATCCATTCACAACAACTCAAATATCGCTTACACAAATATGCAACACGACATCAATCAAATCACTAACTCGTTAACTGAAAATAGCATATATATAAACCCTGAAAAATCAAAGCTAATGATATTCAAAACCCCGCCAAACTCTGCCCATAGAAACAAAATATCTCACCATCCACCATTCACCCACCTATACACAAAGCGCAGAAGCTAAAACCACAACCCTCACACAGGTGAAAACAGTATGCTATCTGGGACTTCACTTCGATGCGGATCAAAGTGGGAATAGCCATATAAACTAGCTACATACCAAGCTTAGGTTATAGCAAGCAAACTATACAACTTAAAAGGCATAGCCCTGACACACATAAAAATACTAATATATAAAGCATTAAATGAAAACATTTTAAGATACACAATAACATCTCATACATTCTGCACAGACTACAGACTTAACAGGTTACAATAGTTGCAAGATAAAATGGTAAAACAGATATTCTGGAAACAACCCACACTTATGCATGCAGCATGGACAAAACAAAATATTTAAGGTGAAACACTTATGCCACTACACAGTCATGCTAAAAGATTACTACCGCCCAACTTATAGAGTAACCAGAACAACATATCAGATAACAAGACCACAGCCAACAAACTATATAATATATAAGTACAACAATCACTACGGCAAAGCCACCCGAAACTTCTACGTACCTGACAAGATAAACAAACTGCCGTTCGATAATAGAAACCTAGGGACATGCAGAGAGCTGAAACAGGCGCTGTATAAATATTATAGCGAGAATGAAAATTAGAGAAATTCCTGTTTCTCTCTCTCTCTCTCTCACCCACCCACCCACCCACCCACACACACACACAAAACCCATGACAAACCCTTCTCAAAGAAAGACCACTACAAGGACACAAACAAATACACCACATCCAAATCCAACCCTACTTGTAAAAAAAAAAAAAGTTGAACTGTGTAACAGCAGTTGAATCCTTCCAAGCGCGTGCGAACAAGCAGTAAAATCAACACCTGACTTGCGACCAGTATAGAAACATAACCACGAAACCACCACCATCTATTATCTTCCTCAAATAAGCTCTGCAAAGCTTCCAGGAAGAAATGAGAAATGCCTCCCAAACATTATTATTATATTAATTATTTACAAAAAATCTGTATAATCATATTAGACCATGCGTTTTAAACGTACAATACACAGGCAAAGAGTGTTATTAAAATTCTTAACTGAAATCCGATGTAAAAATTTTTCTAAAATTAAAATCAAGATAACTATTGTATATCTTGTATATATATATATATATATATATATGTAAATATGTTAGCATTGAACAAAAATATTATTCATTTAAAAAAATAATAATAATTATTATTATTTAAAAATATTATTAACTCGCAATTCTATTATGCACAATTGTAAAGTATTATAAATATTATAATATATATATATATATATATATATATATATATATATATATATATAAACGTGTATATACAAGTATTATTGTATCTATGTATGTAATTTATCTGAGATATAATAAAATGTTTAAAAATATTATTTTTATTATTATTATTATTTGTGTGTTTTTGTATTTCTTATTAAATAAACATCTAAGCAATCTGCTTTTCTTAATGGTCTTACTTGAATATTTTTCCTTGTTTGTTATATATCACTTTAAGTTTCCTTTTTTGAAATTTTAAAAGTTTATTTCTTCTTACATTTGCTTCTGAAGAGAATTCTTCGCCTCTGGATGCTCATCTTATTTATTTTGTTCATTTACAGTTATGAAACCCCATGTGAAAGCAGTGAACTGGCTACTCAACCAACGTCGCTTGAGTTGGGGATGGGGAAAAGAGACCCCTCGAGCAGTCGTTGCACTCTACCTTGCAAGCAAAGAAAGCCTTCTGAATAACGACACTCTGATTGAAGTACTGGGGGAGTTCCTGGAAGTTGAAATTGCTGTGGCCTTGGCAAAGTACGAAGTGTTTTTTTCTCTGTTATTCTTAAGATAATTCGATTCATTCGTGGCTTTCTGCATATTAAACTCCTACGAATAGAACTGCTGGAATGTATTGCGAATGCAGTGACACGACGAGTGCACACCATAACCAAGATTTCAATCTTTGATTTTTTCTTACTGAATGGCTTACTTACATAACGAAGTAATAAAAATAAAACATTGCTGCAGCACTGCTCACAAAATCACAGTGCCATTTACACTTATTCAGTTTCATTTTATCGTTTTCTGCATCACAGAAAGAAATAATTTAATCTGAGATTTAGTCCCACTTCCAAACATTATTTATTGGCATTTATTCCTTCAGAGTATAATCAGGGTACAGAGTTATTCTAATTATTCTGTTTTTACATAAAATGTTTTTGATAGTCTAAATTGCAATAATGTATTTCTTCATATAATTAGTGCATGAAATTATTATATACAATTTTCTCTAAAACTGTGCCGGACTCGGTTCACCTTTTCTTTTATTTATTTGTTTTATTTATATATTTTTGATGAATCATTGATGAGAATAACTGCAAAACGTACAACCACTGCGCAAAATATCTTCATCTGTAATGATTAAAGTGTTCTTTGGTGAATTTCTGATTCCCTCAGAGAAGATTCAAGGAAAAATAAGTCATGATATGTGAAGGTGTTTGGAAGTTTATAAAACATTTAAGAATACAGTTTTTTTAATCTACAGAAACAATGGATTTATTATTGACTAAGGCTGAGTACATTGTAAGAATGATAGGGCTGGGGGAATCTTCATTTGGAATTAAAATTGGTGGGAGAAATATTAATAATTTGAGGTATGCAGATGATACCACTTTGCTAGCAGAATGCAAAGAAGATTTGAAGGAGCCTATTATGATAGTTAAAGAAGAAAGTGCTAAATATGGTCTTAAACGTAACCTCAAAAAGACAATCGTTATGGCAACATGTGAACTTAATGATTTTGAAGTAGATGGGGAGAAAATGGAAGCAGTTAACAATTTTGCTCATAGGATCCCGAATTGATAAAGATGGGTATTATACAGAAGAAGTTAGAATATTTAGCAAAATCTTTAAAGATAAAGATATTATCATCACAACAAAAATCAGAATCGTGAGAGCAATGGTGTTCCCTGTGGTGCTGTATGGATGTGAAAGTTGGATCCTGAGAAAAAATGAAAGAAAAAAGATAGATGCATTTGAATTATGGGTTTGTAGACGCTTACCTAAGAATACCATGGACTGCATGGCAAATCAATAAATTAGTAATAGACAGAATAAAGCCAGATTTCTCCCTTGTAGCTATGATCATGAAGCAAAAATTGTCATGCTTCGGACATATTATGCTAGCAAATGACAGTCTGGAGAAGATGATGATGTTGATGGAAACAGGCGAAGAGGAAGACCAAGAATTAGATGGGTGGATGGAGTTAGAGAAGCAACTGGAATGCGCTTGGAAATTCTGACAGACATGGTCACGGACAGATGTGAATGGAGCGTGTATGTTCGTCGGATCACCAGAAGTCGAAAACGACTCGATGGAACATAGCACAGCACATAGCACAGGGCTGAAGAATATCAAGATGACTTCTAAATGGCTATAGGTTATATCGGACAGTGTATGCAGCGTTGCCTTTAAATATTCGGCTAGTGCAGCTTTGAGCCAATTTAGCAGCACTGCTTCTTGTAATTAGAATAAGCCAAAAACCAAACAATAAATAAACCAAAACTGCCCTTGGCTATTCTGTTATTCCGTTTACTTATTAAAACCCCCCAACCGGCCCCGACGTCTATAGACGTACAGATAAATCTGGATACGAAGCTCTAATACACATTGAACAACACGGATAAGAAGTGCAATTTAACTCCAGTTCCAATTCATGTTGTTGCATCCAGATAACCTGCATAATAATTGAAGAACATGTAGGTAAGAAAATGCATTCGTTCTTCTCACATAACTAGCTTTCACAATAATTTTGTTTTTCAGCATATTAAAATCTTACATAAATGAACAATCAAATCTTTGAATTGAAAACTACCCAGCTATCATTAAAATGAGATTAAAAAATGTTAAAGAAAATTTTCACAGGAATTCCCCAAGATTACATTTTCAGTTATGTGTTAAACAGTATCATGCCGCAGGTTTCATATGCAAGTGATTATATTTCTAGTTCATTCCTTTCCAGGAAACACGATGTTCCACTGATCCCCGTGCAGCTAGCCCAGTACATCCGAGCCCTCTTAGCCACTTGCCGAAATCCCCGCAACTTCCATGGATTCAATTTTGTAGACTATTTGAAGAATTCCTCCAAGAACAATACTTCGGTCTTCACGATGCCCACGGTGGTCCTCTCTCTTTGTGTTGCTGGCGAAACACCAACTTCAGTGCAGACTGATGTCCTTCTCGAAGCATTGCAATTGGATAACCATCCCTCCTACACTGGTAATATCACATTTCATTTATTGTGAAACTATAATCGTTTCAAAATCCTCCACTTACAAAATGTAACGAAATAAACGAAAATGTTATGAGAAAATAATAAGCTTAAAAACGCAACTGGAAATAAAGAGCTGCTTCCTTTACTGTTTTCTTAATTTAAAGTCAATGGTTTGTCGTATGAAGCAGAAATATTCCTCTTTCTATTTTCTTAGAAAAATATAACTATTACATAATATATTTATAATAGACTTATTATTAATAAGGACAGTGGTGGAAACATTATTACAACCTGCATAGTAGCGTGTTGCATCTCCTTTGGCCGAGATAAGTTTGCAGCTGTCCTGAAATTTGTTCCGTTGGACCATGGAAGGTGCCAGAAGTATTCTGAACCAACTAAACAGGATAATATCCCGGAGGTCAGGGGCCGAGCGAAGGAGTGACATCTACCAGCAATTGTTGCATTCTTCATGATCCCACAAACGTTTAATGGGATTTATATCTGAATAATCCAACGGTCAGCTCAGTAAGACGGAGTGATTTCCTATACTGTTCAAGCCATGCTCACACAATATGAGTCCTTAATGCACAGGGGATTGGAAGAGTCCAGATATATCAGTCCACGTTGTCGCCATGTAGGGAAACTTCATCAAAACAAACTCCCGGTAAGAATTTGAGATGGATGTGTGTTTCTTGGAGATGAGAGGATCCAGTGATGCCCACGAGACAATCACGAAACCAGGATTCATCCAGTTCCCGCCAATCGTGCAGTGGCTGGCCAGAAACAGGATGATAGTCCTCACACATTGCTGTGCAATCCAGTACTCGGGGTGGAGTGATAATAGCGGTTCTTTGTTGTTTCTGTACGTTTTCATATTCTGGTAACTATTAAATCGATTAAACTATTTCCTCCAGTATTGAATGAAAATATCATAAAAGAAAAGAATTTTTGTCATTAAGATAGTATACCGACTTAGATATAAGACGAAAATCAAACTCTCGTTACATGCACTCCTTATATGAGAATATTGCAACGTTATGAACATCGCAGAATTGTTTCTGAATATCACTACCGCAATTCAGACGAATCTGCTTTTGGTAGTTTTGTATTTTTGTATTTTTCGAGTTCAAAGAAGGGGTCACATGGTAGCACGTTACAAGATAAAAGGCAAAAGGCAGCAGTAAGTGAGTTTTGTTCGAAGGAAGCTCGTTTCGTGAAAGAATAAAGTTTCGAATTTGGATCTCTTGTGATGCCGAATGACGTTATGTAGGTGATTTAACGCAAAAAATTATTTTTGGAAAGCTTGAAGAAATATTATTGAATTACTGATATTGCAAGAGAGTTTGTAATCTCACATATCGTTGTATCCAGGCTCTGGACAACGTTTCAAACCAATTGAATTTGAACTAGACGTTTGCTACGATGTCGCCTTCGCTTCACCACAGAACGTAAAGACAGATTTTTGGTTGAAACTCGAAAGCATAATCGACGAAGCACGGTAGGTCAGCTTGCAAGTTGGATACATTCAAGCACAACTGCGCGAATATCTCGACAAACTGTGGCAAGACGTCCGAAAAAAATAGGCCTGTACGCATGCGGCACTAGTTTCCATCACTTTATCCACACCTCCTCGAAGAGGCACCATTTCAGTGTTATATTGATAACAATTAGACAAGACACCAATGGGCTAATGTACTCTTAACTGATGAGAGTTGTTTTAGTCTTTCCTCAGATTCTAGACGACACTTCATCTATTGTGAAAGTGGTACTGCTTATCACCGCGAGAATGCTTTTTTGAAAGGGATAGATACGGGTGTGCTGGGGTTATGGCATGGGGAGGCATGCTTCATGAACGCAACGAGGTGCAGGTGCTGTAAAAAGGGACGATGACTAGCGAACGATATTGCAACTCAGATCTTTAATGTCATGTCCGTTTGCTCCGATGACACTTCCACACCACATCGTACATTAGTAGTGGAGATCCTGGAGACCGAGGACATTAATGGAATCGAGTGGCCAGCATGCTCCCAAATCTTAACTTCACAAAGCAGATTTGGGAAACCATCGTACTGCTGCCCGAAATTCGACTTCAGAAACAATCCTTGCTCTGAAGGAGGAGTGGGTCAGTTTGTCTCAGATAAAAATACGCATTCTGAGTCAATAATGCTTCTTTTCGTTATCCAAACATGTAGAGTGGGTGTGATATATCTCGACTACTAGAAGGAAAGAAGTCATTCTTCAATTTTACTTGTGGTCTAGAAGCATATTCCAGAGAATTCGCTACCTTACAAGTCTTGAAAAAGGAGCAAGATGAACAAAATTGTTTAAGCTTTCAGAAGATAAATTCATATGCGCTGTCACTGACTTTCCATAAAATATAAAACATCGTGGAATTATAGGAAAATGACACCGCCACTTTTGTCCTTTTGTTTAAAAGTAGTTCAATAATTATAAACACCTCATATCGAAAACAATTTGTAAAATGTGTCCTAAAAATGTTTAATATGCATGCATTCCCAAAATGTGATTGCATAATTATTTGTCTTAGACGTGAAGATCTTGTCTTTGATGTCACTGGTGTGCATAGCTGACAGAGAAGAAATCACCAAAAGCATAAAGGATGTCAAATATTCCAGCACACACTCGACGTCAGAATCTGGTTTTTCAACGAATCACTCTCGAGAGATTAGTTTAGAAGATGTAGTGCTGAGATCTCTTCCATGGCTGAGAAATTTGCAGCTTCCAGATGGAGGGTTTGGAGATGTGTACACTACTGCCTTGGCAATGCAGGTAAGTACATTTTGTTGGACTCCTCCTCCTCCTCAGAATCTCTATTCTGCATATACATTAATTGATATATTGCTGAACGATATTACATATTGGACGATTATATTTTATTTTAAACAAGAGTTGAGGCATATTAATTATAAAGTAACTGTGCATGCGATTGACTCATCGATGCCATCTAGGGCAATTAGGACAGCTAATCATTGCAGTGATAACACAAGTGTCTAAAGTATGATCTCAACTGTCTGTTTCTCCACTCCTCTTTTATTTGTCAGACCCTGTTTGCAGTGGGTGATGAAGGTTTACACTGGAATGTGCGATCAGCAGCATCGTATCTTTTTGCCCGTCAGCAAAGCGATGGTTCTTTTGGAACACGTCTGGCCACCTATATCGCGCTTCCAATCCTTAGAAGGTCCACCCTCCTGGACCTCAAAGTAATCAACTGTTCCAAGTTCGCCAACAAAACTAGTAAGTTTAAATCCACTTTCGAAACTATTATGAAGATTTATTTCCTGTTCGATTCTTTAATGGTGTAGGATCAGATTAAGAGCAGATGATCCTAAACAACTAATGCCATTACAATTATTTACTCTTGCAGGTAAAGAAATGCTGGAAGATCTACAGAACAAGTTAGGACCCAAGGTTCATGTGGAATACATCATTAGATTTGGGGATTATGCTGACCATTCCTATAATATCATCCTTCGTGTTGCCACTGATACGTTATTCTTCGATGTGATGAAAGCTGCTGCAAAACTGGATTCTAAATTTAGGTACGAAGATCACATTGTTTTAGAAGAGAGAATGGAACGAGTATAGTAGCGAATTTGTTCGCATGTGAAAGGCTTCTGTAGCCCTGTGGAAATGACTTTTCATTCATAGCGCTAAGCTTACAGAAGAAATGTCATTCTAATTTCTAATCGCATCACTAGCTAGAGGGATATTTTCTAACCCTTTCTTCAATTGATTCCCCAGCTATTCTATCTCTGGCATGGACAAGCAGCTGTTTCATAAGATAAAATGAAGTAAATGGACTATATCACCTAAATTATTTCAGTCAATAATATACATCGTTAGGGTTGGGTAAAACGAGATTGCAAAACTTTTCCTCTTCTCTCTATCAGATACCGTTCAGATTAGTGATAATCTTGGATCAGTTATTGCTGATTGGCTATATTGGAGTTTGATTTTCCCCTTCATTCTCTAAAAGTTAGAGAATGAGGGACAAAACGTGTTGGAAGTTGGAAGAGAAGGCGTTTGCTAATTTGTTTCTTTCTATATTATTATTTATTTCATTTTCATTTATTTTGGGCATTTATTGATGTAACTTGAGTGATATTTAGGGAATACCTTTCTTAGTATAAACTACTATGGCTGACACAACATGTCATACTATAACTGAACCCAATTTATTAACGTAAATTATTTCAGACAATAATATACTTCATCAGAGTTGGGGAGGACGAGATTGCGAAACGTTTTCTATTCTTTGTACTGCATGCTGGTTTCATTGAAATCTTCAACAGAATTTATAATTTCAATATCTAAATTAAAATAAATAAATAAAAATGGTCTATAATTGGAAGGGAAATATTTCTTTACAATGATGCCATAGATCAGTCTTTCTTAGATAATTTACAAGACATAATGCTGCAAGAAAAATGGGAATTACTGTACACACACACACACACACACACACACACACACACACACACACACACACACACACACACACACACACACACACACACACACACACACACACACACACACACACACACACACACACACACACTAGTAAGAATTTATTTTTCTTATTTTCAGTTTCGAATACAGAAACACTGAAAAAGGTCCTTACATCAGCACCATGGCTGGAATTCCTAATGATCCTGAGCATGGATACGCTTGGCTGCTTTACAGAAAGCAAAGAAATTCATCGTTGGAACATTGCAAGGAAGGTGAGTGAATGAATTCTCCTAATTTAGCTACTTTCAAGTAGCAAACTGTTTAAATAATACCGAAATGAATTTGCACCTGTTCCAATGAGAACTCAGAAATAATTCAGGACATATAAAAGCGAAAAAATTTAACTAAGAGAGGAGAGAGCGTCGGAATTTTACATATATATATATACTCAGATCTCTTTTTATGGATAATTTTTATGCGGTTTTTAAAAATGTATGTACCATTGTACATAACGAACAGCTTGTTGCAGCAAATTCTGCCTGTAACGTGAAAGTAGTGAGTGCCATGAAGCTTAATTTTGCATGTGAGTAAGTGTTTGTCGTTTATTAATCATATGTCTAAATTTTGCTAATTTCTATTGTGCAGATTTAATTTGGCCCAATAGAGAAAAAAAAGTACCAAAGAAAAGCAATTTCTTTGAAAATGAAAATTGCTATTTTAGGTCGCTTAGCAAAAGTTAGCCAAAATTATTGAAGGTGGTGGATATTATCCCGATCAAGAGTTTAACGCTGCCAAAACAGGATTTTTTTGGAAGAAAATGCCTATTCGAACTTCCATACCAATTTCGACCATTACATAACCTTTTGAGTAGAGACTCATGAGACATAATATTATTGTGTATCTAGTCTGTTTCCAGCCAATCAGACCGCATGGTTGCTAGGAATCTGGGCAGCGGTGGAGGTATTCTGGTATGAGGATTCAAAACCAAGAAGTCTTCCTTCGTCTGGTCAAACGCCATGTGTGCAAACGCCACATCCACTGAGCTACACAGATCTTTATTTATATAGACATATATGTTATATATATAACAATCTACCTATCTATATCTATATCTATATCTATCTATCCGTATGACTTACAGCACTCTGCAACCCAACAACATCATGGAGCAGGAGTTAGCTTAGGTGTACATCATAGATCTCCCTACAAAGAAAAAGTGATTGGAGATATACCAGGATATGCCTTGTATGCTCACATAATAGCACCCAACCATAATACCCTACATGTGTTCAACATCTATATACCACAGCAAGATGCTCTGCCATCACAAATCCTGGATTTCGTTCAAAACCATCTTTCTAGTATAGACCAAGAACATGTCATAATAGCGGTAGATTTTAATTGCACTCTTGACCAAGCAAAAAACAGATTTCAGTGTGCTGAACATCGTAGCCAATGAATAAACAAACTTCAAACACTGGTAAACGATAATGAACTCATCGACGTCTTTCGGCATCAACATCCTGATAAGAAATCCTACACATGGAGGTCAGCAATCACATCGACAAATAGGCCACTCTACCAAGCACGACTCGACGGATACTACATTTCCAAACACATCTTGCCCCTAGTTAGAAACATATCACACATCCCTTCCTACATTTCCGATCATTGCTTCGTCAAGCTGCAACTTTCATTATCTTTGGAAGTATCCAAATCAGGAAGTGCCTATTGGATCTTCAACAATACTCTCCTGAAAAGATCCAGCTTATATAATAAACACTCAGGCTTCAATAACCAACCTCACTCAATCGAAAGTGGATACAGAACCAATGAAAACATGGTGGCCCCACCTAAAATCACGAATAAAATCTTTTACGCAGATCTACAGTCACCAGAAAAATCAACAGAAGAACATTAGAATCCGACAACTTGAAGAACAGCTCAAGTATCTCCCAGAAAAAAGCCCCCTGAGCATCATTCTTCCTTCCAAGCCATACAAAGACAGGCAGAATTATCGGCAAAACGTACCATACTTAAATCGCGGCATACACAAATAAATCTTTCAGACGCCACACCAAAATATTTTTTTTCTCTTGGAAAAAAAATGCCAGGCAGCAAATTCCATCTCTGCTATCAGATTTCAAGATGACAGCATCACAGAAGATCCAAGTAAAATCACCTCTGAAATCCTACAATAGTACAAGAATGCATACAGCACTGAAGGAACATCCCATCATGCCATTCACGAAATACTGAAAGAAACAAAAAAAAATCTCTGCAACAGATCGGAACCACTTAGAAAAGAAAATCACGCTAGATGAACTGAAAACCGCATGCACATCTTTGCCAAAGAACAAATCTCCTGGCCTTGATGGTCTCACGTCAGAGTTTTTCCAAGTCTTCTGGAATCAACTCGGACCACTTCTCCTCGAAACACTGCAAGAAGCCTACATCAATGGCCTCCCACAATCCGGCACGATCTCAGTAGCACGATTGATACCAAATAAGGGAGACCACATGGATATCCGAAACTGGCGTCCAATCTCCCTAATTAATACCGACTGCGAAATAATTTCCAAAGTTATAGCAAACCGAATAAAGCCAACACTATCTGAAGTTATTGGCCAACATCAAACGTACTCTGTCCCAGAAAGATGAATACATGATAACCTCCATTTAATAATAGATCTCATCCACATCGCAAACAGCCAACATGAAAACCTAGCACTCGTCAGCCTTGATCAGGAGAAGGCTTTCGACAGGGTAGAGCGCTAGTACCTTTATGAAGTTCTAAAGGCATTTGACTATGGTCCTCTCATCATTGAAACAGTGCAAATGCTTTACAGAGATGCACACCTCTGTTTAAAAATCAACAACAGGCTCACTCGCACTTTATCATACTCTCGAGGGATCAAGCAAGGATGTCCCCTCTCTGCTCAATTATTTATACACACTGGCCATAGAACCGTTCTTAAAAAGAGTACACGACCCCATCATCTCCAAAACGAACCGACATAATAGAGCCACATCAAAAAATTACCCTATCAGCATATGCCGATGACGTCACTGTAATAGTTCGAAATGAAAAAGAAATGACAGTAACCGAGGAAGCACACAGACTATATGCGCAAGCCTCAGGGGCCCAATTAAATTCTGCAAAAACCACGGGCTTGTGGTCAGGCAGACGGAAGTCTAGAAATGATTCTCGGATCGAATGTACCTGGGCAAGCGAAGGACAAAGATACTTAGGTGTGCAACTTTGCAACACCAAAATATATAACTCACTGAACTGGAGACAGCTGCACAACCGTTTTAAACAGGTGCTAGTAAATGGAACAGCGTTCGTTCCAATATCTTCACTTAGAGGAAGAGTACTAATAGTTAACCAGATGGCTGCGAGTGTCTTATGGCATACCCTCAAAGTACTCACACCTCCTGAAGAATTTCTCTGCCACATTCAAAAGGAAATCAAACGTTTCCTCTGGAACAAAACTCACTGGACAACATACCCTCAACTCTGCAAGCCACTCAGCAAGGGAGGTCAAGGCCTGATTTCCTCGAAAACAAGATTAGATCCTTCAGGATAATCCTCCTCCTAAAGACACTTCAATGCAATCACACTTATGTACCCACCTTCAATTACATCACGAAAGCATCCACCAGAGGACTTACACTTTTCACAATCCTCCGAATGGCCAGTCCTGCACCATCTCCTCCTAAACTACCTAATTTTTACAAAGATGCTCTACAGCGATGGAAAAACACAGGACTTCATCACACACTCACAGGATCAACAGAGTCAGCTGTACTTACAGAACCACTATTTTCGAACAGAAACATCACAAATCTCACAACGGGCCAGCCATTTCTTTTCCCTACATGGAACTGGGCAGGAATAAGAGTCATAGGAGACCTCCTAACCCACAAAGTGGAAAGCATTCACAAGCCTACCAATGAAGAACCCCAAACTAAAAAGCAATATCAACAGCTGCAAGCCTCCATTATAAAAGCCTATCCAGATATCGCTACACCTCAGGAAATCCGTATTCCTTCTAGAAACTGCTCGGGGCCAATATTTCAACTGGTACAATCGGAAGCCTCACTTCCAATTCTTCCCTCCAACTACAAGAAAATATACCACTTCTTCATGTCAGTGTCCCCATCCTCGCCCTTCTTATATTCATCCTTAACCCTCTCATCTACAAGGCTGCATATACCACACAGATTTCAGTGGGATCTATCATTTAAATCAAAATGTGCCAAACCAGATTCCGAAATACAGTGGACACTATGGCATAACATCTTGCCAACTCCTTCAAAGTTCTACAAATTTAAGCTAAGAGAAACGGATCTGTGTCCATTCTGTGACGTTTCTGGTACCTTGGAACACACATATCTGACTTGCTCTGCAAACAAAGTGATAATCACCTATGCCCTGAATACCACCTCTAGCACCTGTAACTACACACACAGCCAAGAAGACTACTGGAATTTAGTCCACACAGAAGAAAACAGACACAGAACATGCAATTTCATCTTCATCTGCGCTAAGGCCGTCATCTACAGCTTTTACCTAAAACAGACAAGAAGTAACCAGCACCCATCCATCACTGAAACTGCACAAACCCTCATGCACATCCTCCGTCGGAAACTAAAAAGCAGGCTTCTATTGGAACTTGAGCACTTCAAAGAAACAAGAACTATCGCGAAATTCCTAGAGGAGTGGAATCCAACTGGTACCCTCTTCTGGATTGACGTCGACAATGTGCTTCATCTGAATAACTCAGACTGAAACTGAACTGTTAATTTTGAATATTCATTTATTGCATTCTCTCTTGTACACCCGAAAGGAAAATGTTTTCTTTCTCTGTAAATATATACTTATAATATGTAAATAGTCCTTGTTGCCAAAAAAAAAAAAAAAAAAAAAAAATATATATATATATATATATATATATATAGGTCGAATATAAGAAGGGCGAGGATGGGGACACTGACATGAGGAAGTGGTGTATTATTTTCTTGTAGTTGGAGGGAAGAATTGGAAGTGAGGCTTCCGATTGTACCAGATGAAATATTGGCCCCGAGCAGTTTCTAGAAGGAATACGGATTTCCTGAGGTGTAGCGATATCTGGATAGGCTTTTATAATGGAGGCTTTCAGCTGTTGATATTGATTTTTAGTTTGGGGTTCTTCATTGGTAGGCTTGTGAATGCTTTCCACTTTAGGGTGTGGGTTAGGAGGTCTCCTATGACTCTTATTCCCGCCCAGTTCCATGTAGGGAAAAGAAAAGGTTGGCCCGTTTTGAGACTTGTGATGTTTCTGTTCGAAATTAGTGGTTCTGTAAGTACAGCTGACTCTGTTGATCCTGTGAGTGTGTGATGAAGTTCTGTGTTTTTCCATCGCTGTAATGCATCTTTGTAAAAATTAGGTAGTTTAGGAGGAGATGGTGCAAGACTGGCCATTCGACGGATTGTGGAAAGTGTAAGTCCTCTGGTGGATGATTTCGTGATATAATCGAAGGTGGTTACATAAGTGTGATCGCATTGAAGTGTCTTTAGGAGGAGGATTATCCTGAAGGATCTAATCTTGTTTTCAAGGGAAATCAGGCCTTGACTCCCTTGCTGAGCGGCTTGCAGAGTTGAGGGTATGTTATACAGTGAGTTTTGTTCCAGAGGAAACGTTTGATTTCCTTTTGAATGTGGTACAGAAATTCTTCAGGAGGTGTGAATACTTTGAGAGTATGCCATAAGACACTCGCAGCCATCTGGTTGACTATTAGTACGCTTCCTCTAAGTGAAGACATGGAACGAATGCTGTTCCATTTACCTAGCACCTGTTTAAAACGATTGTGCAGCAGTCTCCAGTTCAGTGTGTTATATATTTTGGTGTTGCCAAGGTGCACACCTAAGTATCTTTGTCCTTCGCTTCACCAGGTACATTCGATCGGAGAATCATTTCTAGACTTCCATCTGCCTGACCACAAGCCCGTGGTTTTTGCAGAATTTAATTTGACCCCTGAGGGTTGCATATAATCTTTGTGCTTCCTCGGTTACTGTCATTTCTTTTTCATTTCGTACTATTATAGTGACGTCATCGGCATATGCATAAGGTAATTTTTTGATGTAGCTCTATTATTCTGGTTCATTTGGAGATGATGGTGTCGTGTACTCTTTTTAAGAACGGTTCTATGGCCAGTGTGTATAATTGACCGGAGAGGGGACATCCTTGTTTGATCCCTCGAGAGTATGACAAAGTGCGAGTGAGCCTGTTGTTGATTTCTAAACAGAAGTGTGCATCTCTGTAAAGCAATTGCACTGTTTGAATGATGAGAGGACCATAGCCAAATGCCTTTAGAACTTCATAAAGGTATTCGTGCTCTACCCTGTCGAAAGCCTTCAAGGCTGACGAGAGCTAGATCTTCATGTTGGCTGTTTGCGATGTGGATGAGATCTCTTATTAAATGAAGGTTATCATGTATTGATCTTTCTGGGACAGAGTACGTTTGATGTTGGCCAATAACTTCAGATAGTGTTGGCTTTATTCGGTTTGCTATAACTTTGGAAATTATTTCGCAGTCGGTATTAATTAGGGAGATTGGACGCCAGTTTCGGATATCCGTGTGGTCTCCCTTCTTTGGTATCAATCGTGCTACAGAGGTCGTGCCGGATTGTGGGAGGCCATTAATGTAGGCTTCTTGCAGTGTTTCGAGGAGAAGTGGTCCGAGTTGATTCCAGAAGACTTGGAAAAACTCTGACGTGAGACCATCAAGGCCAGGAGATTTGTTCTTTGGCAATGTTGTGCATGCGGTTTTCAGTTCATCTAGCGTGATTTTCTTTTCTAAGTGGTTCCGATCTGTTGCAGAGATTTTTTTTTGTTTCTTTCAGTATTTCGTGAATGGCATGATGGGATGTTCCTTCAGTGCTGTATGCATTCTTGTACTAGTGTAGGATTTCAGAGGTGATTTTACTTGGATCTTCTGTGATGCTGTCATCTTGAAATCTGATAGCAGAGATGGAATTTGCTGCCTGGCATTTTTTTTCCAAAGAGAAAAAATATTTTGTGGGGGCGTCTGAAAGATTTATTTGTGTATGCCGCGATTTAAGTATGACACCTTTTGCCGATATTTCTGCCTGTTTTTGCATGGCTTGGAAGGCAGAATGATGTTCAGGGCTTTCCTCTGGGAGATACTTGAGCTGTTCTTCAAGTTGTCGGATTCTATTGTTCTTCTGTTGATTTTTCTGGTGACTGTAGATCTGCGTAAAAGATTTTATTCATGATTTTAGGTGGGCCACCATGTTTTCATTGGTTCTGTATCCACTTTCGATTGAGTGAGGTTGGTTATTGAAGCCTGAGTGTTTATTATATAAGCTGGATCTTTCAGGAGAGTATTGTTGAAGATCCAATAGGCGCGTCCTGATTTGGATGCTTCCAAAGATAATGAAAGTTGCAGCTTGACGAAGCAATGATCGGAAATGTAGGAAGGGATGTGTGATATGTTTCTAACTAGGGGGCAAGATGTGTTTGGAAATGTAGTATCCGTCGAGTCGTGCTTGGTAGAGTGGCCTATTTGTCGATGTGATTGCTGACCTCCATGTGTATGATTTCTTATCAGGATGTTGATGCCGAAAGACGTCGATGAATTCATTATCGTTTACCAGTGTTTGAAGTTTGTTTGTTAATTGACTACGATGTTCATCACACTGAAATCTGTCTTTTTCTTGGTCAAGAGTGCAATTAAAATCTCCTGCTATAATGCCATGTTCTTGGTCTATACTAGAAAGATGGTTTTGGACGAAATCCAGGATTTGTAATGCCAGAGCATCCTGCTGCGGTATATAGATGTTGAACACATGCAGGGTGTTATGGTTAGGTGCTATTATGTGAGCATACAAGGCATATCCTGGTATATCAGCAATTACTTTTCATTTGTAGGGAGATCTATGATGTACACCTAAGCTAACTCCTGCTCCATGATGTTGTTTGGTTGCAGAGTGCTGTAAGTAATAAGGCCACTCTGCCCATCTTCTGGATTAATTGGATGAGGAGTTGATGTTTGTTTCTTGCAGAAGTATTAGGTCTATATAATATTTTTGTACCTGGTCAAGGACTATTCTGTTGCTTAAAGCAGAGGCACATCCTCTTGCGTTGAAAGAGAAAAGGCTTATAGATATTATGATTTATGAAAGTTTGATTGTACGTTTAATCTAGTATTGGTTCTGGTACTGTGTTTGTAGCCCATTAATTAGGTAGTAGATTCGCTTACTCCTGTTTATCTCTGCTCTGCTCTTTTTACATTTCAGTTTCGAGTGTAGGTCCTGAAGTTGAGATATTAGTTCCGGGATTCTTGTGGTGTAATTAAGGGCTATAGTTAGTTTGTGAGGAGAACCTCGCACTTTCTGTATGAAGGATGACAGCTGCTTCGTGGTTAGGGGACCCTCGGTGTGGGGAAGTTCGCCCTCAGCTTCCTCTTCTTCTAGGTCGTCATGTGGAAATACAGTTTCCTCATCGTCTGTGGACTCTGTTTCTCCATGACTGGCTGCAGGTGATGAAAGGCCATTTTGAGTAGTTTCTTCTATATGGTGAGGTTTTGAGTTAGTGGGAGGCTGGGTTGGTGATTCTGGTTGCTGGGGCTGGGGATTAATTACTTTTAATTTGTTCGTCCTTGTCATCTCTGTTGGGAGGATCTGTGTTTTCGAGTTGTGAGACTTTGTTATCAGAGCTTTGGATCTCATTACTTGGCAGGCGTTCAAGAGCGGCATGAGCGTTGTCTTTTTCAGTTCGGGATTTTCTTTCCTCTGAAGTTCGTGATGAGGAGAGAATTTTTGGTTTACTTTTTCCTATGCTTTGATTTTCTTCATGTACGATGTTATTCTGTTCAACTGGTTTGCTATTCTGGGCTGAGATGTTTGTTGATGAACTGTTGGTAATATAGGGACATTGTTTCCTAATGCGACCGTCTTCGTGACAGAAGAAGCACTGTGATGAGGAAGATAAGTAGAAAGTATAGGTTATTCCATTTATGTCCGTGTTGATTAATTTTGGGAGGTCGTGTAGTGCGTCGTTGTTTGGAAAATGCATTAATGCCTGTCTTCGAAAGCTTTTGACATGGGCAAATTCGGGGCTTCTTCGTGGCTGCTGACAATGTGCGTATTTTTCCTATGACCGAACCGTATCTTGATAACATGGATCTGATGAGTTGATGAGGAATTTCAGGAGGAACATTTTATACTGTTACTTTTGTTGGGGCCAGTGCTATTGGGGCTGCTTCGAAGTGATAATCGCCGATATCGACTCCTTTTTGCAGTACCGTTTGTGCCCATGAGATATGGCTAAAATATACATGCACAGTTCCAGCTACGCGGGAAGCGTCAGTAATGTTTTTTGCGGGCACAATTTTGGCGATCGCCGTCAGATAATCTTCTAATGGGATGTTTTCTTTGGTGGCGAAAATAACAATCCCATTTTCTTGGGAAATGACGTTCGTAACAGTGGTAGTTATTTTTGCATTAATCGGTTTATTTCTGGCTGATGTGGCATTCGTGTGTGAGATCAGTGTTTTGGGAGATGATAGGATATTTCCATTAGATACAACATTAGCATAAGATTTTGAATTGACTGACCTGTTTTCCATGTAAATAGCTCCGGTGAACTTTGCTCTTCCTTCCGGGTCCGAAGTCGTAGAGGGTCTTTGAATTGCTAAATCCTTGGTAGTACATGAATGTGCAGTTGCCATAGCAGGTAATCCTTCGCCGGCTATAGCCTCAGGTGCGGGGTGCAGGTGTCGGAGAAGGAATTATGGCGTCGAAATTGAAGATATATACGAACTCGTACACAGGAGAAGAAAAACTGTCATAAACGCTTATCACTACACTTACGCGTACACGACTAGTGTGAGTAGATAGCTCTCAGCTTGGAGAATATAACTATATAGAAAAATAAGTCCTTCCTTTCGGATAAATGTATAAAAGGTGGGGGAAGGCAGGAGCGGTAAGAACGCACGTGCAACACCTTCACTCTCATCTACAAGGCTGCATATACCACACAGATTTCAGTGGGATCTGCCATATAAATCAAAATGTGCCAAACCAGATTCCGACATACAGTGGAGACTATGGCATACCATCTTGCCAACTCCTTCTAAGCTCTACAAATTTCAGCTAAGAGAAACGGATCTGTGTCCATTCTGTGACGTTTCAGGTACCTTGGTACACACATATCTGACCTGCCCGGCAAACAAAGTGATAATCACCTATGCCCTGAATACTGCCTCTAGCACCTGTAACTACACACACAGCCAAGAAGACTACTGGAATCTAGTAGATTCCAGTAGTAATCCACACAGAAGAAAACAGACACAGAACATGCAATTTCATCTTCATCTGCTCTAAGGCCGTCATATACAGCTTCTACCTAAAACAGACAAGAAGTAACCAGCACCCATCCATCACTGAAACTGCACAAACCCTCAGGCACATCCTCCGTCGGAAACTAAAAAGCAGGCTTCTATTGGAACTTGAGTACTTCAAAGAAACAAGAACTGTGGCGAAATTGCTAGAGGAGTGGAATCCAACTGGTACCCTCTTCAGGATTGACGACGACAATGTGCTTCATCTGAAAGATAACTCAGACTGAAACTGAACTGTAAATTTTGAATATTCTTTTATTGCATTCTTTATTATAGATTTATTGCATTCTCTATTGTACACCCGAGAGGAAAATGTTTCTCTCTCTGTAAATATATACTTATATACTTATAATATGTAAATAGTCCTTGTTACCTATCGTCTAATGTATATTTTAACAAGTTGAATAAAAAAAAAATCTATCTATCTATCTATCTATATATATATATATATATATAGTCTATCTCCAATCTCTGACATATATATATATATATGAATGTCCAATTTGTTTGCTGGAAGAGTCCATATTCATTGAAAAATAGTACCAAAATGTAGGGTATTCCCTCTTCAGTAAGCATTAGCGGTCAACTAATGTGCAGGGTGAAAGATTATCGTATATATATATATATATACATATAATCTGCTATTAACATCAAAGCTACTACGTAGCTGACTATAATGTTTTGTCCTGTGTATATATATATATATATATATATTACTATTATTACTATAATTACGGGCAACTCCAGGGAGTCATTAGACTCATCGAGGGAGGCCCCAAATCATATTCATCACAACTATCTGACATTCATACAGTATCTATCATACCTCGCCTTAAACTCATTCACTGTCACAGCATCCACTACAGACTCAGGGAGCGCATTCCACTCATTCACTACTCTAAAAGTAAAGAACCCAGCTCTAACACCTTTACTAACCACACTTTTGCCCAGTTTCCATGGATGTCCCCTAGTCCTCCCACAACCAGCCCTGTTCTCAAAAATATCTTCTGAATTAATTTTATAGAAACCCTTCAGTAATTTGAATGTCTCAATCATATCTCCCCTCCTCCACCTATCAACCAATTTTTGCAACCCACAAATCCTCAACCTGTTCTCATACGGTTCATTCCACAGACCTGCTATCATCTTGGTCAGTCGCCTCTGGATCCTCTCCACATCCTCCCCATCAAGAAGAAACCTAGGTGACCAAATCTGAGCACAGTAGTCTAGATGGGGTCTTATCAAGGCTCGATAGAGAGGAACAATAACCTGCTTGTCTCTGCTTGTCAACGTATTCTTCAGCAACCAAGTGATTTGATGAGCTGTTTTGGTCACTTTTGCAATGTGTCCCCTAAATTTCAATTCCTTATCCACCAACACTCCTAAATCTCGTGCCTCATCAATTTCCTGTAGCAGGGTTCCACCAATGCAGTAAACTGCTGCCAATCTTTTCACCCCAAAGTGCATAACCTTACATTTTGCCACATTAAACTGACATCCATTCTCCTTAGCCCAGACCTCCAATCTATCCAAATCATCCTGCAAAATTTTGACGTCATCTGCATTCACTATTGCCCTACCCAACTTCGCATCATCCGCAAACAAATGAACTGTTCCTCTCAGATCATTTCCTATATCATTTATGAACAAATTAAACAGCAGTGGTCCAAGAACAGATCCTTGTGGCACACCACTAGTCACAGGCCGTCTTGTGGACTCTACTCCCGAGTAAACCACTCTCTGATATCTCTCCGTCAACCACCCTCTTATCCATCTCACCAACCCTAGGTCCATTCCCATATGCTGAAATTTACTGATTAGAATTCCATGTGGAATCCTGTCAAAGGCCTTGGCAATGTCCAGTGGAATAACCGTAAACCCATTACCCTTATCCAGTTCAGCCGTCACTGTGTTATAATACGTGAGCAAGTTACTGAGGCAAGACCTACCCTTCACAAAACCATGCTGTCCCCGATAAAGTATCCCATTTTCTTCTATCCAATCTTGTATTTTCCTCTTGACTATTTTCTCTAAGACCTTGACAATGATTCCTGATATGCTAATCGGTCGGTAATTTACAACAGCAGTCTTGGAACCACCTTTATGCAGTGGAACTATTTTCCCCTCTTTCCACCCGCTCGGGACTAACCCAGACCCGAGACTCAAATTAAACAAAATGGTCAAGGGTACTGACAATTCTTTAGCTGCTTCTCGTACAACACGAGCTGGTATACCATCCAATCCCACAGATGTATTGACATTGAGGTTATGCAATAGACTACTCACCTCCACTTCATTAACCACAATTCCCGTATAATCTACTGGTTTATTCGTTTCTGCAATGTCACCACCCGGATGATATATTCTTGCAAAGTGCTCACTCAGTAACTCAACTATCTCAACTGATTCAGTTACCTCCCTACCATCGGCATTCTTTAAAATCAATCTGTCATGTACATTTTTCCTTTTACTTGCTACATATCTAATAAACTGTTTAGGATTCTCTTTAGCCTGCTTGGCCAATGTTCTTTCGTAATCCTTTTTTGCTTTTCTTACCACACTCGTCACCCTGCTGGCCTGCGCTTTATACCGTTCATGTGCCTGCCGGTCACCCTTCTCTTTAAATTCCCTCCATAGTTGTTTCTTTTTTTGCAACTCAAGCTTAATGGTTTTATTCATCCATTTAACCCCTACTTGATTTATTATTCGGACTCTAGGTATACAGTCAGTCATTGCTTCATGCAAGCACTTGTTAACTACCTCCCATGCACTATCAACTTCTAGTCCTTGCAGTTGTACATGCCATGGCACTGAACCAATTAAACTCCTAAGCTTGTCATACTTTCCCGCCCGATAATTCCACATTTACCCTGTCTTAATTGAAAATTCTACACTTTTAGCCACCTCCCAAGTTAAGACCCTATGATCACTCTCACCGATTGGTGGCAATGTGGTCATATTTGTTACAGCCAAATCCTCAGATGTAATTACTAGGTCAAGCACTCTCTGACCCCTAGTATTTTCCATTACATGCTGTCGCAGATAGTTATCCCTTAATAACCGCATAAAATCCAGTTCCTTCCTCCCGTGTGTCCTCTCCTCACTCCAATCAATGCGACCATAGTTGAAATCTCCCATAATAATCACCCTCCTTCCACCCATTTCTTCTATTTGCTTGTGCATACTGTCACCACCATCTTTTCCATCACCTGGTCTATAGCAGCACCCAATTGTATATTTAGTTCTGCTAGCCACAATCTCACACCAAATGGCCTCAAATGTGCTCTTTTCTCTATCCTGCAATTCAACTTCTATTCTCCTTGGCTGGAGCTCATCAGCTATCATCAACAATACTCCTCCCCCCCCATTTTATTCTCTCTGTCATTCCTGAACACACTATACCCATCACATTCAATCCCACTAGTTATATCATCTACAGTCAGCCATGTTTCACTAATACCTATAACCTGTGGTCTGGAAGTGCCAACCATGGCCAAAAACTCTTCCTTCTTGTTCCTAGTACTCCTAGTATTAGTGTACATGAATTTAAGACCCCCATTAGCCCCAACCCTACCTTGATGCCTTATATTAACTATCCCTCGCTGATTTGTTGTCCTTATTTGCTCTGGCATGTTATATTCATTCTTACATTCAACTGCCTCCATAAGGACTGTATCTCTACCCCCCCCCCCCACTAACAAATCTAGTTTCCCTGAATTTGCACATCCACTACATTCAGCAACACTTTCTCAAGTCTTCTTACACCGTAACCATTCAAATGCAAGCCATCCATCTTATATAGATCCTTTCGCCCATCAAAATTTCGCCCATTAAACATCATATATATATATATATATATATATGTTTAATAATTTCAATGTTTATAAACCGAGACAATCTGCATAGATATATATATATATATATATATATATATATATATGTATATATATATATATATATATATATATATATACAGTAAAACCCCTTTTTTACACTTTTCAGGGGACTGATGGAAAAAAGTGTAGATAGAGGGAAATTTAAAAAAAAAACGTTTACATAAGGCTAAAAGATGATTTACTGCTAGTATGTGAGTCTACATACCAGATTGCAAAATTTAATAACTGAAATTAATAACTGAAAATAAATGAATTTACAATTACTTACATTTATCTATTTAAAATAATTTTTATTTGTTGATTTTTTTTTTTTTTTTGAAGTGGTGCAAATTGCTTTGCATTGAGTTCAGTGCTTGGACCTGTTTGTTTACTATCGTGTTCAAAGTGGACACGGAGAGTCCAAGATCTTTTACTAAATATACACGTGTTCCGGCATGCCAATCTACACGTCGCAGAATTGCAATATTTTCTTCTACCGAAATTCATTTTCTGTCTTTTTTCTTCATGTTACTAACATTGATAATCCTCCACCGCAACTTGAAAGCAACTTTCACACGCTAAATTACGTAGCAGAAATTCTGCGATATCAATTCGTGCTGTGATTGAAAAATCACGGTATCGCTCATCACTACATTACTGCGGCAAGCGAGCAGGTCACCGTGATTGCGGAAATGAAACTACAGCCGAAAGTAACTGACGCCATCTGGAAACAGAAATACGCAGATATATATATATATATATATATATATATATATATATATGTTATTATTAATGATTGCCGGTTAAAGTGAATAATTAGAATTAATCACTTTAACCGGTAAAAGTGAATAGTTCCTAGAGGAGTTTGGTAAATGTAATAAAAACATGTTTATAGCTTTTATATATAGGTTTTTATATTCTCGATAGAAATTGTGACAGCTTAGGTTAGGTTAGGTTAGTTTATAATGAAAAAAGTAAGGAAAGTACTTCTTTTGCACTCAATGAAATCAGAAATCATTATAAACTGAACTAACCAAACCTAACCTAACCTAACCTAAACTAACCTGGATGTCGCATGTCCAATCAGAGTGTAGTCCTAGTTTGTCGTGGCCAGATTAATAGGGATAAAAGATAAACGTTGTTGTGGGCCGAGCTTAATGATTGAGGGCAGATAAATGGGGATACAAAATAAAAGCTATCCCCATTTATTTTGTTAATGTTGTGGGTAGATGGAAGGGGATTATAGATAAACGTCGTTGCTGTACCTCTTTCCCCATCAATGGAGAAAAACATTGATCAATTCCTCTCTAATTTATCTATTATCCCCATTCATCCGCCCACAACAACTTTTATGTGTATTTCCATTTATCTGCCTGTAATCATTAAGCTCGGACCACAACAACGTTTATCTTTTATTCCCATTAATCTGTCCACGTCAAACTACGACTACACTCTGGTTCGACATGCGACATCCAGGTTAGTTTAGGTTAGGTTAGGATAGTTTATAATGATTTCTGATTTCTGATTTCATTGAGTTCAAAAGAAGTACTTTCCTTACTTTTTTCATTATAAACTAACCAATAAAGGTTAGGTTACTTTAGTTCAGGTTAGGTTAGGTTACTTTATAATAATTTCTGATTTCTGATTTCATTGAGTGCAAAAGAAGTAATCTCCTTACTTTTTTCATTATAAACTAACCTAACCTAACCGAGGCTGTCACAATATCTATCGAGAATATAAAAACCTATCTATAAAACCTATAAACATGTGTTTATTACATTTACCAGATTCCTCTAGGAATTATTCACTTTAACCGGTAATTAATATATACATTGGATTGATATGTGTGTATATATATATTTTGTTTTTCAGAGAGCATGTGTAGCTCAGTGGATGTGGAGTTTGAACACCACTGCGCCTGACCCCATGAAAGAAGACTTGGTTTCAAATCCAGTCAGCGACTAGAGGAAATTTTTCTAAGCCTATTTTCGACCGGTTCCCGAGTTAGTCGATCTCTGGCACGAGCAAGCGAGTTTTTTCTTCAGTAAACTCAAGAAAATTGACAGTCGAACCCACGCTATTTTCAGACATTAAAAGTATTGTGTTAAGGTTAGGGAACACGAGATGGCAGCACTTGTTGAGCCGTCTCTTTAGTTCATGCTGCTTAATTAGTGATAGCCTTTGGCCAGCTATTTCTGATTGGGTATCAGTGGATACTGAACCGCTGCTCATTGTCCAGAAGTTTGATAAGGCTTAAACGGCCTCGCCCACTCCCTATACGGTAATAAAATGGCGTTAGCTGATTTTATTTTTATTTTTCCTTGTTATTCGCACTTTTGTCAGATTAATTCAGAAGGAAAGCTTTGCTTCATTTAACGATCGTTAGAAATTCGATTGTCCAATAAATATAAGGTTCAAATTAATAATAAATTACCCCTTATGAATAAAATACCAACACGACGAATACAATTCTTTCATAGGAGGGTGGGTCTGAAAAGTTCTCGACCACGACCATAGATAGCAAAAATATCGGCAAGTGTTTTGTCTAATTTGGTACATCTGTCCTAAGCGTCCATGTGAAATTGCAAGTCATTCTATCAAGTAGTTTGTTTTATACAGCTGTCTGAAGCAAACGTGTTCTCTGTATCCATTGAAATGGATAAAATTGAGTATCGTGCAGTTATAAAATTCTTTGTAACAGAAGGTTTAACGCGAAACAAAATTCATTCGAAGTTCATAAACGTTTATGGGCACTCTTCTCCTTCGTTTTCGACAATTAAGAAATGAGCTGCTGAGTTTAAATGTGGCTTTAGCAGCCTTGAAGGTGATCAACGTGTAGCACGTCCAAAAAGTAGACTTAACCAAGAAATCATTGATTAAATGCACAATATGGTATTGAATGACCGGCGAGTCAAAGTGTGCGTGAAATTAATGAGACGACAGGTATTTCAAAAGAACGTCTTGGATTTATTTTGCATGAAGAATTGCAAATGAAAAAGCAATGCGCAAGATGGGTGCCGCGCTTGCTCACAGCAGATCAAAAACCTATTCGGATGAAAATCTCTGAACAGTGCTTGGAGTGTATTAAGAAGAATAAAACTGATTTTGTGAGTCGATTTATTACAATTGATGAAATTTGGATTCACCGTTGCACTCCAGAATCCAAACAGTGGGGAGAAGCCGGTTGTTCAGTGCCAAAGAAGACAAAGTCGGTTCCATCAGTAGAAAAGGTCATGGCGTCGGTGTTTTGGGATGCTAAAAACATTTTGTTTATTAGTTATCTTGAAAAGGTAAAACAATAACCGGCGAATATCATTCCGATCTTTTAACCAAACTAGATGAAATAATTCGTGAAAAAGACCAGGTTTGCATGAGAAAAAAAAAATCATTTTTCATCACGACAATGCACCTGCGCACAAAGGTGTTTTGGAAATGGGAAAATTAAGGGATCTGCACTATGAATTGTTGTAACATCCACCTTATTCCCCAGATTTGGCTCCCTCTGACTTCTGTTAGATCCTGAATGAAGGAATCTTGCAATGAAATAATTCAGAATCCAACATAATAAACTTACAAAAAAGAGAGAAATACCAACACATCAGCTGTAATTAAAAGTTTTGCTTTCTTTATTTCATGTACCATATATTAAATCCATTGTGATCATATTAAGATTTTATTTAGAGTATGTCTTAAAAGAGGGATAATCTGACTTAATTTAAGCCTTACTTAAGCTGTGTAAAATTAACTGTGAGTCATCAAATAGTTACTAAATAATAATTATTGGAAGGTATTAAACCACACGTGTAACGCTGGCGGCAGTTGCTCAAGCGGAACGTATATTGACGCAAATTCTGGGAATACAAGAGCATAACAGCGTCGGGAAAAAGGAAAGGATGAACCCAAGGAGTGAAAACATATGGGTCTTGTGCAAAGGGGACGGGGGAAAAAGAGGGCGCTCTAAGGAGGAATATAAGGGGATCTCTCTTGTCGTATCGTTTTCCTGTTTGGTGGCTCGGAAGTTAGCGGGAGTTCGCATAAAGGTGGGGGGGGGGATGAAGCGTCTGTGCTAAGATAAGATGTCGGACAGCAGGCTTTTTTGAAAATGGAGAAGGATTCTACGCAGAGCTGAAAGTAAAAATGTCCAGTCCTAGCAGAATCAAGCCGTCGCTGGGCAGTCCCATCGAGTTGTTCCTGAAACGCAAAGATTTGAGTCCGTTTTCGCAGAAATAATGAGGGTAGCGTAACCCCTACGTTGGCGTATGGACAGCCAATAGACAAGAAGTAACCAGACGTACACGTGGTGCTGAAAGACGCGGAAAAAGTTCGATAAGGTGAAATTACTCTATTTTATGTATAAGATTCATTAGAAGAGAGAAGATTGTTTGCGAATGTGAAATTAAGAACAGTATTCTAAAGAACTCTGTGGACAGTCTCTAATTAAAAAGTTAACCTCCTTTGAGAGAGTAAGAAGAATTGTTTGGAAAAGATCTTTAGTAATTGTATGTGATAGGATTAAATTAATGAGATCAGAACTGTGGAATTTAGTAACTGAGTAACATTAGAATTTTTGTTTATGTTATCTTATGAATAGCATTACAGAATGGAATTTTAGTTTAACTTCATATCATTTGCTATCTATCCCAATATGCAGTTATTGTGTTTCGCATGCTTTATGACCTTTAATTAATATAGAATATGTTAACCTCTTAACTCGAGTTTCATTTAGTATTGAGTCATAACTGAGTGTATAAATTTTGTATTCTGTTTAGATATTCCAACAAACATATCCTATTTACCTAAACCTGAGTCATGCTTGATTGCGATTCCTAACTACCACTTATAAAAATAGAACCTATTTTGGTGGGAAGGAATTAGTAAGTGTATATAATTATAGATTTAGGTCACGACTGCAATAATCTGAATCTATACGGCAGTGTTAAAGATCATTGCGTAAGAACGCCTCAGAATCTAGCATTTTCTCCCTGAGTAAGAATCCTTTTCTGCTATAGGATACTGGCTGGCACAGCAAAATATAAATTCACCAGTATCCGAAGAGGAAACCATCCTAGATATATGTATATTAGACCCGATATCTGAAGAAGTAAAATAGCGATAGAAAGATAGAATAGGAAGAGATAAAATCAGAAAATATAGAGAAAGTAACAACATAGCAATAGAACAGCCGGTAGGATTTTAATTGAATAAGGATTACAATAAGAAATGATATAATCAAGTAACAAACCAATTAAGTATAAGTCAGTAAAATAAAATATTTAACACTTCTATCTCTTCCCAAAACTAATACTCTTCCTCGCTGGTCAGCGTTTTTCTTCGAATCAAGGAGATTGCAGTTGTAGAGGGGTATTTTGCAGATCATATTGAGAACTACTACAGGGACTGGATAATGGAACTGGAGCATCGCTGGAATAAATTTATTAGTCTTAAGGGAGATTATATTTAAAAATAAAAATAATTTTGAAATTATAAATTCTTTTTTTTCAGGCTGAGAAACTTTCGACACCACCCTCGCATATATGTTTCTATTTAACTCTGACATATTTGAATTATGTCAATGAAAGCATTTGTTCTCTCTCTCTCTCTCTCTCTCTCTCTCTCTCTCTCTCTCTCTCTCTCTCTCTCTCTCTCTCTCCCCCGAAGGAATTATGCAAAATATGACATCCTTTTGTTTTGTTGTTGTGTAGGTCCTCAGGATGTGAAAGTCGAAAATGGCGACCAACTCGTCATGTGGTACAGAAGCATGTTGCTGTTGGGTTAACCGGGAATCACCGAAAAGACGTTACAGACATTTCTTTATAATTTCTGAGATTACTCTCATGGAAAGTAACGTGTATGCACCCAAAAAAATTGTAATGGTGGTTAATAAAGTTACAGAGGATTGCATGTTGCTCTTTTTTTATTACAATTGTGATAACGAACGGAGGCAAATCCGCATAGAAAGAAGTCAGTGGTTCATTCTGTGCTGTCCGCTTTTGACAATTCCCCCTCTATGACTACAAATACTTATCCTTCATCCACCCCACCCCCTGAAAGAAGGAATCAGGAATTAAGCTTGCGCGGCAATAATTGAGCTTTGCGTTGTGTATCGAAGGCCGATGCTCGCTCGTCTAGTCAAAGCTGCCTTGGCTTGCTCGGTTGCAGGCGCTTCCAGGTCCTCGCTGCAGAACTGTGATTTCATGCGCGCGCATAACCATTTCCGCTCCCTTCACGTCGTCTTAAACACAGACCATACGTAGTCAAAGTAGCTCTAGTTAGTGAGCAGCTTCAGCCAGCCTTTACAAGTGTGCCTGTTGCTGGGAAAATTAAGCTACAACCAACGTTTTTATGACGATGTTATTGACCAGTTCATAGAAGAACCGTAGGGTACAATTTGTATTCAAGGAGCTAAATTGAAAAAGATAGAATATCATTTGTAAAATAAATGTTGTATTTGTATGATTAAATGTACATAAATTTCTAAATATAGGCAACCCTCGTATAACGCGGATGTTAGGTTCTACAAAAATGCTGCGTTATATAAATCGCGGTATGCGAGACTCAGATCACATAGAAAAAGTAGTGGTTCCGAAATCGTTTTTTTAAGATTAAATAAACAATGACATATCCAATAAAAAATATTTTTATTTAATTCAGGTAATTCATGTGAGTTAAGAAAATAAATAAACTGAAACAAATACATGGTATAAAATTATAAAAAATTATGAATTCTACGTAAACTTCATTGCACATAATACATAAATGTTTTAGGCAGAATAAAATAAAGTGGATATTTTAATCGTCATCAAGACAGGCATTTCGTAGGTGTTCTTTATTTACGAGTGGCCGGACGTCGTCATCACTTGAAATATCTTGGACATCATTTGTATAATTCTCATTGCATGCTTAAGCTGATTTAGTTATCAAGAAATCAGTAATAAAACCTTGTTTACCACTACGCTGCAATTTTTTATTGATAATACAGAGATAAACAAATATCCAATTGTCTCGTAAATTTTCCGGGGCGCTCCATTGGGAGATCATTATCCATAAAATAACTTTCCTGCCAAGTCAATTCCTTCTGCTAATTTCTTTAAACTGAATTCTTTAACGTATTCATTACAATCAGAATCTTCGGCAGAACTTTCCCCACTAATTGGTTCGACGCCATCTATTAATTGTACCGGTTCCTCCTCATTTAAATCTATTTCTCCGTCAATTAATTCACTAATTTTGCTTTCAACCATATTGCAAAAACGCTCTAAATGGCCATTACTATAAAAATATTTTTTTTACATAAAAAAAGCATTACATATTGTATGTAACTCCCAAAAACATAAAGTGCTCAGCCTTGAGATTAACACACTCATGATTTTTAATGCGTTTTACTGGCAGAAAACGAAGACAATTTTCATCAATAAAAACTTTAAACGGTAAACAATTGAGGTACATGCCTGCTAAGGGGTATTTTCCCTAATATAAATTCCCTACTTTTAACTACATGCGCGATACGGGAAGACGCAAATTTAACGTAGATAAAATGTGATTTTTAAGTCGCACGTTGAACAATATATGAAAAGATAAAGGGTTACACAGTTTGTACACCGTCTTATATCGAAACCGCGTGCAACAAGGATTACTACAATTTGTAGACCGCGTTATATTGAAACCGCGTTGTATAAGCACCGCGTTATACAGGGTTACCTGTATATAGTTTTAAATGGTCAGTAATTCATTATTCCACTAATCAGACTTCAATCACACCTCTCATTCCCTGAATGATAACAAGAGTAAGCGTGAATTTCAAGACCAACATTCGCCCCTGTTCATTTATCATAATGAAATGACATTTCTCTGTACACATTTTAATCTTTCTGATTCATGATATACGTGAATGGAGGACATTGGGGTCCAGCAGTAGATAGAAAGGAACTGAAGAGAAAGATAATTATTTTCATGAAATTACATATCTCAATGGGCATAATCAGTGCAAATGCAAATTCGGATACATATACAGTTGTAGTTCCGCAAACCACACGTTTACATTCATCAAGCGAGGAGCGAATACATTGACAGCCTCGAGTATGTCAGACTGCATCACGACGATGTGCCTCTGAGAGCCGAACAAACAGACAGGTGAATCCAATTTAAACTTAACAAGCTGACGCTGTTTCACGTGAAGCATATCCATCCGGAACATATATATATATATATAATTCTGAACCCTCCCAATCTTCAGCGTCCCTTGACTTTATACACTATATATATATATATATATATATATATATATATATATATAAGATTAAGATTTGCGAATTTTAGCCTTAACTCCAATGACCTACCTACACTAAGCCCACCTACTTCTCTTCTTCCGCCACTCCTGTGTCGCTGGGTCATTCCTTCAAGCCCACCACCATTGTTACAGCGAATACATCATCGCAAGCATTTCAGGCGTGGGCCCGTTCTTGAGGATTAATTGATGCCAGATGGATAAATGCAACAGAGTTTCCCGAACTCCGATTTACACTTCCGTCATTTAAAAGAAGTCCCTGTGCCTGTCGCTTCGGTTTCTTTTCACCGTCAATTTATCTGCGAGATCAGCCACAATTCAATTCTGAATTGGCTCGCAAACGAAGTGGGTGAATGCTTGCATGACAGATTATCAGGATATATCGGTGAACCTTGGGAATTCTGAACCCTCCCAAACTTCAGCGTCCCTCGACTTTATACACTGCCGGTTTTTGAACCAATTGCAAGGATTTTGAACCAATTGCAAGGAAATAAGGTGTTCGTGAATTAGGCAACGTAGTGGGTGAACGCATAACATAACATATTATATGTATATATACAGGGTGTTCGGGATAAATTTGACATATTTATAATTAATTATATTTTTCCGTAAGTTACATGTATTAACACACACTTCTCTTCATTTAAAAGTTTGGACCCTTCTTCATTCATATACAAGATGTCAGAAAGGATGGATAGCTGGAACCCACCTGAATCATGGAAGAGAATAACTTGTATCATGATGATTCGTGCCCGCCATCAAAATAAGGATATTACGACTGCTGCCCAATGCTCCCTGAATACAGTAAAAACAATCAGGCATGAACTAGAGATTTGCAATGGTGACTACGAGGATGTAGCAAGAAGAAAGATCCCTAGCAGACGATCTGATTGCGTTCGTACAGCAGAATTCCTCGCAAATCTGCAGGAACAGGTGTTGAAGAACCCTGGCATTGGAATTCGGGCTTTGTTCGTGGAGTTGCTAACTGTAGTCAAGCCCTGGATAACAAGGGTAGCCAATGGTAGGCCGTATGTATGGCAGCAGGATTCGGCCCCTTGCCACACCTCTGGGAAAAGTCAAAAATGGTTGTCTGAAAATTTCTACGACTTCACCAGTCCAAATGTTTGGCCTCCAAATTCCCCAGACCTTAACCCCATGGATTATTTTGTATGGGGCGCAGTTGAAAAAGACACCAATCGCACTTCCAGTAATACAAAAGCCCAGTTAATGGATAAAATTAAAACAGTTTTTGTGGCCCTTCCCAGGGAGACTGTAGCATCAGCTTGTTCGAGGTTCCGAAGCAGAATTGAAGCTGTGATCGATGCTAATGGTGGTTATTTTGAGTAAATCTTTGTTGATAGTATTGTAATTAACTCTGCCTGTAATGTTTTTTTGTCAATTCATTAAATTTAATAGATACAAAGAAGATTTTCTTTTTCCTTACGAAACTGTCAAATTTATCCCGAACACCCTGTATATATAACTATTTTCGGATAAACATATGATTCACGCTGATATAAACATATGATTCACGCTGAAATATGGTTCATTATAAACCCGTTAAGGGACGAGTTGGATCCTGTGAGCAGTTCATCATGAGTATTCAGACATAATCGGTTCCTGAGCCACCACGAGAAATGCTCTTCTTCAATGAGATAAAAAGAGGTGTTGAAAGCCACAGGCCAGCAGTCCTGAGAGGATGGATGATGTACTTTGTCTCCTGTGGAATTGGATAAAAAGTTTCTTGGAGGGTGATGTGAGTTAGAAGAACAATGCACTGACAATATAGCAGGTTTTCCTGCAGAGATCCAAAGGGACCAATGTAGCTGCTGTGGTCTTTCGACTTTCTTAATAAAGTCGTAAGCAAATGGAGATGGATGGTAAAGACACGAATATTACTCCCGTATGAACGAAAGTCGTTTAGAGGATGGCCGAAGTTTTCCCAAGAAAATTTCGGCCATCCTGTGAACATACAACAAAGTCATTTTTATTGGCTTTTGTTTTAATATTCAGAATCTGTGGAATTTAAAGAATTTTTTGCTACGAATGTGTTCTTACACAGTTAAACCTTAAGCAGTTTCATTGATACAATGAAACAGTTCAGCGCATGTTATAACTCCCCCCAGAATAAGAATGACCAAAAGCATTTCTCTGAAGGAGTGATGATTCGAGAATGCACATCGTCCGAAGGGTAAAAAAGCCAATTGAATTCGAAGTGATCTAATTACTTCACACTGTCAATACTGTGTGAGATCAGTACTCGTCAGCTAACCGCTAATTCACCTCCTGGGAAAGAAATGAAAGAAAACATCAGAATGTTCCTGGTAATATTATACAAATAGGAAAAATAGGCTGAAGATTCTGTTCAATAACTACTTTCTTAAATTATTATTATTATTATTATTATTATTATTATTATTATTATTATTATTATTATTATTATTATTATTAATAATATACTGAGATACGCTATAACAACGTATGCTTTCTGTGCACCCTACAAATTAAATAGATTAATGTCGCTACAGTACAAAATGACAAAACTGATCTTTTGGGAACAAAGAGAAAATCCCGACCTTATAAACATTGCAATGGCAGAACACAAAATACTGACAGCAAAACATTTATGTCACTATGCAGCCTTGCTAAAACATTATTTCGAAGCCAACTACAGGTCAGTTAGAAATATATACCGTATAACAAGACCTCAGACTACTAATTATATCACATATAAATACAATAATCACTACGGAAAGGCCACGCGAAACTTCTACATCCCAGACATCATAAACAAATTACCTTTTGAATACAGAAACCTTACAAACTACAATAGCCTGAAAAGAGCTCTAAGGACATACTACGAACAAGAAACACGTACCCAAAATACCATACAAACTTAATAAAACACAATATATTCGCTCAGGCTTCCAGTTCAGCGACGCATCAGTACATTCCAATTTATTGTGTGTGGGGGGAGGGGGGGGAGTGTGTGTGGACGTGCGTGCGTGCGTGTGCGTGTGAGTGCGCGCGCGCGAATTTCTCAATCACAGATTCCGTAGCATCCTAACACAGCAAAAAAAAAAAAAAAACAATACATAATAACCAACTGGTGTCATCCTCAGATAAGCTTACATTTAAGCTTCGAGGATGAAAGGAAAAAAAAATTAGTTCTCATCCAAGATGGATCATATGTAACGAAATGCATGTAATGTACGTATCACAAGAAAACCAATGTATGTATTATATGTAAACCAATGTACGTAGTGTAAATATCACATGTAAACAAATGTAAGTAATGTATGATATGTAAACAAATGAATGTAATGTATATAATAACTGTAACAAATGTATGCAATGTAAAAAAAAAAATTATTTTCAAAGTAAATCATGAGTTTACACCGTATGTTTGTGAAAATAAGGACACATAATATTCAGATTGCATATGTGTAAATACTGTTGTATAATCACACCTTTTCAAACTTGAAAAAAAAAAATAGTAAACCACAACATGTAATATTATACAACTTATGTAACTCTGAACAATATAATTGTAAATTATTATTATGATTGTTATATAAAAAAAAAACCTGTTATCATCATTACTATTTAAATCTCATTATATGTAGCACAAAGTGCTGAACCTTGTAAAATAATATACGGAATAGATGATCATTGTACGTATGTAAATATTTGAAGGAACAATAAAAAAAATAATAATAATAAAAAAAAAAAATATATATATATACAGAGAGGGCGCAGTGTAGGCATATGAACGGTTACATGGTCGTATCGCTCATCCCGTTTTTATAGTTTTAATGTGGTTCTAACTCCTGTTTTTAATTTAAAAGTGTCATAAAGAAATTTTACTTGTCACGTTGAAGACAGTGACATATAATTCATCGAAATCGGCCAAGTGGAATCCAAAATCTGAGTGTGCTAAAAAAATTGAAGTGTACACCGCGGTTGCTAACGAGTACAGAACAAAGGACGTCACCATCTTTGCAGCTGTCTAGAGGAAGAAAGGAGAGTCATGAAGTGCAACAAGTGTCAGAAGGAATTGCCGTCCGACGGATGTTACATAACCTGCAGGAAATGCCATAGGAATCTTCACTTTACATGTTCCGGACTTTCTGAAACAACCTGGCAACGCAAATCCAATGCCAAACGACAAGAATGGAAGTGCCTGAACTGTAGAGAGAACAAAGAAACGCCACCACCCACGACGCAACTGATTACGCCGGAGGCAGAATCGGACGATGAACTGAACAGACAACAAAACACCGGTGAGTCTTATAATTTGAGTTCCGTTAATTTATTACAAGAAAAAGGTTTAGAAAATATAAAAGCCAGCTTGGTAGATCTTGTCCAAGAACTATTTGATAAACAGAATAAAGAAATAACAAAAAAATTAGCGAATATGAAGAGTTTGCTCAATTTAATAATTCAAAAGTCGAAGAAGTCTTACAAACGGTAAAAGACATTAAAACCAGCATTAACGCATTAACCGAGAGGCAGCACAAATTGATAAAAGACACATCGGAACTCCGTCAAGAATTTAATTCCCTCAAACAACAATACGAAGTTTTAAACCAACAACAACACAAAGAAGACCTTGTCATAAACGGTCTTCCAGAAACCGAATCCACAGAAAATCTCAGAGACGTAGTTCTAAAGTTAGGCCATGCAATTGACATCCACTTACAGCATAATGATATTCAGACCATAAATCGGTTTCCCAGGAAGAACAGAAAACAAAGTTCACCAAGACCGGCACCAGTCATAGTTCGTCTGACAAGCAAGGTTACAAGAGACAATCTCATAAAAGCCAGCAGACTGAAAAAACCAGTAGTCAAGGATTTAAATGCATCGCAAGACAATACGCCAATCTTTCTATCTGAGTATTTAACTCCTTTCAATCAGAATTTTTTGTACCAAGCAAGAAAGGAAAAAACAGAAAAAAAGTATAAATTTTAATGGATCAACGACGGCAAAATATTCTTGAAAAAGTCACAGGCTTCAAAGTCTATACAAATAAAAAGCTCAGAAGATATAGACAGGTTGCCAAAGTGAAACAAAAGACTCTAACTTACTTAAATACAAAGAGCTGATTCCAATCTTTGAGTTTCTTGTTCGGTTTAAAACTATGTGCGATTCAATATCCCCTTAATTTAAGTAATGACTCTAACTTAGTTCAATAAGAAGATCTCAACACAACAAATATGAATGTGAACCATCAGATAGATGTAATTACATCAGAATACATCAGTAATTATAATTATACTTTCGAATCTCTTCATGCATGGAAACAAAACACAGTACAAGCGAGAGGTCTCTCAATCTTGCATATTAACATCACAAGCATCCGAAAACATTGGTTATTATTACAGGCTTATCTGAGGAATTACACTGATATTATTGATATATTGATTCTTACAGAAGTATCCATAACTAATGACGAAGCGACTGCTTTCCAAATTCCAGGCTTCCAACAACATAGATCATGCCGCCAAACAAGAAGAGCGGGTGGAATACTAATATTTATGAAACAAAAATTACTAGCAAAAGAAATGGCTTATCAGTTTGAGCATGCTGAAACCCTCTGCCTCGAAATCATTAATACCACGAATACACAGCATCCCATAATACTAAATGCTATTTACAGGCCACCAAACCTAAACATGATAAAATTCATGACGAACTCAATTGCTGGCTTTCACGCCAAGAAATATGCTCAACGAAATACCTAATGATAATCGGCGACATAAACATAAATATTGCAAACGAAAACCAGAACAACACTGTACAATACCTAGACACACTATCCATGTACAATCTAATACCAACAATAACATCATGTACTAGAGAAGAAATATTCGGAAATACTATCACTGCCTCCTGTCTAGACCATATAAACGTCCGGGCATCACCAAATAGTTACACTGCATCAGTCATAAAGTGCAAAGTAGCAGTGCAATCCGATTTTCATGTTTGGATATGATTTCTTTTTTTCATCTCTATCGTGGTGGTTCTAACAACCTTTCTCCTCGCTTTGCTGCTATCGCTATTCTTCTGCGTTCCATGGTGACTTAATTAATAATAATTTATGAAAAAAAAAAAAAGCAAATCAAGAAAACTCACTGCAAATCGAGCAGGTGTCTGCACTGTACCTATACTTTCCCGCCTTACAACGGAGCACGTAGTTGCCGTTTGTCTGTTCGGGAACCGAAATTCTGTTCGGAAACCGGGACATTTTTTGTTCCGAAAATATGTTCGGGAACTGAATTGTTCGAGAACAGAGGCGTTCGACCACCGAGGTTCCACTGCATTAACAATTAAAGCGATATCCAAATAACGCAGCTTTAAAAACCAAATATAAGATAACAAGTAATCGCCTTACGACGCAAATAAGAAATGCAAAAGAAACTATTACAGAGACAAATTAACCTCTGCATGAAACAAACCTGGCATCTGATCAACGAGTTGCTAGATTGTACTCCCAACATCACCACCTCTGAAACCATAAAACACAGCTTAATGAAAGACGCAAAATCTATACAAGTAGCAAATGACTTTATCCAATGCTTCGTAGACTCCATCCAAGAACTGCATAGAAATATCCCTCCTATCTCAAAACGTGATCCCTAATTGGACCACAATCAAAACAGACATTATGGTTCCCAACCATAAAAGAAGCAGAACTTCTCTCTGTAATACAACAAATCAAGACAAACAAACGACCAGGAATAGAGGTTATAAGACCTAAGGATATCAAGTAACAGCAACATGCAACTAGCTTAGGCCCTCTCCTACTAAACTTAATAAATAAAATATTTAAAACCGGACAAATACCAAGTATGTTAAAGACTTCCATAATCACACCCATATACAAACATGGAAAACGAAATTTAATCAGCAATTACAGACCCATAGCAACATTATCAATTATCAATCAAATTGTGAAGCTGATCGTACTAAAGAAACTCACAGCATATACAGAGAACTTTCATATTATCTACAAAGCACAATACGGTTTTCAGAAAAATAAGGGAACAACATTTCGGTTGGAAGATTTTATGGACGCAATTAATACCGTCTTAGATAAAAACAAAATTGCCATGGTAGTCTTGGTAGTAAAGCATTTGACACACTCGCACCTCAAAACTTATTAGAAAAGCTACGACATGTTGGAATAGATGGGCCTCTGCACACGTGGTTTAGAAACTGTCTTCAAAGAAAACATATCACACGTATCGGGTCAAACCGAAGTAGAGAGCTACCAGTAACCTGTGGAGTGCCATAGGGAGCTGTGCTCTCTCCAACTCTCTTCAACATTTACATGCACGATATTAACCAGCTACTTCTCAACGGCAAGGTCTTCCAGTACGCAGATGATACAGCTACGAGTTCGTATAATATCCATCCATAATAATGCAAGCATAGTCCAAACGAATATGTAGCATTACATAAAACTACTCACTGACTAGCTCACCAATAACTCCATCCACCTAAACTCTGACAAAGCTCAAATTTACGGTGGATTTCTGAATATCGTTGATTCTCAACCAGTTGATAATATATATATATATATATATATATATATATATATATATATATATATATATATATACATATAAACATCCGATATCCGCTCTCCAACACAAAAGACACACAGAACAGTAAATCCACTACCATCACCTAGGTTGAAACAATACGATACCCTGGAATTTACTTCGATTCAGATATGAACTGGAATAGCCACATAAACTATATACACAACAAACTCCGAACAATAACTGGCAAACTCTTCAGGTTAAAAGACATAGTTCCGACATGCCTAAAAACACTAATATACAACGAACTATGCCAAAATATACTAGGTCATGCTATAACAACGTATTCATTCTGTGCACACTACAAATTATATAGATTAATATCATTACAACAAATCAAACTACAGGTCCAGGAATCGATGGCATAAGACCTATGGATATCAAGTAACACGCAACTAGTCTAGGCCTTATCCAACTAAAATCAATAAATAAAATATTTAAAACCGCACAAATACGAAGTATGTTGAAGAACAGCCATAATCACATCCATATACAAACATGGAAAAAGACCATTAATCAATAATTACAGACCCATACCAACACCACGAAATATGAATCAAATTATATAGCGGATCGTACTAAAGAAACTCACAACATCTACAGAGAACTTTCGTATTATCCACAAAGCACAATATGGTTTTCAGAAAAATAAGGGCATAACATCTCTCTTGGAAGACTTTACAGACGTAATTAATACTGACTTCGAAAATGATAAAATACAAAATACATAAAGTACGAAATGCTAATACTTATCTTTTGGGAACAAAGAGACAATACCGGCTTTATATACAGCGCAATGTCAGAACACAAAATACTGACAGCAAAACACTTAAGTCACTATGCAGCTATAATAAAATATTATTTCGATGCCAAGTAAGCCAGAAATACCTACCGTATAACAAGACCTCAGACAACTGATTATATCATATATAAATATAATGATCACTATTGAAAGGCCACACGAAGCTTTTAGATTCCAGACATGTTAATTAAAGCAACTTTTGAATTCAGCAGTTACTTAAATTAAAGTAACTCTTGAAAACAACAATAGCCTGAAAAGAGCCTTAATAACATACTATAAACAAGAAATGCATACCCTGCATACCTTGTAAACTTAATGAAACACAATATATTGAACAATATATATTAGTTCAGGCTTTTCAGTTCAGCGACTCGTCAAGACATTCCAAATGAATGTCTCAGCTTGCAACCTCGAAACTTGTTAGTAAGCTTATCTGAGGATGACATCGGTTGGTTATTGTTTATTGCTGTGGGTGGGATGAATGAATTTCTCATACTACGCCCATAATGTATATCAGACCTATCAGACATCAGACTCCCTCCATCACAGCAACCAAACCAATAAACAATAACCAATCGGTGTCATCCTCAGATAAGCTTACTAACAAGTTTCGAGGGTTCAAACTGAGGCATTCATCTCAACCGAGATGCACATAAAGAAAAAAAATCCAATATTACATTAAGCCAAAAAAAGTATAGTATATATAATTTATTATTATTGTATACTGAAAAAAATTATTTTATTCAACCGGAAGAATTGCATGAATTTCATTGTAAAAAAACAGAACAGTATGTTCTGTAAATGCTTAACATATAATCATCGGTTTAATAATAAAAAAGTTGTTGATTTAAAAATATATTATTATTATTATTATTATTATCATCATTATTATAAAAAATCATATTAGGTTTTGATTATACAAAAAATTCCGTATAATCTTCATTGTTACTGTATTTTTCCGTGTATAAGACGCCCCCATGTATAAGACGAACCTTACTTTTGCGAACCAAAAATTAAGAAATCAATATTTTAAACATAAAACAGAACATATTTGATATTTTTTAAAATATTCAAAGTATATTTAGCAATGAGGTAATATTTTTAACATACATACTAAGAAATTATGCATCACTCTCAGTTCCGGGTATATTCTTTTCTTCAACCTCTGCTGCATGTCTCCTCTCTTCTGAGTCACTGTCTATATATATGAGATCATCCTCAGTTCCATCCATGCGATTGTTGATTCCACATTTCTTGAAGGACTTCACCTCTTGCTTGTCTCCATTCCATTAGTTTAAAACCCATTTTCATACATCAGTAATGGTTGGATTTTTCGCTCTTCCTGTCGGTGTCAAGTTATTACCTGCTTTTTGCATCCATATATTCCATTCTTTTTTCTCAAATTGCATGTAAGCTACTGCTACTGGCTGTAGCTTACACGCCATTTGAGAAGTTTTATGACATACGAGTAAAACTGTTCGATTTTATCCTCATAAGCTGGTGGCATTTTCTGAGCTAACTTAGTTCGTGTTCTCTTGGCCAACCCTTCTCTACCTCATGAATTTGAAGCGCCATTTTGCCTTTCCTGTGAAATCAACAATGTTCATTTCTCTTGCAAACTTCTTGCCTCATAATGAATAAGCTTGGTTGACACATTCGTCCTTTAGTCCACGAGGAATAACTGCTAGCTGCATTCGCAAATCCGCTGCAACCGTTTTTGTCTTTTCTGTTAAATGTGCTCGGAACTAATCAAACACAAGCAAAGCTGGCCTCTTCGAGAGACTTCTAGGCCAAATCTTTGCAATCAAAATAGCCATGATCTCTTCATTCATCCAGCCGTTCTCATGGACTTGGACATGAACGCCAGGTGGTATGCTCTGTTTAGAATAGGTTTACTCTTAAAAATAAGCATAGCAAGCAGTTTGGTACCATCTGCACAGCAAAAGGATAGCAGTATAATGTGCCTTTTAATGATCACTTGTTTTGATTGCCACTGTTTTGCCCCCTTTCATATCAACAGTTCTTGGAAGGCACATGAAAGTTGAGAGGCACCTCATCCATATTTGCCATCTGACTTGGTTAAAAAGCATATTTTTTCCGAAGTTTTATGACATTGGAGTAAAACTGTTGGATTTTATCCTCATAAGCTGGTGGCATTTTCTGGGCTAACTTGGTTCGTGTTCTCATGGCCAACCCTACACTCCTCATGAAGTTGAAGCGCCATTTTGCCTTTCCTGTGAAATCAACAATGTTCATTTCTCTTGCAAATCTTTTTGCCTCATATTGAATAAGCTTGGCTGACACACATGTCCCACTCTGGCGCTGCTTCATAATCCAAGTCTTAAGCCTCTGCTCCAATTTGGGCCATTTTGCTGGTTTTCCTCTTCTAGGCCCTCTTCTTTGGCATCTTGAATAGTTGTTCTTCCTGTTTTTCCACTGTCTTATCATACACTTAGTGGGAGGAGGTCTAAACTGTCTCTCTGAAGCTGTATTTCCATGCTGTATTGCGTAATTGATAACTTTTAACTTCAATTTTGAAGAATATGACAATCGATTTTCATTTTCGGACATTTTTATGGGCTAGTGCTCAAAATCTCGTTAATGCATTAATTTACCATGTCAACTAGTTGCAGACGTATTAAAGCTTTCAGAGTTCTGAATGGTTTATTCAGAATCATCCTTTAATGACGTCAATCGACAGAGTTAACAAAGGCTAGTGATTGGCGGAAGCCTGTTCGCCGAGACAAGGTACTGGCAATTTTGCCACGGTAACCGCGGGTCTCTAAATCGGTTACCCACCCGTGTATAACACGATCCCTAATTTTTGGTCTTAAAATTTTAGAAAAAGTATCGTCTTATACACGAAAAAATACAGTAACATGTGTTGTAAATATAGAGGCAAAAATATATTCTTCTTCTTCATGTAGCTTCCTCAGTGAGAAGGTGCAGCACCATGTCCTTCCAGTTCTCTCTGTTGGTGGCTTTCCATTTTGATTCTGCATAGCAATGTGATCCTATCCATGATCTTATATCTTCAAGTCATGTCCTTCGTTTTTTACCTCTTGACTCTTCCAATAATTTTTCCTTCTAAAACTGTTAGTATCCTCTGTCCTCCTGCTGAACCTCTCAATACATGTCCTGCCAATCGCGTCTGTCTCTGGATCATTTCCTGTAATAAAGATCTCTGTGTTCTCATTCTCTCTAATACCTCTGCATGTTACACGCGCTCTGTCCATAAGATTTTCAGGGCTCTTCTGTAGCAACATATTTCAAAGGTCATTATCTGTTGTCTTACTCTCTTCTTGAATACCTAGGTTTCACTTCCATATGTGAAAACTGGCCGAACTAATGGTTTTATCATTCTCTTCTTTGTCTCGATACCCACAGAACTTCTGAGCAGATCTTTAGTTTTCTAGAAGGCATCTTTAGCTGTGGCTGTTCTTATTTTTATTTCTTTATCTTGCTTTCCATCTGCAGTAAAGTAGGTGCCTAAATATTTGTATTCTGTTGTATGTGAAATATTGTTTATGAATATTTCTGGCTCGGATCTGCTTTCTTTTGAGATTTTCATAAATTTGGTCTTTTTTGCATTTATATTTAATCCAAACTCTTTACCTTTTTCAATTAGTTGCTGCGGTAATTTGACTATTTTGTCTCTATTTTCTGCTATTAGAATGATGTCATCAGCATATCTAAAATTGTTGAATTTTATGTCATTGATACTAATTCTTATTTTTTGTTTTTCAATCTTTTTCATCACTGTCTCGCTATAGATATTAAATAGATTTGGTGAAAGGATACAACCTTGTCTAACTCCTCTTTTTATTTTCACTTCAGAAGTCTCAGAGTTAAACAGCTGCATTTTCTGTTTGATGTAAATCATTTTTATAAGCTTAAGTATATGATCTTCTATGTCTAATTTATCTAATATATTAAACATTTTATTATGTTTTACCTGGTAAAAAGCGTTCTGAAAGTCTATGAAGCATATTTTAAATGTTCCTCTTTCTTTCAAGTGATCTTTCTATTAGTAGTTTTAGTTCCAGTATAGCATTAATGGTTTCCATTCCTCTTCTGAAGCCTTTCTGTTGTTCACTCAATTCACCGATTAAAACTCTTCCAACTTCTTTGTTAACAATAGTTAAAATAATTTTAGATGCATGGGATATTAGGCTCACAATTCTGTAATCCTCGCAATTTTGTGTCTTATTTTTCTTTGAAATTGGTATGCAGAGAGATGTTGTAAAACCTTCAGGTAATTGTATTGTTTTATATATCCCGAAAGGATTCCACTAAAGTTTTCTTATTATAGCCAATCAAAGCTTTCAGCAGCTCAGCTGGGATATTACCCATCCAGGAGATTTATTATTAGCAAGAATCTTAATTACGTGTTCTACCTCCTTTCTTGTGGGTTAAGTGGTATCTGTTGTTACATTTAACTTAAGTGTCGCGAATCATCTGACATGTTACCATTATTATCATCATAGACATCTGATAAGTTCTCGTACACCCATCTTCCATTTATCTTTTCCTTATCAATGATTATGTTTCCATCTTTGACATTGATATTATTAGACTGTGCAGGTTTTGCTTTTCTATTAACTTCTTTCACTTTCAGGAATACGTCTCTGGTTTTGTTTCTATTTTGTAATTCGTCTATCTCAGTGCACTGCCTATTTATCCAAATTTCTTTCAATCTCCTGCATAACTGTTTGATTCTTTTATCCAATGTTTTATGTCTTATTCGTTCTTCTTCATTGGCCCTTCTTTTCCATGTTCTTCTTTCATCGATAAAGTCGATTACTTCTTGTGTTAAAGTATTATTAAATTTTTTAATTGAAATCCAATGAACAAAATGAACCATGTGAAGCACTTATTGTTGAGATTTGTAAAATTATAAGTTGGAATATCAATCAAGATGATAATTGTGTATGCGTAAATATTTTAAAAAATCACTAACAAATTATTATTATCATCAGACCAAAATACATCAAAGAACACTGAACTAACTATGTCCAGTAATACTAAAACTGTTAAATAAAATCTAGGAAACGGGACACATACCTGAAACACTAACGACTGCATTAATCACTCCCATATATAAACAGGGATTAAAAACATTATAAATAATTACAGACCCATCGCAATAATATCTGTAATTAACCAAATCATTGAGTGCATTGTGTATCGCAAACTCTCCAATTACACTGAAAAATTCCAAATCATACCAAAAACACAATTTGGCTTTGAAAAAAAATAAAGAAACAGCAACACTTCTTGAAGATTTCACAGACAAAATAAATGCTGCACTAGATAAAAACAAACTAGTATTAGTCGTTTTTATTGACCCTAACAAAAGTGTTTGACACATGAATACACAAAACCTTGTTGAACAAACTAACATATATCGGAATCGGAGGTCATTTACTGAAGTCGTTCGAAGCATATAAGAAAAACAGAAAGCACATCAAACGTATAGGATTCATTTGTTGATGGATCTGCCCGTCTGTCCATAGTAGGACAATTTACAGGAGCATAGGACCTAGTACACCCAAGGTAGCATAAGAGGTGAAAGTTTGTCTTTAGGAGAAGGTGACCAATTGTGGATTTGGTTGAATGGTTTGTAGGTAGCAGCCAGTTTTTATTTCTTCAAGATTTTTGAAAGACGATCCGAGATGCCGTTGACATACAGTATGGAAATCCTACGGGTTTGTTCTAGTCTTGATTGATGTGGGGGGAAGTGACTGCTGATATTTTGCGTTGTTTTAGGATTGTATCCATTTTGTATGGCGGTATTTTTGATTATTTCCAATTCTTGGTTTAAACAACCTTCGGAGGAGTAGAATCTGTGTGCTCTCGTTACTAATGATTTAATGATGCCAAATTTCTGAGATGAATGCTGAGCAGAAGAACTGTGAATGTAGCGTCGTGAAAAAGTCGGCTTTCGATAGACATAGATGGAGATGGAACCATCTTTTTTTCTCTGGATTTGTACATCCAGGAAGGAGATACCCAGTTGAGATTCTTTTTCGAGCGTGAATTTGATCTGCGGATGAAGAAGATTGATTTTATCTAGGAACAAGTGTAGTTCTTGTTCATAATGACCCCAGACATCAAAAACGTCATCAACGTATCGTAGCCAGATTTTTGGTTTCCGATTAAACGTGAAAATTGTTTCTTCCAGGTGTTCTAGAAAGAGGTCGGCTAGGTTTGGAGATATGGGAGACCCCATGGCTGTTTCTTTCTCTTGCTTGTAAAATTTTCCTTTCCAGGTGAAGTATCCTGATGTAATAACAAATTTGAATAATTCGACAATGTGGGATGGGAATATCGTTTCCTTATGGGGCGTGTTAGTGAAGTCACCAGACTTCACTGAAGCTCCCTAACACTTTATCACCAGAGCGGACAACTGAAATACCACTGTTGTCCTAGATACTAATACTTATGACCGAAAAATGGATGTACTACTCCGAGAATGTTTCAAAGAGAATGAACTATTTCAAATAATTACATTTAATAATGAAAATGTGGTAGAGTTACAAAATAAGTTATCAAGTATGAAGTAAGGCGTACAGTTTCATTCACCACAATTACAAATGCTCAATGTTCCCTCCACCTATTGCACGGACAACCTCAGGCCAATAGCTGAATTCATCCCAAACGCGTCTGAGAGTGTCTTCTGTCACAGAATTTACTGCAGCCGTGATTCTGGTTCTGAGCTCATCCAAGTCAGCGGGTAATGGAGGAACATAAACACAGACCTTTACGTATCCCCATAAAAAGCAGTCACAAGGTGTGATTTCTGGATATCTTGGAGGCCAAGAGTGCAGTGCCAAGTCGTGGGTTCCCGTGCATCTAATCCAACGCTGAGGCAATGTTTCGTTTAGAAACCGACGAACTTGGAGGTTCCAATGTGGTGGAGCTCCGTCTTGCTGAAAAATGTAATCATCAGATTCTTCATTCAGCTGTTGAAGTAGGATGTCCTGCAGCATTTCAAGATAGGAGTTTCCTGTAACAGTGTTTTCCTCAAAAAAGAAAGGACTGTAAACCTCTCTAACAGAAACCGCGCACAAAACATTAAGTTTTGGTGAATCATTTTCGTGTTGTAAAATTTCATGTGGATTCTCAAGTCCCCATATGCGAATATTGTGGCGCGAAACTTTACCGCTTAGATGAAAGGTTGCTTCGTCACTAAAAATCAACTTTTGTAGGAAGGTTTCGTCCTCCATGTCCTCTAACAGATTACCACAAAAATATGTTCGTTTTTTTGTCACCTACACGAAGAGCTTGCACCAGTTGCAATCTGTATGGCTTTATAAGCAAACGTCGTCGTTACACAAGCCAAACAGTCGCATGAGGGATGGTAAGTTCTCGGCTAGCACGACGAGTGGACTTGCGCGGGCTTCACTGAAAAGGCTCTTGAATTCGTTCCACATTCCACTCTGAGATGCATGGTCGTCCAGGATTCTTTCCCTTACATAATACCTTTCCCTTACACCCTGTTTCTTGAAATTGTCGATACCAACGACGAATGTTTTTGTTCAGTGGTGATCAATTCTGTAACGTCGTCTAAACGCACGTTGAACCGTAATCACATACTCAGTCTTACTAAATTCGAGAACCCGAAACGTCTTTTGTTGACTAGACGCCATTTTCTCATTATCTAAGTGTAGCAGCTATTTGGGCGCTAGCAGTGGCATCTAGCGGTCGTCATATCAAACTCTGGGCCAAGCCCGCTCCCATGGTACAAGTCGCATTCATTTGTGGTTCGTGGCTGCAGCGATATACAATTTTCAAATTGGGACATTCTGTTTGAAACACACTGTACATACACTCAACTTGATTATGATCCTACAAAAAAAAAGACAGCTCAAGAAACTAAACAAGCTACTAGATGAAACAATTTCCATAGGTCAAGAAACAATAAAAAAAACTCAGGACATACCATGCTAGGCCTCCTAGAATATACGGTCTACCTAAACTCCACAAGAATGACTTTCCACTCAGACCTGTCGTGGATTCTTTTGGCAGCCCGACTTACAAATTATGAAGATATTTATCTAAACTTCTCCGTCTTCTCATAGGCCACTCAGCATCATCAATTAAACATTCCACAGAATTTCATGCAAAAATTAAAGACATTCAACTGTTGGACACTCACATGCTAATTAGTTTCGACATTGTCTCCCTCTTCATTAACACACTCCATAAGGAAACGATAGACTTGCTAACTCAGAAATTCCCACCCGACATTGTCGAATTTTTCAAATTTGTTTTTACATCAGGATACTTCACCTGGAAAGGAAAAATTTACAAGCAAGAGAAATAAACTGCAATGGGATCTCTCTTATCTCCAAACCTAGCCAACCTCTTTCTATAACTCCTGGAAGAAACATTTTCACGTTTAATCCTAAACTAAAAATCTGACTACGATACGTTGACGACGTCTTTGCTGTCCGAGGTCATTCTGAACAAGAACTACACTTGTTCCTAGATAAAATCAACCTTCTTCATCCGCTCATCACATTCACGCTCGAAAAAGAATCTCAACTGGGTATCTCCTTCCTGGATGTACAAATCCAAAGGAAAGAAAATGATTCCATCTCCACCTCTGTCTATCGAAAGCCGACTTTTTCACGACGCTACATTCATAATTCTTCTGCTCACCATTCATCTCGAAAATTTGGCATCATTAAATCATTAGTAACGAGAACACACCGATTCTGCTCCTCCGAAAGTTGTTTAAACCAAGAATTGGAAATAATCAAAAATACCGCCATACAAAATGGATGCAATCCTAAAACAACGCAAAATATCATCAGTCACTTCCCCCCCCACACACACATAAACCAAGACTAGAACAGACCCGTAGGATTCCATACCGTATGTCAAAGGCATCTCCGAACGTCTTTCAGAAATCTTGAAGAAATATGAACTGGCTGCTACTTACAAACCATTCTACCAATTCCACAATTGGTCACCTTCTCCTAAAGACAAACTTTCACCTCTTCTGCTACCTGGGGAGTACGAGGTCCCGTGCGCCTGTAAATTGTCTTACTATGGACAGACAGGTAGATCCATCAAGAAACGCATTTCTGAACATCAAGACCATATACATCTCATCGAAAAGCAGAAATCTGGCTTCGCACAACACAAAACCGAAAATCCAAACCATAGGATCCTTTGGAAAAAACCAAACTTCGACATAGTTCTTCATATAAACATGAACGTTTATATAAAGAAAGTGCTGAAGCCCTACATCACAGACTCGTAATGTGAACTGACGTACTTACTATCCCTAAAGTCTGGGAAATTGTCATCCTGAATTGTGTAACATAATTTTGTATGTCATCTCATTTTAATGTAATCAGGTTTTTTTCATATATATTTTAATTTATTTCTATAATACGCTACTGCACGCATAGAGGGACTCCATTGTAAGCATGCGCCCTAACTATATGTGATTCCTACTATTGTTTGTATTAATTGAAGATGTCCTATGATACTTAGGACGAAATATTTACTTATGAAAAATCTTATTACTGTGGTTGCGTGTGTATGTTTAGCCATGAGTGCTTCTCAGGTTTCATTATACAATAAACGAAACTTCGCAGGTCGACAAAGGGCTTACTGTGGGTGTCCGTCTGGCTGGAGTCACGATTTTTTAAAAATCAGAATTAACTGTTGTTTTCAAATTATATCAAATGGTGAGATATCCCTAGTGTTTACTGAGTGGACAAATAACCCACTTATCAGACGATCGCCATCGTCTGAAAAGGCTCTTTCGGGCAAATGGGGAAATCGCTGTGTGCAGTAGACCGAAGTATTTCTTGAAGGTTGTTCTTGACCCATTTCTCACTGGACTATGTACGTTGAATTGAAGAGGATCGGTACTGGCAGTCGCATGGCTACACATAAAATATAGGTTTCGAATTAAGTGACCGGTGTGTGTGTTGATCGTGAAATATATCACATGATTGACGTTCAAATACATCACATTTATGGAAATTCGTATATAAAATACATCAAAATGCTAGTGAAAGAACAAAATTACTATTAATAAGAGTGTTATGATAGACTTAAAGTGGAAACAACTGTGATTTGCTATGCTTACACATAAAACATTTTTTAAATAATTAATTACTGGTTCTGAAAAGTACCAAGGTTTCCGTTAATCAGGAGTGCTATAATGTAAAGCATCAGTACTCAATAATAAGCATGGTGGAAAGACTTCGGCAGATGAAAACAGAGTATTTATTTGTTCTTCATCAGCATTGAATTGAAGCTGGAGAACCCCATATCTTCGATCTATACAGCTAAAGCTAGAGTCCCACAAGTCTCTGCTCTTTTGCCCGCTCTCTATACATAAACGATCAACTCCCGCTGACTGCCAATCGGGTACACAGTTTTGCTGATGACAGCGCATTGCAACCCTTCTTTTCGCTTGACAAACCCTGCAAAAGAAATCACCATAACGTCCAGAAATATAATCTCCACTATCTTAAATTCAGATCTTCAAAGTATTCATCAATTGCGATTGCATAACATTATCAACTTCTCTGCCAGCCAAACATATTATTTCCGTAATAGCTTACTGAATATTCTAGATTCTGTTCAGAAAAGAGCAGTTAGATTGAATGTCAACCACTTTCCCTCACCAACACACTCCCATGAGATTCACACACGTGTTCATTCCCGCAGTTTCTATAAATAGTTCTATGGCCGCTGTTCATCAGAACTGGGGTCAATTATTCCCAAACCTTTTTGCAAATCTGTTCAAACGCTGGCAGCAATTTACCAGCACAATCTCACAGTTCAACTCCAAGCCCACAGACCAAATTTCTCTTATTCTTCATTTACCAATTCCACTGCTTCCCTCTGGAACAATCTTTCACCTCATGTGATTCTCAAGGAATACAACTCGCAGCTTTTCAAATCTAATTTGAAATATATTTCACGATAATAACGTACCATAAGCTGACCAACTTTTTCCGGCCCTTCACTACACAGCCCATTTTAAGCGATAAACGAATCTTGACTGCTGCTTATTGGAAACATGACAGATTTCTATTAGTGATTCAAATGGCTCATCATTCTTCTCGCCAATCGCAAACTCACGAGTGAATCCTTCTGAGGAATAACATTCTGAATTCCAGTTATCTGCCGATAATGATGTTGATAACAACGAAGTATGAAGAATTTTTGGAAACTATTTCTCATCAATCATAAAATTTTATAGAACAATTTAGCACCATTTCAATGATTTTATTTTTTTGAATTTTAAAAATATGTGGAGGGGCGTTTCCTAATCAAAGAGTGGATGTTTTATGATAAACAAATAATTTGACTTCTATGTGACATGGCACTTTCTTCTGCTTACAGTACCCCAATGACTTCCAGAATTACTTCATTAAGCAGTGTTGCTTGGAAATGTCTTAATAAATTAAAAGAAAAAAATCAAGTGTAGAGTTTGTATTGTTAATATAAACAAATACCTGTTGAAAATTCCGTTTACTTTTCCAGTGAAAAATAAAAGGAGTTAGAACACTGTTCGACAGCCGTCAGGCAGTCGCAACAGTCATGAAATTGCCGATTTCGTTTTTGTAGCAAGAATAGCTCAGATTAGAAATTTAATGTGCTGAACGTAATCATACTCTACAACATTCACTGAATATCAAAACGTCAGTTTTAATTCAATTAATGATAAATAATTAATAACTACGTGCGTCAAACAGATAAAAATTATAACGATGAAATAAGCTACAAAATGTAGTGTATATTTTTGAATTATGAATTACAACAGCACGAATTCATTTTATTTATTCGATTATATTTTATTCCATTTTTCTTCATCCTTTTATTAATTCAACGAAACTGATTTTTGCTGTAAAAAGAAATTTCGCCCAATTCATGTCACTTGAAATGAGTAAGGATTTATGTCTTCGCCTCAACGAATGTTTTAGAATTCAATGATTTTTTTTAAAGTTTGTATTGAACAGGAGTTACTGATTTTTTTCTTTTTATTTATAAGTTCGTTTTGTAGACAATGAAAGCATTTTTTCCCATTTCAGAATCTCTATCTGCAGAATCGGCGCTAGGGGTCTTTGGCCGCAGCATGCAATTTCTATCTAAGCGCCCCTGTAACGATCCGGGCGTGTGTGGTTCTTTTCCGATAACAAAAATGTAAATTATTTGAAATTTCTTAAATAAATTTTGACAGAACAGCTACACGTTGGATCGCTAAATGTAACGAACCGGGGGTGTTGAGTAGGCAGGATAATCGTTAAAAACCCGAATATTCAAACAATTCTTAAGCATTAAAGCAAATTTTGATAAAGCCACTTCACTTTAATCGTTGAATATAATGATACAGGGATTATAGCCTTCTCACCGACCCGAATCACTAACAAAATTAGAATGAATTTTAATTAAAGTTAAAATTTATTTGAACTAAAGTTTAAAAAATTCTTGCATTTTACAAGTTAGTAAATTCTTAGTAACTTGTAAAAATCTTTTAATAATTTTTATAATTGGAACTATCTTTTAGGAAAATAAAAGAAACTCAAGATAGATGGGAAAATAAGAAAAGAATTCAGAAATAATTAGAGCATTTAATATAAGTATTCAAAAAATAACATCTTTACAGAATAAGAGAAAATAAATTAAATTACATAAATATACTTGAAATTTTTCTAATTAAAATTTTAGGGTTTTTGATTTCATATTCACCAAATTAGAAATAATGGTCTTAACGTCTAATTCCGCACATATATCATTTCCAGTAGCTATTAACGCCAAACTAACAAGTCTTTTTTGTGACATACTTGTTCTTAAGTAGGTTTAATCAATTTCAACTTGGAAAAGGAACGTTCACCGCTCGCTATACACTAACAGGCAGGGTTAATAGTATTCTTAAAGCAATTGAAAAGTTAGCGAAAGATAAATTATTGGACACAATAAAATTAAGAATATAGAAATGGTTTTGAATATTTAAATTATCCTTCCGAAAAATAGCCCGGAAAGCACATAACTCGTCATATAATTCTATTGCATTTACGTCTTTATTGTCGCCGTCCTTCAAGAGAATCTCTAAATCGTCACAATTTTTTCGTAAATCTTCGTATTAATTTGTAGTAATCCATACAAGAAATTGAAATTATCATAATATGTGTTTACTTGTTCAAAAGTAAAAAATGTGTTTACTTGTTCAAAAGGTTCTATTAACGAACACATTGCAACGTCTAGAAGTGTATAAAACACATTCACTCTAAATTTATCTTCTGGAGATTGCGACGTTTTATCATGATGCTCATAGTCAAATTGTCGTGTCTTCTTTCTTCGTCGAACTTCCGTACCAGTTTAAAATTATTGTTCTCCATCCACCTCTTCACTCAGTTCTTTTGCCGTTTTTAGAACTTTTTTAAAATTTGTATCTGATCGATACTTTTGTAAGAATATTTTTAAGTTTTCGATTGATTGTAGAGCAAGTGTAATGTTCATATTTTTGCCTTGAAGCATTTTACTCACAGCTTATTCTGTTAAGTAAATCATGCCAAGTTATAAGAGAGCAAATAAATTTGTAGTTCTTTATTTTAGCACATAATGTTTGTGCTTCATGCTGAGTTTCTTTATTAAAATTTTCACTATTTAAAATTTCAAAAAGTGCATCGTAAATTTCTCCTAACTGATATCGTAGAGGGCGGATTGCATTAATTTTACTTTCCCATCGCGTTTTTGATGGCTGTTTCAATGTTAATTTTTTTACGAACTTTAAAAGGATTGCCCAATCTTTGTAAGAGAATGAAAAGAAATTGTATATTTCTTGAATAATTGCAAAGAAACTAATTGTATCTGCATTCACTTTGACTGCATCGTTAATGATTAAATTTAGAGTATGAGCAACACATGGCACGTAAAAAGCTCGAGGATTTTTGTTCAAAAGGAAATTTTGGAGCCCATATTTTTTTCCCTTTCATAGTTGCCGCATTGTCATATCCTTGACCTCGCATGTCTTCAATGGGGATGTTACATTTTTCCAGTTGTTCCATTATTGTTGCACATAAACCACGTCCTGTGGAATCTAATATATCTATAAAACCAAAAAAAGTTTTTCCTGATCTTGACAATTCCATTGTCACAGGAAAAAAAGCGAATAATAATGATCATTTGTTCTGTTTTACTTGCATCAGATGTGCAGTGTAAAATTATGGAATAATATTTAGATTTTCGAATTGATAATAAAATTGTATCCCTGATTGCGTTACTTAAAGTTTCCAATATTTCGTTTTGTCTGTCTTTACTCAAATAGTGTACTATATTGTTTCGATGTAGGGCCCTTTCAACATGATTTTTCCATAACGGGATCAAACTTCGCAAACAGTTCGACTAATTTTAAAATTGCCGTTATTCCTTTCATATAATTTATCAGATGATCCGCGAAAAGCTAAAGTTTGGCTACCAAGGAATTTTATAATTTCAATCAAGCATTCTAAAACACTCGTCGAATGTTTCTTTTCCATTTCATACATGCTTTGAGTCTGCAATCAATAGTAGTTTTGATTATTAAATTTTTATCGAATTCCTTCCATTTTAAGAAATTTTTCATCTTAGTTAAACTAGTCTCATGTCTATGCAAAGTTGTACTTACATTTGTCCAATCGTTATAACCTTCTACAAACGTATTTGATTCAGTAGGTGCAAAACGTTTGCAACAAAAGCAAAAAACAGAATTTAAAGTTTCGGAATAAATGATCCATGTTCTCACACGAGCTTCCTGTTTTCCATTTTTCTATTATAATGGGTGTCGCCAAATTTACGACCATATGTATCGCTGGGATATATTATATTTTTCTTTTGAACAGGCCCCATTTCAATAAAGATAAAAGCCAAAAGGCTAGTTTTCTGGCACTTAATATAGAAAATAAGGGGATAAAACATCCTTTGTTTTTTTATAGCCAGTAAGTAAAACTAAAGATCGATAACTACGATCTGTATAAGTTTCATGCCGAAAAACTATCGGCGAAGGCAATTCGAAGTAAAGGTGGAGCAAGATCCCTCACTATTCTTGATATTTTCTCATAATGTAAAACACAGCTCCTAGGAGATGTATTACTGTTTTACATTATGAGGAGAGGTCACTACCCAGACCGGTTTCAACCTTTTTTTGAGGTCTCATCAGTGAGTAGGTAGACCTGGAAGTTATCAAAACTTAGTGAACAGAACTTACATACCTTCACTATACGAATGCCATAAAGGTGTAATTATATTTTAATAAAGATAAAAAGCCAAAAGGATAGTTTTCTGGCACCTTAATATAGAAAATAAGGGGATAAAACATCCTTTGTTTTTTTATAGCCAGTAAGTAAAACTAAAGATCGATAACTACGATCTATAAGTTTCATGCCGAAAAATTATCGGTGAAGGCAATTCGAAGTAGAGAAAATATCAAGAATAGTGGGGGATCTTGTTCCACCTTTACTTCGAACTGCCTTCGCCGATAATTTTTCGGCATGAAACTTATACAGATCGTAGTTATTGATCTTTAGTTAAGTAGTGGCAAGCTAATTTATTGGTGATTACCGATGACATACTCGTATATGTGTAAACAGAAGCTCGAATGTTTTCTCTGTTGTGTAATTGTTGATGTCATTTAGCCATGTTTCTTTCTTGTAAGAAGCTGAGAGGATTTCTATTTGGGGGCTTGTATATTGTGTATTTGTGGTTGTAGTTAGTGATGATTTCCAAATGTAATGTTTAATGTTTTGAATAACTGACTGTTTTCTTCTCCTGTCTTTCTCTTTCACACTTATTATAATTCATTTGTTGTAACTCAAATCACAGTAATAGTAATATGTGCATTTAATTAGTAACTTAAGTATCCGTGTCGATATACTGTTGCAAATGAACAAACCTAAGGAATAGTTCTACAAATTATCAGGTTAATTCACTTAATTACTGAAAAAAAATAATAAAAATATCGCGAGATTCATTGATATCTTGATTAAAAAATAATTTAACGGTTGAATTGCGACAGAGCATTTTTTGAAATGAAATAGTGTAGAAAACATTAGAGTGGATTTCACAGATTTCTAATTTTAAGATACTTATATTTGAGAAATGTGTATAAAATCAAATCAAACTACCCCTGGCATTAAATAAAATAGTTCTCTTTCTGTGATTGTTCATTTTGAATTTATTTTTCACATGTTGTATTTAAACATTAATAAAATCATATTTGATATTTTGCTAAGTTTTTCTTACTGAATTTTTGAGGATGACATTTTTAAGTTTGCTAAGATGTTTTCAGAATATAATAGTAAACTATTATAGGAATTCAGAGTAAAAACGTTCGAAAACTTGAAGAAAACCCCCATCATTCCTGGAGATTTTTGAATTATGTTTTACTTATTTACTCCTGTTTCTGTTATTCCTCAACGACAGGAGTGTCATATACCATTATCTCTCGAATGTCCTGGTAGGCACGTAATTGCAGTTAATAAGGGGGAGAGTAAGCTAAGAATACGACTGTGTATACACGTGGATGTATTTCTGGGTTTTCGGTGATTGATGGAGTTTGTTAAAAAAAATATATATATATTAAAATGTTCTCTCGGAGAATGAAATTGGTGAGGTGAGCAAAGAATTAGAAATATTTGGGGGAAAAAAAACGTACAAGCTTTTTGAGGGATGCTCTTCTGTTGTTATTTTTAGATGAACAACGGTTGGAAGTCGTATTTGAACTTCTGAAGGATGCCAATGGTCGGTGGACCACAAATAGGAAACACGGCGCTAAATGAAAATGGGATTGGGTTGAGTTGCTTTGAATGAATGCCGAAGAACTGTCTTTAAATCACTGCGCGTGTTTTTTTTTATCCGATTCGCTTATTTTTTGGAAAGAAAAACTCAAGCTTCAGGGAGGGAAGAAACTTCCATTCCCGTATGAGACAGGCTAACTCACCTTCATGTGCAAAGCCCTGATAAAGGCTCCCCGCAGCCTTGATAAAATTAAGATGCTGAAGTCCTTTTCAGCAGTTTCATTAAATGAGGTGTTGAATTTTTCTCTTCTCAGTTTCTGTAGTTTTGTGTAAAGTAAGTATAGTTGGAGTTTTTTTTTTATATATACATTAGCGAATAAACAAACAGAATGGTTTAAATATCACACCCTGGTTTTTTGCAGTGTTCAATTTTCTCGATGAGATGCTTCTTAAAGTTGATTTTTCTGTTTTGGAGTTTTCGAGTTGACAACGTTGTTTTATATAATTTGACCGGAAATTCAATTCTTTTGATATATAAATAACTGCCGCGTAAATGCGATTCGACTATCGACCATTTTCTATTTCATACCTTCCTTTCAACATTTGGGTTGAAATTCACACATTTCACTTGATAAATGGTGTTTAAGTATTGCAAATGAGGGAAATGAAAGGTTTATTGCTAATACTTAAAATAAAACCCATTGTGAAATGTAATGGAAGAAAAATCGTGGGTTTCCTGATAAATGATTTCAAAAACAACATTTTCCTACTTCTGAATAACGTCAAATTAGGTACTGACATTAGTGAAGACTAACACAGAATTTCACAACAGCGGTTGCTTTTGTGAAACTGGTCCAGATTTACTTCTCCTTATACCGTGTTTGTTTAGCTGCAAATACCTTGAATTTTGGCAAAAGCGATTATTAAGTGCGAAACAGAAGCCTCTGGAAATGTATCGGTGGCAAATGATGCAACTTTCTTAGAAGCTGTGGCGATATTAATTACAGTCAGACTTTTACAAGAAAACATTCTCCATTCCATCAAACATGGATATTTTAAATAGCTTAATATTGGAATTGTTTTACTCGTTCCTTATAACACTTTCAGCGAAGAGACTAATAATATATTAAGTAAAGATTCGTTTTTCGCATGGGATTTACTTTGTGGTTCGCCCTTTGTAAACAACGTAAACACCCAAATACTTCCAGTTCATTTCTGAACTACAACCGTCCTTGAAGGAAATCAACAACGTGCTGTGCCCCTTGAGTTTCCAGACCTCCAAGAGGGGATAAAAGTCTTATTCCCATGCCGGTAGCCGCAGTTCTATAACGGTTCACGTGCCGCGATGACCAACTTTAAAGTTTTTTTTTTTTTTTTAAATACCCCGTTTAACTTGAGCTGAATGTACGTGTTTGAATTATTTATCTGCATCGCAGCTTTCTTTTTCTTTTTTTTTTTCTGTTTTTTAAATATATATATTTTTTATTCCTTATTAGATTAATTTAAGTCAAATCAGTATGGAAAGAAAAGTTATTGCTGAGAATTTCCAACACCTGTAGTTATTAATGTTGTATGCATATTTTCTGTGACATTTATCGCAACTTCTGTCAGGATAAGTACATCTTTCTCAAGGTGTAGTTGAGCAGTGTTAACAATGTAAGCCCGTGTTTCTTTACACTGCTGATGTTTGTGTGTATGATGGTGAACTCGATATTTCTGGAATGGTTGTCTGTCCATTTATTCAAAGAGTGAAAGAGTTTGATATTTATCTTTTGTTGATGTTTGCCCAGATTTGAGATATCCATGCTAGAGTTTTAGAGATAATTTTTAATCTTGCTCATAAGGATAGAGAGAGAGTTAATGTACTATATTGGCAGATTGATTAGGTTGGAATTTCGTGCAACTATAATATTACGGTGATTATTAAGAAAGACCTCCAGAGAGTCAAGGACTAATCGAGGGAGGCCACATACTACACACGCACCAGCTATCATACTTATTCTTGAATTCATTCACACTGCTTGCACTCACAACATCCAATGGCAATCCATTCCAATCACGCACCACCATCAGAGAGAAAAATCTAGTCCTCACCCCCTTCTTACCGTCATTCATTCTCAGCTTTCAAGGATTCCGTCCAGTCCTTTCCCACCCTCCATAAACTGAAACAATTTATCAATTAATCCTGTATAACCCTTTCAGAAGTTTGTAAGTCTCAATCAGATCACCCCTCTTTCTCTTGTTTGCTAGTGTCTGCAGTCTACAAATTCTCATTCTGCCATGGTAATCGGTATTCCACAATACTGATATCATTTTAATACTCTGCTTTGCACTCTCTCCAATATATCAGAATAACAACGGAAAAAAGGAGACCAGACCTGCACATAAAAGTCCAACTGAGGTCTTATCCAGGCCTCGTAAAGAGGCAAAAGGACGTCCTTTACATGTGAACGTTCGTTTCAACATTGCAGTTATCTTTTGAATTCTATTTCCAATCTTTACTACATAGCCCTGTATTTCAATTTCCTATCTATTAACACCCACGATCCCTAGTCTCATCATCTTCTAGCATAATCCCACCAATATAATACAACATCGGAAATCTAATCCCTCCAAAGTGAATGACGTTACATTTACTGACATTGAACTGACACCTATTTTCCTATTGTCCACAATTTCAGCCTATTCAAATCATTCTGCAAAGACTGCGTATCACAGCATTACTGATTACCCTTTATCTTTGCATCATCAGCAAATAGCTGATGATGCAAGGTAGGTCAAATCATTCCCAATATCATTAACGTACAGATTCAATAACAGTGGACCAAGACTGATCCTTGGGGTACACCACTTATTATTATTATTATTATTATATTATATAGAAAGAGGGCGCTGTGCAGGCATACGAACGGTTGCAATGTTCTATCGCTGGTCCCATTTTTATAGTGTTAATGTGGTGCTAACTCCTGTTTTTAATTTAAAAGTGTCATAAAGTAACTCTACTTGTCACGCTGAAGACAGTGACATATAATTCATCGAAATCGGCCAAGTGGAATCCAAAATCTTAGTGTGCTAAAAATTGAAGCATACACCGCTGTTGCTAACGAGTACAGAACAAAGGACGTTGCCATCTTTGCAGCTGTCCAAAGGAAGAAAGGTGAGTCATGAAGTGCAACAAGTGTCAGAAGGAATTGCCGTCCGACGGATATTATATAACCTGCAGGAAATGCCATAGGAATCTTCAGTTTACATGTTCCGGACTTTCAGAAACAACCTGGAAACGCAAATTCAATGCCAAACGAGAAGAATGGAAGTGCCTGAACTGTAGAGAGAACAAAGAAACGCCACCACCCACGACGCAACTCATTACGCCGGAGGCAGAATCGGATGATGAACTGAACAGACAACAAAACACCGGTGAGTCTTAAAATTTGAGTTCCGTAAATTTATTACTAGAAAAAGGTTTAGAAAATATAAAAGCCAGCTTGGTAGATCATGTCCAAGAACTATTTGATAAACAGAATAAAGCAATAACAAAAAAAATTAGCGAATATGAAGAGTTTGTTCAATTTACTAATTCAAAAGTCGAAGAATTCTTACAAACGGTAAATGACATTAAAACCAGCATTAACGCATTAACTGACAGGCAGCACACATTGATAAAAGACACATCGGAACTCCGTTAAGAATTTAATTCCCGAAACTACAATACGAAGTTTTAAACCAACAACAACATAAAGAAGACCTTATCATAAACGGTCTATAAGATAACAAAGAATCGCCTTACAACACAAATCAGAAATGCAAAAAGAAGCTACTATAGAGACAAACTAACCTCCTCACAAGACAACATGAAACAAACCTGGCATCTGATTAATGAGATGCTAGATTTTGTACCCCAAACCACCGCCTCCGAAACCATAAAACAAAGCTTCATGAAAGACGCAAAACCTATTCAACAACTAGCAAATGACATTAACCAATACTCTGCAGACTCCATCCAATAACTGCACAGAAATATTCCCCCAATCACAAAACGAAACCCTCCACTTGGACCGCAATCAAAACAGACATTATGGTTCCCAACCATAAAAGAAGCAGAACTTCTCTCAGCAGTACATCAAATCAAACCAAACAAAGGCCCAGGAATAGATGGTATCAGACCTAAAGAAATAAAGCAACATGCAAGTAGTTTAAGTCCTTTCCTAGTAAAACTAATAAATAAAATATTTAAAACAGGACAGATACCAAGTATGCTAAAGACCGCCATAATCACACCCATGTATAAACATGGAAAAAAAATTTAATCAGCAAATACAGACCTATAGTAACATTACTAATTATCAATCAAATTATTGAGCGGATCATATTAAAGAAACTCATAGCATACAGCGAGATCTTTCATATTATCCCCAAAACACAATATGGTTTTCAGAAAAATAAGGGAACAACATCTCTCTTGGAAGACTTTACAGACGTAATTAATACTGCCTTAGACAAAAACGAAATTGCCATGGTAGTCTTTATTGATCTAAGTAAAGCATTCGATACACTTGCACATCAAACCTTGTTAGAAAATCTGAGCAATGTTGGAATAGACCGGCCTCTTCACAGATGGTTTACAAACCACCTCCAAAATAGAAATCATATCACACGTATCGGATCAAACCGAAGCAGAGAGCTACCAGTAACCTGTGGAGTGCCACAGGGAACTGTACTCTCCCGAACTCTATTCAACATTTACACGCACGATATTAATTACCACTCAAAGTTAAGATATTCCAATACGCAGACGATACAGCGATAATAGCCATCCATAATAACGCAAGCATAGCCCAAACAAATATGCAACATGATATAAATCTGATCATAGACTGGCCCACTTAATGATATTCAGAAATCCACTGACTCGACCAGTTGATAACACATATATAACCATCCATCATCCACTTTCCAACATAAAAAACACACAGAACAGCAAATCCACTACAATCACTCAGGTTGAAACAATACGATACTTTGGAATTTACTTCGATGCAGATATGAACTGGAATAGCCACATAAACCATCTACACAACAAACTCCGAACAATAAGTGGCAAACTCTACAGGTTAAAAGACATAGTTCCCATACGCCTAAAAACACTAATATACAAAGGACTATGCCTAAATATACAAAGATACTCTATAACAACGTATGCTTTCTGTGCACCCTACAAATTAAATAGATTAATGTTGCTACAGTACAAAATGACAAAAGTGATCTTTTGGGAACAAAGAGAAAATCACGACCTCATAATCATTGCAATATCAGAACCCAAAATACTGACAGCAAAACATTCATGTCATTATGCAGCTTTGTTAAAACATTATTTCGATGCCAACTACAGGACAGTCAGAAATACATACCGTATAACAAGACCTCAGACTACTAATTATATCACATATAAATACAATAATCACTACGGAAAGGCCACGCGAAACTTCTACATCCCAGGCATGAAAAACAAATTACCTTTTGAATACAGAAACCTTACAGACTACAACAGCCTGAAAAGAGCTCTAAGGACATACTACGAACAAGAAACACGCACCCAAAATACCATACAAACAATGAAACACAATATATTCGTTCAGGATTCTAGTTCAGCGACGCATCAATACATTCCAAGTTGTTGTGCGTGTGTGTGTATGTGTGTGCGTGCGCGTGTTTCGCGTGAGTGCGCGCGCGCGAATTTCTCAATCATAGATTTCGTAGCTTCCTAACACAGCAAAAAAAAAAAAAAACAATAAATAATAACCAACTGTTGTCATCCTGAGATAAGCTTACATATAAGCTTAGAGGATGAAAGCAGAGGAATTAGTTCTCATCCAAGAAGTATCATATGTAACCAAATGCATGTAATGTACATATCACATGTAAACCAATTTATGTATTGTATGTATTATATGTAAACAAATGTATGTAATGTAAGTATCATATATAAACAAATGTAAGTAATGTATGTGTATGCAATGTAATAAAAAATAAAATAATAAAAAATGTAAATCATGAGTTTACATGTGAATTAGAAATATAATATTTTGATTACATATGTGTAAATACTGTGGTATAATCACTCCTTTTCAAATTTGTAAAAAAAATAGTAAACTACAACATGCAATATTACATAACTTATGTAACTCTGAACAATATAATTGTAAATTATTACTGTGATTGTTACTTAAAAAAACTATGTTGTCATCATTACTATTTAAATCTAATTATATGTAACACAAAGTGCTGAACCTTGTAAAATAATATACTGAATTGATGATCATTGTAAATATGTAAGTATTCGAAAGAACAATAAAATAAAAATAAATTATTATTATTAATAATCATTGTACTGGTTTTGGGCAGTACTACTATCACGTCCAGACTTGGTATAGGCCTAAGCCTTTAAAATTGTTTTACCCTATGCCTGTTCTAGTTATCATTTTAGTCATTCTCTGGTCGCAACGCCATGCCACCAGTGTGCTCCGAGGAAAGAACTTTTTATATCATTCTGCGGTAGCCCAAGCTGTTTTAAGTCCTTATACAGTAACTATCTGCGCTCCATACGCCAATATTTAAGAGATGGTGGCGCTGGTAAAACTCTCACTTTCCCCATGCTCCTCCCGTATCTTACTTACTAGATCTTCGTTATTTTTATAATAGTTAACTGTATTATTATGGCTATAGGCTAGGGGGTGCCGTGTTACCACCACCTGCGAATCAACGATCCAAACGTCACCATCTCTTTTAATCACTAAGTCTGGCTTACGCAAAGCCGCGGAGGTCCTATGATGTGGTTCCACCGCAGTCTCACAAACTTTGTTCTTGAAGCGATTGTTCAGAATGGAGACCATGGCATCATGCCTCCTAACGCGTACCTCATGTGTTCGCAAGCAACACTTGGCTATATGAGACTATGTCTCACTGTAGTAGCAGCCAGCCCTATAGCTCGATGGGGTAGTCGTCACTACCCCATCGAGCTGAGCGAGCTCGAGTAGACAGGGCATTGATCCTCGTCCTGATAAGGTCATTATACCCAGGAAGGGGTCTGGTACCATCCCTTACCCAATCATACTGGGGAGGAACCAGATATGATTCTTTTAAAGGAGCACCATCTACAGAACAGTGCAACACAGATGCCCACCCCTTGTGTTCTGCAGGTGCTGACTCGATTAAAGTACTTTGATAATGGGACCAGCCTTTAGCCGGCTAAAGTCCCCTTGTATTAATGGGCTATAAAAAGCCTCTCTGCAGATGGCGAAGAAGATAGTTCTAACTGCGCGATTCTTGATAGCCGCAGGCATGGGATCAGCCATCTAAGTAATGGAACCCCGAGCCCACTATCCTTCACCCTCGCATGGAAATATGCAGTATGAGTGTCAGGCGGCATCGGAGTCATAATCTCACGGCTGAACGGATAGCCCTGCCCATTCGCGAACAGTACAAAGATATATGTCCTTCTAAGCATCAACTTGTGGTAAAAGCGAGGTAAGAGATTGTGGGAAAGGAGAAACAGTTTTTGCTGGGGCTTGAGAGGAGCTTTCCTCAAAGAAGCGATCCCAGATTCTAAGATAGAAGGGGCATAAGACCTTCCCTTCGGGGTGAACATGATAACGAGGTATCTCCACTCTTCCAGGATGGTCAAAGCAAGCAACGTCCTTCTGTGCAGGGAAAACTCTATAGTCTCGACCTTAAGCTTCTTGTCACCACCAGAAGGTAGAAGAGCTAAAGAGCAGGACTTCTCTTCATTAATAGAAAGTCTCGAATAGAGAAGATGTGAACTTCCCGGTCAAGGAGTTCCTGCAAGCCTATCTTAGTAGAGGCTATGAGAATGAGATCGTCCGCAATCGCCATAGCATTAAAGGAAGAAGCTCCTGGAGAGTAGCATATATGGGTAGGAAGAGAATGAAGAAACTCATCTATGACGCAGTTAAAGAAAAGGGGAGATAGAGGATCACCCTGGCGAACACCCCGCACTGCGGGAATAGAAATTGCACGGGACTCTGTAGTGATAGTGATGGAGCTACCCAAGTAAGCTCCATAACATAGGAAAGAAAGGGTTCTGGACATCCAGCAGTAGACAGCGCTCGAAGGAGAGCAGGAAGTGAGACGCTATCAAAGGCCTTTGGAGGTCCAGCGACGCCATTTATAGAGGCGTCGGAATCGGAAGGAAGAAAGAAGATATATATTCTCGGCACAGCCGTTCGAAGGGATAAAAGCTCTCTGTCTATAATCATGCTGTGAAGTCGCTTAATTATGATTTTATGATGGAGTCTAAGTATCATAGAGGAGATCGTCATAGGTCTAAAGTCTGATGCACAGCTTGAAGTTTCTTTCTTCGGAACGAAGATAGTTCTTGAAGCACGTAGGTATGGTGGTATTTCATTACTGGAAAGGAGAATGTCCACTAAGTCTTGAGGAGTCTTCAATGGCATCTTCCGAAGCCTAGACGCAGGAAAGTCGTCAGGTCCGGAGGCAGAGAATTTGGATGGAAGAGCTGCTGCTGTAATCTCCTGGATGGAGACAGGCTGGTATATTTGAAGGGCAGGAATGGACCTCAAAATCGTAGAATCGGAGCGAAATATACACAAACGAGAGAAACACACATAACATAGTCAACAATTTTTACGAAATGATTGGCTGCTCCTTCAAACCATATTTATTCCTGCCATACTCTCCATCTCCTCTTAAGTTTTTTTTTTAATTATACCATCATAAATTCACTTATTCATGTCTAGACTTTATATGATCGTGCTATTCGCTCTACCCAGCAACTTATTACACACATATCACAAATGTTAATTATTAATAATTCCTTTACCATTAATGAAAGTATTTCTACTCACTTATTCTTTTCTTTCATTTCCTATTCTCACAAGTCTTATAAATGATGGTTCACGTATTTCATCTTTGAGTATTTCAAATATACCAACCAAATAGAGCATTCTCCTTCATTGATGTTTCCAAATAAATCCTAACAAACCGATTGTTCCCCCACTGCAGAAGTATTCAAAGTTATCTTGCAATTAATTGCATTGGTCCAATTAAGATGAGCACTGATGCGCTATACACCCTCAAAACTTTCATACATCGATAAAAATGCAATTATTCTGTCGAGTGCATCCGAAGAGGAGGGAGAAAATGGGGCACTTCCACAGGGATGGAGTAAAAAATTCCACAGATTATAATCATAAAAGCGATTGCGATATGTAAGCTTACACCCTCGACCATGGGACACTTTTTGTGTCTTAAAATTATTATAGGTTGGCCTGTTTCAGCCTGAGGCAGGGTAGCCATACAACATGTGTTTTATTGCAGCAATAAAGTACGTGTTCCTGTTTTTGGTTCATCTTTTTCTGATTTGTGAAAAAATTGTTCATTACTGTTGTGAACAGAGACTAGTTAGTTTGCCCTCTGTGTCTAGTGAGTCATTTAGTGAAGTGCGAATTGTAAATTTATAGTGAAACAAATTTAAACAGAAAAATGCATTTTTAAAAGGTAAGTGTATGTAATTTAATATTATTTTACTTGTTAGTTTTATGATTTTTCATGCTTTTAAACTGAAATAATTCAGTTTACGATTTTGGAATTAATTAATTAGTTGATTTTTTATAAAATATTCCAATCAAGATTTTTATATATGAAATTGTGCTAAAAACTCTATTAATTCGGAATACTTTTTTTTCCAAGAACTAAAGATCATTAAAATCGATGTAAAATGAAAATAATGTATTTGTAGTTTACATTGACAAATAATTACATCAAAAATGCTGAAAGACATTTATTGATGTTATGAATTAATTATATCAATAGTAATAATAATTTATTGATGTAATTATTTGTCTCCAAGCTTTGCCTTCCCATTGGAAAATTTTCTGCAGACGCCCATGCATACTGTCAAATTGACGTGAAATTTGTAGCGAAGGTTGCATAATCCACACATTTAATTGAATAACCCACATTTAATTATATTAATTAAGTAGTATATATATAATTCTTTATTAGAAAATGGATGCCGTTGCCACGTTAGTCTCCTTGAAATCGGACTTGTACTGCTTGTACTGCTCTGGCCAAATTTCCTATGGAAATTTGGCCAGAGCAGTACAAGGAGCACACAGAAACATCTAAGACTTCAAAAGACAAGAAAACAACAACAACACACACACACACACACACACACACACACACACACACACACACACACACACACACACACACACACACACACACACACACACACACACATATATATATATAAATGATTTTTTCCAGTTACCGTGTAGAGGAGAGTACACGTGCCCACGGACTAGTCCTTCTGCTTGAGCACAGTTTTACTTTTTTGCAAGTGGGGTCGGAGTTGGATATGACGTGTTTGTGTCCTTTTAGTGGTGTTTGAGAGGGGGTTTGTTATATAATAAAATATAATATAATAAATAATAATAAACGATATGATAAAATAAAAATAGGAATTGTAATAATAATAACAATAAAATAATAAACTGATGACTATGCATCATGCATTGCATCCACCAGGTGATGTTGACCGGTTGTACCTATCAAGAAGTATAGATGAACGAAGTCTGCTGCAAGTGAGACAGACTGTGGAAGAAGAAGAAGAAATTAGCTTAAAAGTTATATTGACAATAGCTCTGAGCAAACGCTTCAAGCAATTACACAAGAGGGTCTTCTAAAAGCAACAGGAAACAAATCCGATTACAAAAAAAAGGAACAGCAATATAACCGATATGTATCCTGGAAAAATAAACCCTAGCATGGCCAATTTCTTCGAGATACTGAGGACAAAATTGATGTGGCAATGGCTACAATATGAATATATTAAAACGAAACAGATTTATTCTAGCAGCTCAAGAACAGGCATTGCAAACTAATGCAATCAAAGCAAAAATTTTAAACATTAATAATAACAGCAAATGCAGATTATGCGATCAGAAAGATGAGACTGTAGAACATCTAATTAGTGACTGCAGCAAGATAGCTCAAACTGGTTATAAATAGCCAAGATCAAGTGACAAAATAATTCATTGGCATGTATGCAAAAAATATGGCTTTCCCACTTCTGATAATTGGTGGCAGCATAAAATAGATACAGTAAAATAGATACAGAAAACGAAACAGCAAAACGTCTCTGGACTTCAGAATACAAACTGATCAGCATGTAGAACACAATAGACCTGACATCACAATTATACATCGACAGGTTTGGATTATCGATATCGCAGTATCCAGTGATAACAGCATTAACAAGAAAGACCTGGAAAAAATTACTAAATATAGAGATCTGGCAATCGAAGTTGGTAGGATGTGGCTTAAACACGCTGTATTACTTGGATCAGTCCATAGTTTACGACGCTACCTGGCAGACTATTCCTAGATTTTTTGGACAGCATCTGAATTGTTCTGTATGACCAGTAAAATTGTTGTTTAACTGATATCTTGTTTTTACTGTGTATCAATTATGTGAATAAAATAATTTTTTTTAACATTTAATATTTTTTTATTTCTCAGATAAATTACATACATTACATGAACAAAGTTGTGCATAACAGATACAAGTTATGTGCACGTGCATAATGTTTTTTAAATAATAAGGATAATGATTTTTTACAATATATTATTATAATATTAACAATGATGATTATTACAGATTTCGTTTTGCATTTTTTACACTCTATGTATACAATAACAATGGATATAATTACTCAATTTAATAGTATTTTTTTATTATCAAAAATGTTTTCTATTATCATCATAAAGAGTATTTACATATGTACAATTAAGACATATTACATATTCTGCTCTGTACAAATTCTGTACGCCAATTAAAGTACTTTATTTCTTTTTAATATTTTTCTTTAAATATAAATACACATTTTTTTTCATATCAGTATCATTTTTTATTATTATGTAAAGTATAGATGCAACACCAAAGCGCGATATATGGCTACTTATGAGACTTTGGTTTAGGTATTCGTAACACAGCAGGAAAGAGACTAGTTGAGTTTTGTGCAGAGAATTCTTTGTTTGTTGCTAACACTTGCTTTAAAGAAGCACAAAAAAAAAAAAACACCAGCACAAACAAAGATTGTACACCTGATGGACAATACAGAAATCAAGTTGACTTTACACTTGAACAAAGAAGATGGAGAAATACATTTCAGCCTCTCAAGATGTTTCCAGGTGCAGACTGTAGAACAGACCATGAGTTATTAGTGGCTACGATTCATGTGAAATTACGGAAACTGAAAACAACAGAAATGTCGATCAGATAGGATCTTGGAAACATACTAGCTGAATACAATATTAGCATACAGAACAGATTCAACACACTCAATTTGTGTGAAAGGGAACAGATGAACTATGGGAAGAGATTAAAGATATAATGAAAACAGAAGCAAAGAAGAATATTCCAACAGTTTGTAAGAAGAAGTTTAAATGGCTGTCAGAAGATGCCATCAAAACTGTTCAGGAAAGGAGAAAAATGAAGGCCACAGGAAATTTGTAGGAAGTACGGCATTTGAATGCAGGGTTTCAACGACAAGCCAGAAGAGACAAGGAAAAATACTTTAACCAGGAATACCAACAAATAGAACCAAAACATGAAAGGAAAAACAAGACATCTTTTCTAAAAGATCAGAGAACTAACAGGGAAGTTTAATGCCAAGGTGACAATATTAGGAAGGTAAACAAGAAGGATATCTCACAGAAGCTGCAGACATCAAAGAAAGATGGAAAGAGTATACAGAAGCTCTTTACAGAAAGGACTCCAAAATTACTGAGAAATTTGAAGAGCAGGATTATACACAGGAGCCAGTACCACTGGAGAGAAGTGAGGCAGGCACTGCAACATCTATCCACTAAGAAAGCACCAGGAGGAGATGGAACACCCATTGAGCTGCTCAAAGCCCTGGGAGAAGAGGCAGTTAAAATTTTAACAGCGCTATGTCAGCGAATTTGGATCACAACTAAATGACCAAGGGAATGTAAAAAAATCAGTTTATATACCTTTATTGAAGAAAGGCAATGCAAGAGAGTGCGAAAACGACAGAACTCTAGCACTGATTTCTCATTCAAGTAAAGTCTTAAGATCATTCAGAAAAGACTGGAACCATTCTTGAAGAGAGAAATGCCCGATGAACTGGCAGGATTTCGATAAGGCAGAGGAACAAGAGACGAAATCGCCAGTGTGAGATGGATAATAGAAAGAGCACAGGAATATCAAAAGAATGTCTGCCTTTGTTTCCTTAATTACAGCAAGGCTTTTGACTCTGTAGATCATGTGAAACTGTGTTAAGAACAATGCGAGTCCCAGAGCATTTCATTATCCTTCTGAGGAATCTTTATTATGAAAAAGAAGCTACTGTCCGAAGAGATCTTGGAGAAAGTGAGTATTTCACAATAGGTAAAGTTGTGCAACAAGGATGTAGTTTATCTCCTTACCTGTTTAACTTGGACAGCGAATACATTTTAAGAATGGCGGGGCTGGAAGAGTCTTCAGTTGAAATTAAAATTGGTGGAACAAATATTAATAATTTGAGGTATGCAGAGGACACCACCTTGCTATCAGAATGTAAATAAGATTTGGAGGAACTTATTATGAAAGGTAAAGAAGAAAGTGCTAAATATGGTCTTAAACTTAACCCCCAAAAGAAGAACATTATGGCAACTTGTGAACTTAATGATTTTGAAGAAGATGGGGAGAAAATGGAAACAGTTAACAATTTTGTGCTCCCAGGATCCCGAATCAGTGGTGACTGTGACGTGTGGCTGGCGGTTGATTTAGCTGTATAAAGTTGTTTACGCGTTTTAGTGAAATATTTTTGTTGAGGAGTATTTCTTTTAAAATTATGATGTTTAGGTTGAGTACATTGCATATAGGTTTGTGTAAATTGTCTATTGGTTTTTAGTGAGTATACTTATGAAACTTTAGTGGTAGAGAATGTGCGAGAAACTAAGCCTAATTTGAGTAGAAGCTTATTATAGTACTTTGTTGTATGCAACTGCTTAAAAATTTCTGTCACTAGTACTATGCTGCTCAATTTAGTTAAGGAATCCTAATATAAGGGGAGGGTTAGCGAGGGGCCAACCACCCCTCCTGTAAAAACCCTATTGGTTACGAAACAAGCACCACAGAAGCCTCGGTATTTCGGACGCCTTTGCAACGATGATTATTAATCGTTTTGGGACCTGGAATATGCGTAGTTTGGTGAAAGAAGGAGCTCTTTTTAATGTGACGAATGTCTTACAACAGTATAAAATTGGACTTTGTGGTGTACAAGAAACGCGTTGGCCGGGACAAGGCTCGACCCGCAATCAGGGGTACGCGCTATACTTTAGTGGTGACGACAGAGGACGAAGCGTCCTCGGAACTGCGTTTTTAGTTAGTGATAACGTTTTGTGTAATATTTTAAATTTTAAGCCTGTGAACAATCGTCTGTGTACTATTAGAGTTACGAGACGTTTTCAAAATGTGTCTGTTGTGAACTGTTATGCGCCTACTGAAGAGAGCTCGGAGGAAGCTAAAGATTGTTTCTACGAAGTGCTTCAGCGTACTTGTAATAATCTACCGTCCTATTACGTCAAGCTAGTGGTGGGTGATTTCAACGCCAAGCTGGGGAGAGAGCGTGTGTGGCGCTCTTTCGTGGGTAGTGAGAACCCACATGAGGAGTGCAATGATAACGGGATCCGACTTGCGAGTTTTGCCGCCGCTACGAGATGCTTTGTAAACAGCACTATGTTTGTGCATAAAGTCGTCCACAAACAGACTTGGAGATCGCCGGACGGTAGAACAGCTAACGAAATAGACCATGTACTAGTGTATCGACGTCACCACAGCTCCATCTCGGATGTGAGAAGTTTCAGAGGAGCAGATGAAGATAGCGACCACTATATGGTAGACTACGATTTTAGGCATAGAATTGCAATTCAGAAGCCCGCGTGTCCTACCATATGATCGGCGTGGGACCTGGACAAGTTGAAAACAGCGGAAGGCAAGCGAGCTTTCCAGTTAGAGTTGCAGAATCGTTTTGGGGGTTACAGGAGGATGAGGATGATCCGGATGGGATCTGGGACACCATCAAAAATACGGTCGCTTTAGCTGCCTCGAGAACTGTGGGAAAGAGAAAGAGGAGGAGAAAAGCATGGTTTAATAGACAGTGTGAAGAAGCTGTAGCGAAACGAAAAGAAGCACTATTGAACTACCTAGCAGATAGCAGGAAGAAAGCTGCATATGAGAGAGTGAGTAGAACGGTCAATACATGTCTACTCAGGGAAAATAAGAAGTATCTTAATGAGAAAGTGGCTAGTATAGAGAGAAATAGGGTGACGAATAATGGACGGGAGATGTACCGGACGATCAAAGCCATGCGAGGTGCCCAGACACAAGCGGCAGCCATAAGAAATGAGAGTGGAAATCTATTAACAAACTCAAAAGATGCTCTCGCTCGGTGGTGTAGATATTTTGCAAACTTGCTGAATATCAATGCTGGAACGTCAATATCGGAGGATTATACTCCTTATCAAACTGCTGAACCATGTATTGAAGAGCCGACATTTAGTGAGATTACTCGTGCTATCCGCATGCTGAAAAATAGTAAGGCTCCAGGAGTGGACTGCATACCGGTGGAGTTCCTGAAGAATGGTGGGGACGTCCTGCTGGAGCAGCTTCACCGGCTCATCTTGATGATCTGGTGAGAAGAACGGCTGCCGGACGAGTGGAAGGAGTCGCTGATCACCCCAGTATATAAGAAAGGAGATAAGACTCAAGCAGCAACTATAGGGGCATCTCATTGCTGTCGACTGGCTACAAGGTGCTGTCTAATATCATGCTAATGCGCCTCACACCATAATGGTGACTACCAGACGGGCTTCAGGAGGAACCGTTCTACAATAGACCAACTCTTCACGCTACGCCAAGTTTTTGAAAAGTGCTGGGAATATAACCGGGAAGTTCATAATATTTTCATAGACTTTTCTAAAGCCTATGACTCAATGATACGCCCAAAAATATGGCAGGTGATAGAAGAGCTGGGAATTCTTCGAAAAATGGCCCAGGTGTGCGTAGCTGGTTCGAGAGCAAGAGTGAAAGCAGAAGGTGACCTTTCGGACCCGTTTCAAGTACAGACCGGTGTGAAGCAGGGTGATGAGCTTTCTCCGATTCTCTTCAATCCAGTGTTGGAGAAAGTAATTAGAAACACACAGCAAGTGGTAGGTGGAGTCGACATGGGGGTGCAAGTTAGGATTCTTGTCTACGCTGACGACCTGAACGTTATGGCGCATCAACGGGACGACGCGGTGGCATTGCTTACTGCTATTGAAGAAGCTGCAGAAGAAGTTGATCTGAAAATAAATGCCAAGAAGACAAAACACCTTTTTATGAGTCGCCATGCTGCCGAAGATCTAGAGGGTGCTGCACAGTTTGAGAGGGTGATGGTATTTAGGTACTTGGGTTCTTTCGTGACTGAAGACAACAAAGTTGAGGCTGATGTCCAGAGTCGGGTAAATGCTGTGAATGTGGCCTATTATCAGGTGCTTGATAATGTGCTTGATAATAATACTCGCGCTTGCTGTCTTGGAGTACAAAGGTGGAACTATACAAGACTTTGATCAGGCCTGTTCTCCTCTACGGTGCTGAAGCCGATCACCTGAGAGTATTCGAGAACAAGATGCTACGACGTATCTATCGAGAGGTCATGGCAGACGGAGTCTGGAGGAGGCGGTCCAATGCTGCCATACACGCTTCATACAACTCGGCAGACGTCTTGATGGAGCTGCGAGCCCGGCATCTTCAGTGACTGGGGCACTTGTACCTTATGGGCCCCGAAAGTACAGTGAGACAAGCGTGGGAGGCCCGATCCCGATCAGCGGGAGGCTGCCAGGGAGACCGAGAAAGAGATGGGCGGATCAGGAGAAGGAAGACCTGCAGGCTGTCGGACTGGAGACCAGAACGTGGCGGACAGTCGCAGAGGACCGTGCCCAGTGGCGACATGTGGTGCTTGCGACATGTGGTGCTTGAGGCCAAAAGTCCCCCAGGCTAATAGCGCCTGGCTAATGTAATGTAATGTAGGATCCCGAATTGATAAAGATGGTTATTAAGTTAGAAGAAGATTATTACTCGTAGAGAAGCAATGACAAATTTAAGCAAGATCTTTAAAGATAAAGATATTAGAATCGCAACAAAAATCAGAATCGTGAAAGCAATGGTATTCCCTGTGGTGCTGTATGGATGTGAAAGATGGACTCTGAGAAAGAATGAAAGAAGGAAGATAGATGCATTTGAATTCTGGGTTTGGAGACGCTTACTAAGAATACCATGGACTGCAAAGCAAACCAATATATCAGTGATAGACAGAATAAAGCCAGATTGCTCCCTCGAAGCTATGATCATTAAGAAAAAATTGTCATACTTCAGACATATTAAGCAAGCAAAAGACAGTCTGGAGAAGATGATGATGATGCTTGCTAAAGTTGATGGAAGCGGTAGAAGAGGAACATAAAGAATTAGACGGTGGATGGAGTTAAAGAAGCAACTGGAATGCGCTTGGAAATTCTGAAAGATATGGCCAAGGACAGATCTGAATGGAGGGTATATGTTCATGGTTCACCAGGAGTCGAAAACAACTCGATGGAAAATAAAGAAATAAACAACAAAAGATCATGTCAATACACAGTATTGACATGTACTTTACAATAATTTGGAGTCTATGATTATGAGGATTAGTTGAATGAGGCGGGCTAATCCCCACCCTTACTTCGAAGCTAGGGTTAGCTTTTGAACACATTAGGATTAGCCTTCACTATATATGTTGTTTGGTTCTGTATATAGATGGAATGTAGGCGTTGGATGTTGGTGATTTGTCATGTGTACATAAGTGTTAATGATAGATTAACTGTGTTGGTATAGTTTCCGGAGTTCGTTTTTTAATGTTCTGTAGTTGTCTATGCGTTATAAATTTCTTGGTAGGTTGTTGAGTAGCATGGGTATCAGATGCGATCTCACAAAAGAACTGTAGTTGTTGAAGAGTCTAGGGATGTAAAGAGTTGTTGTGGGTCGTGTTATGCGATATATTAATCTCTGTTGTTAGGATAGGCGATGTTGAAGTAATTTCGTAGTAACACTATATAGTGTTTTCGATTTTTAATGCTCAGGATTCTGTGTATCGCGTAAGTGTTTCGGATATTGGCTGCTGTGTATACGGTCTCCAAATCACTGTTGACACGATTTTCCTGTGTAATATTTCTAATTTTGTTAGGTGGCTGTTTGGTGTATTTGCACAGACCATTATATCGTACCTGAGTAGAGATTCACCGATACCGTGATATAGGAGTTTATTTTTATGTTTGATGGAATCACGTCTTTTACTAGGAAGAGTTCTGCTGCGATGAAGTGGAGTTTAGTATGTAGGTAATCTATATGTTTCGTCCATTTAAGTTGGCAATCTATGTAAATGCCAAGGTATTTTGGGTGTATTACAGGTTTGATTTCGGGACTTTGGCAGGTATTTTTGTTGTTAATGCAATGGTATGTGTGAGAGTGTATCGGTAGTGGTGAGGGCACGAGATTCTCGGATTATGTTCTATTAGCATAATCCATCTGTCTTGGTGCTGTTGATTACAATTGAGTTTTGGTGTGTTGTGATTTCATTTAGGTCTTGTTGTACTTTGAACAGAGCCGTGTTGATGTCTGTGTGAATCGCTAGTAGCACGGTGTCATGTGCATACTGAAATATTTGACTTCGTGTGGCCAGGTTATGAACATCGTTAAGGTATATGTTGAATAGAGTAGGTGATAATATGGCGCCTTGTAGGACATCGTGTTTTAATTATATACTCCAGCTGTAACATGAGCCTATTTTTGTTACTTGTGATCTGTTTGAGAGGTAGTTCCTGAACCAGGTATGCAGTGTTAGTCTTATCCCGATTGAGTTTAGTTTAGTTAGTAGTATGTCTAGGGCTCACGCTACCGCATGAGCAAACTGGGTATTTTCTCAGGGTAGCAACTTTTCATAAATTTATAAAAAAATTTCAGGGGTATTGTTTTTCAATATTTTTTATTTATAGGGAAGAATCTGACAAATCTCGTAAATTATGTTGGGATACGGAAGAAAACGGTTATCGGGCGCTCAGTACCGTAAACGAAAAGCGGGAAAAGACGCAATTATTAAAAAAAAATTGTAGTTCCTTGAGTAAATTCTTAAAATCAGATAATTGTAATGATAGTGTCGATGAAACGGTTGCTTCGACTTCACAAAGTCGAGAAAATAATGATAAAAACCTAACGTTAGAAATTACGGAAGAACCGATCTCCGAATCGCCAGTTTACGAAGTGTTGGAAGAAAAGCAAAATACAAAATCACAAGAAATTACAACCACTACTAGCGAAACTCAAAGAAGTGAAATTTCGTACGATCCTGCAGAACGGCCTCAGATAATTAATGGTTCGTTTAGATTGTTCATGGTAGAGAAAGGACCGGTACACAACTCCGATGAAGGAAATAAATTTAATTTTCAGCAAGACAATCGTAGTCGCCGTTTCAAACCATCATATTACAAAAGACAATTACATGATGGTGAAGTAGTGCGAAGGTCGTGGTTAATATATTCCCGTAAAAACAGTACGGTGTTTTGCTTTTGTTGTAAGCTTTTTTCGACTATTCAAATTGCGTTGAGGTAACAGTGGCCGGAAACATTTATCAGAAATTTTAACTGACCATGAAAACAGCAAGAGTCATTTAATAGCTCATAACAAATAGATAGAATTAGAAGTTAAAGTCCGAAAAACTATTGATGCGACTCGACAGAGAATCCGGAATGAAGAAGGCGCAACTGGCAAAATGTATTCGAACGGTTTTTGGCAATTGTGCAATTTTTAGGACAGGAGTGTTTATCCTTTATGGATCATCAGGTAAACTCTACGAACAGAATAACGGTAAATTTTTAAAACTGGTGGAATTAATAGCAAAATTTGATTCAATACTCTCCGAGCATATATTCAGAATTCAAAGGCAAACAAATCATTCAACATTATTTAGTCAAAGATATGCAAAATGAACTCATTCATTTGCTAGGAAAGAACATAAAACAGAATAGATTACGTGGGGCAAGAAACTCAAAATACTATAGTATTATTGTAGACTGTACAAGAGATATTCGTCACCTGGAACAAATGTCTATCATTTTGCGATACTTCTCTATAAATAAGAAAAATGAGCAAAACAATTAGAAATTTGTGAGCGTTTTTTGGATTTCTACCAGTTAGTACTACCACTGGAGCTGCATTATTTCAAGTAATAATCGAACAACTGGAAGAAAATGGCTTGTCAATTGATAATTTAAGAGGACAGGGTTATGACAATGGCTCAAACATAAAAGAAAAAAAATTCTTGATATTAATTCTCGAGCCGTTTTTTTTATTCCATGCAGTTGCCATTCTCTTGACCTTATAGTTAATGACGCAGTAATATCATCAAAAGAAACGATTTCATGTTCCAATCTCATACAAAAATTATATGTATTTTTGTTCTGGTTCTACACCCAAATGGGATGTATTAAAGAAGCATACTAAATTAACATTAAAACCACTATCTGCTACGCGGTGGGAAAGCCGTAGAGAAGCCATTCGTCCCATTGGACATCGACTGGGAGATATTTATGACTCTTTATTGGAAATCGCTGCTGACGAGTGTATGGATAAAATGGCTAGACGTGAAGCTGAATGCCTAGCATTGAAATTGCAGAATTTTCAATTTCTCTTTTCTGTTGTTATTTGGCATAACATTTTAAAGCGTATTAATACCGCAGTAAAATGCTACAACAAATTAATATCGATATTTCGGCAACTGTATATGAGTTAGAACAAGTTATACTTTATATAAAAAGACACCGATCAGACGAAGGCTTCGAAAATACCTTGAAAGAAGCAAAAGTGTATGCAGATCAGTTGGATATTGTAGCAGAAATTGCAATTACTCCGTCTGCAATACCAAGGAAAGCCAGAACACAATTTAACTATGAATCGGAAGATATGCCAATACCAGATCTCATAACAAAATTTAAAGTGGATTTTTTTTTCTCGACGTGCTCGACATAGCTTTAAATTGAGTAAAAGAGAGATTTCAACAACTTCAAATGCATACTACATATTTTTCGTTTTTATATGATATTCACAATTAAGAAAGGAAGCACACCCTTAGAAGTATCGACTTATGTAAGTTAACATGATTTATTCCAGAACGTGGAAGTGGCTTTGATAATTTTATTAACGTTACCAGTAAGTGTTGCAAGCTCTGAAAGGAGCTTCTCCAAATTAAAATTAATTAAAGGTTATCGTAGGTGTCTGAACAACGACTTGGTCATCTGGCATCTATTTCCATCGAACACGAGCGTGCGCAAATTTAGATTTCAGGGAAATTGTTAAAGAATTTACAGCCCAGAAAGCTAGTAAAATACATTTTTAACATTTCTTAGCAGTGCGTTTTCGTTTTCACTAGTGAAAATAACGAACAGTGAAACTACTGTGGTAATGTAAGTGAAAGTACAATATTTTAAATAAAATTAAAATTTAAAAACATTGGAAAATTTCTTTTCATTTGTAGTATGTAAGGCATCTAAAAAAATAATTTTATGTGCGGATAAGGGGAATTGAATGCATATTTTGTCCTGTGCGACATAAACTATAGCCGGCCCTGAGTATATCATATTTAAGTGTATCAAAAGCTTTGGTTAAGTCGAGCAGTATAAGGACAGCGTACTTGTTTTTGTCGGGAGTTTTGTTTATTGTGTCGGCGATGTCTTCTAATAAAGTGATGGTGCTTTTTGTTTTCTGAAAGCTGTTTTGTGAGATGATGTTGTACTTCTGTAAATAGTTCTGTAGTCTGCTGGGTGTTATTTTTTTCTAGAATTTTTGAAATGACTGGTAGAGTAGCTATTGGTATGCAGTTCTGTGTATCATTTTTTTTTTTTTGCCATGTTTGTAAATTGACGTAATTATCGCAGTTTTTAGTTGTGGTGGAATAATGCCAGTGTCTAATATTATGTTCATGTATCTCAAAAGTGTTGAATTTATTTGTTCAACATGTGTTATAAAATCTGTGAGTCTTATTTTATCTATTTCTGGAGTGGTGTTTGGTTTTAGCTGTAAGTGCTACCTTCGGTTCCTGTTTTGTTACGGGTGGAAAATACATAGTTTACTGTTCACTTTGTGCTGGTAATTTTTTATAGTTGGTAGGTTGTCTTTTTTGAGTTGTGTGAATGCGTGGTTGAATGAGTCTGCTAGTTCCTCTGGTTTATATCCTGACTGAAGCTTTTTTACAATAAAATCTTGTGTTGAAGTTTTATTTTTTTGAGTCAATTATTTTTGGTAATTATTAATGTCGTCTGCCTAAATTTCTGTGTCGTTTATTGCAACTTTTGTCAGTATTAGCGTATCCATATTTGTCAAGGTGTCGTCGAGCAATGTTATTAATGTAAGCCAGTGTTTTTTGTACTTCTTATGTTGTGTGTACGATAGAGAAGTCGGAATTGATGGAAATGTTGTCTATCCATTTCATCAGAATCAAAGACCTTGAAATTTATATTGGATATGTTGGGAGTTTCTTGTCCGTTAGGATCGATGCTGTCGGCCTTTTTCTTGCTACAAGAATGCGGTCTCTCAGACTTCTGCTGGTAAAATGAGCGATGATGGATGATTTGTTTTTTTGTGGGCCTCGGTTAATAGCGGCGATGTCTGTGTTTGCGACTTGAATTGCCAATTTTGGTGCCAATCAGTTGCACTATGTTGCTTAAGTCTTCTGTCTTTTCTTTTGGTATTCTCTCTATTTGAAATTCTTTTTTCTTTCTTTTTGTAGTATGTGTACGATTTATTATTTCAGGGTTTTTACCTCTTTCTGCAATTCTTCATTTTCGCTCTTAAGGTTTTCTTATTGCTATAGTTAATTTCGTCTTTATGGCTCGAAGAAATGGTTCCTAACATTTCTTCAGAGGTCACGTTATTCTTCAGTATGTAATGTTCATATTCGTCAAATTTTTTGTTAATTTGTTCAATGTGTATATTTAGCAAATCTCTTACCATAAGTTTGAAAGAGTCTAAGTTATCTGTAATTTTAGGATCAGGAAGGGGCGGCTTGCCTCAATGTGGGTCATTGCCTTTGCTTGGTGTCTGTTCTTTGTTCTTCATTTTATGACGGCATTGTAGACAGCGCCATTTCACAGCTCCTTTTGCTTTACACGTGCTTTCTGAGATCAGGATATCTGAGAACCAGAAATTGGTAATGTTGTCTTCATCCACATCCAGAGCAATGTGGCCTGTTGCCTTCGTCGCTTAATGGCTTATCCTTGTCTTATGGCTTGTCCTTTGCTGGTTGGAGACAGCAGTGCACTTCTGATTTTCAGCACACAAAATTTGGATATTACTTAGCCAACGTTGATGAAATAAACGTCCCTTTCTTCAGCGTAACAAGTAGAATTAAACAGCAGAACTTTAAAATTAAAAATATGAGTTAAAACCACTTTAAACCTATAAAAACGAGAGCCGTGATAACAGCTTGCATGCATCCGTTTGCCTGCACATCGACCTCTATCTTACTAATAATCTTACTAATAATAACTATATTATACAAATATAACTATATAACTATAAACGTATATATAAATATTATATAAATATATAAAAATAACTCTATCTTACTACTACTACTACTACTACTACTACTACTAACAATAATAATAATTTAATAAATATAATAATATTTTTTACAAATATGAAAAAGGTTTATTACTATACAGATTATTTAAAAATATATACGGGGGACGTCCAGAAAGTAAGTTTCGTTTTTAAATATTTTCATTGCAGCGCTGAGGTCACCATGGTGCACATGAGTGCTGAGTTTGTTGAATGTGTGAGAAAATCGAATTGCCCACTGCATATGAAATTAGAACATTTATCCGTTTCACGAATGCAAGGGACATTAAGCAAGCTGAAATTCATCGGCAAATTATTGTACATCTTCGTCGTAATGTGTTTATGGAAAACACGCAAAACAAATGCATCCAAAAATCGTCAACTTTGTTCCCATGGAGATAGATCCATCCTTCTAGATTTTAGACAGGTTTCTGACTATTGTTTTAGCCATTTTTCTGACGTCTTATGAACAGCAATTCTTCACATTAATAATGGATCCCAGGTACTCAAACTTGCTGACCTCCTGAATTCTTTTTCCATTAAGGTACACTTGTTTCTCAAGAGATCCCCTGTTTGTACTTCCTTTGAGAACCATGATCTATTTCTTGCTAGGATTGAGTTGAAGTTCTCTGTTATTACTGATTTAGTGAACTTTGTCAAGAATTAGTCCTAGTTCCTCCATGTCATTACAAAGGAGTACTGTATCATTAGCATACCTCAGATTACAGATCAATCTAGCTCCTATTCTAATTCCTGTCTTGAGCTCATTTAATGCTCCACGCATCATGTCCTCTGCATATATACTAAATAAGTGAGGAGAAAGTAAACATCCTTGCCTAACTCCTTTTCCAACTTGAAGCCAGTCAGTCAATTCAATTCCTGTTCTGTTTTAACCTGGCTTCTTTCTCCCTGTACAAGTTGGCTATCAACCCCTAGATAGTGTGTTGAGGAAAACAATTCTTTTCATTACTTCCATTTCACAGTTTCACATTTGACTGTGTTCAATTTTGACTGAACACAGTAAAAAGCTTTAGAGAAGCCTAAGAAACACATTATCAGAGGGAGTCTGAATTCTTTATATTTTTCTATGATCTGATCTCTGGTGCCCTTACCTTTCCTAAAACTTGCTTGTTCCTCAGGCATCTCTGCCTCAACATTGGCCTCAACCCTATTTAGCATGATCTTCAGTAGAATTTTGCGCGCATGAAATATTAAAAAGCAATAAATCCTCAGGTGCAGATGAAATCTACACCTGTGGCCTTATTGCTGTTAAGCTGCTTAACTGCTCTTTCAACTTCATGCCTAAGTGGAGGAGGTTCCAAATCAAAATTTTCCTGGTGGGAGGGTTCCACATTTTCTTTATCCACCCTGCTTTACAGTTCATCACAGTATCCTTTCCATCTGTTTATGATTTTCAACTCTTCTGTTAGTAATGTTCCATTCCCATCTTTGATGACATTCAATTTGGGTTTACTCTTGTGCTTTAAGTCACGAACTAAATAAAATATCATTTTATAATTGTGCCTCCACATCTGGAACTCTATCTATTCACATTTATTAGCATGGAACTATTCCTTGTCCTGCTTGATGACTCTTCTGACTTCTGTATATAATCTATTACATTCTTCAGTCCCTGTGTCTCTTTGTTTTTCCAACAGCCTTCTTTTGATTAGTTCCCATGTTGAATTTCATATCAATGGGTCTCTTGGTCTTCTTATTGGGCCGAAATACTTCTTCACTGTATCATCTATTATCACCATTACTCCTTCCAAAGCATTTCTGGTGAGTTCTTCTCATTCAACTCCGAAATATCATCCAACCGAGTTGATGTTCTTCTGTTAATTCATTAGGAAATACTCTAACATACAATCTAGTGAGATGTGCCTGACCTGGAAATTTTTGGAGTAAGTCATACTTTGGCTCTTACTAGCTGATGTATGTACCACAATCTGCTCCACGACAAACATTCTTGTCAGAGATGATTGTCTTCTATTGCTAGAGAGCAAGGATGTAATAAATCTGGTGCCTTGAGTTATCTATTTCAGATATCCAAGTATAGGTCCATCATGGGTGTGTCTTAAAGCAGTTATTGGTAATAACTAATCTGTAAGCACTAGCAAATTGCAACTTTCACCACGGGTGTTACGTTCCACCAGACCAAACATGCCACACTCTGGCCTGACTATTATACTCATTCCCACTTTTTCATTTAAGTCCCCTAAGATGCAAAGTATGTCTCTCCTTGGTAGGCAGTTCCAAAACAGTTTGTAAGTTTCATAAAATTCCTCACTCTCTTCATCAGGACAATCTGTGTGGGGTGCATAAATTACCACGATTGATATATTGGGAGGCTGAGCCTTAAATCTAATTCAAAGTATCCTACCATTAAGAAGGCTTTTTGCCTGAGCTGTCTTCAGTATTACAACTTCCCCATGATGTTTTGAGTCACCACATGAGCAAATAACTAGTTTACCATCCTGTCTTTTGAAGTGATCTTCTCCATTCCATCTGATCATCTGGGAATTGATCTCTGATCAATTCCCAGGATATCAATTTTATACCCTTTGGCGGCCAGCATGGATTTACTAAAGGAGGATCATGCTTTAGCAACCTGCTTACTTTTTATAATAAAGTGACAAATGCATTGGATGAGGGTGTTGCATACACAGTGGTATATTAAGATTTTGCGAAGGTGTTTGATAAATTGCCACATGACAAGCTGGTAATTAAATTGGAACTGATGGGGCTGAACAGTAGATTGGTTCTCTGCATTGGAGATTGGCTGTCTGATAGGCATCAGTGAGTTGTCTATGGAGGAGCGATATCCCAGAAGAGGAAAGTTACTAGTGGTGTACCTCAAGGGCATGTTTTGGGTCCACTGCTGATTAAGTTTTATGTAAATGATATCTGGAGAGGTCTGAATGGTGATGTGCAGTTGTTTGCAGATGATCCAAAGTTGGGGAGAGCTATCAGGAGTAGTGTGGATGCTGTAGTTTTGCAAGAGGACTTGAATACACTGGCTGAATGGGCAAATAAGTGGTGATATCAATTCATTGTTTCAAAGTGTAGTGTTTTGAAATTGGGAAGCAGAGATGGGATGTAAAGTACACAATCGGTGCAAATATCTTGGAAGAGGTAGAGGAAATGAGAGATCTGGGAGTGATTGTAGACAAGGACCTAAAATTTCGGGACATGTTCCTAAAATAATGAAGACAACACAGCGGATAATGGGAATGATGCGGAGGACATTGACTTGTAGAAGTAAGGATGTTATGGTTCCTTTTTATAAAGCTTTGATCAGGCCACATATGGATTACTGTGCACAGATCTGGTCACCTGGTTTTCAAAAAGATGAAATTGCGTTGGAAAACGTTCAGAGGCAATTGACTAAGGTGGTTTCTGGTCTCTGTAATGTAGAGTATAAAGATAGATTGAAAAAAGCAATTTGCAGAAATTGGTGGATAGAAGGAGGAGTGGGTATATGATTGATACATATAAGATGTTAAGAGGTTATTACCAGATTAATGTCTGGGAGGTTTTGCACAGAATGGGTGAGGATAGCAGGAGAACAAGAGGTCATTCCTGGAAGCTGTATAAGGAGGGTGTGAGCAAAGGAGTGAGGAGCAGGTTTTTTGCATGGTGAGTGATTGGAATGCTTTGCCCGAGAGTGTGGTGTGTGTGCAGAGACAGTGAATATATTTAAGGCACAGTATGATAAACTGTGTGTATAACAGTGTATCTCCCACGATGAGTCTTTGACTCCATGGAGGTTTTTATAATAATAATAATAATAATAATAATAATAATAATAATAATAATAATAATAATATATATATATATATATTCCTTCCCAAAGTTTGACAAAGTGTTATATATAGTAAATATTATTTACTATATATACAAATACCTTTCGATAAAATGTTTTCAGTTCACGAAAAAGTACATTTTTTATGGATAAGCATATCTACTGTTTTAAGGCTATTCATGTATGATATTTTTGGTTTAGTGTAGGATGTTACAGAGTCAACTTATATGAATTCAATACGACATTCATTTTTGAATAAATAATTTTAAAGTTATAAAGAATACTGATTGATGTGGACTAAGACAAAATATTATTATGATATGCACAAAGAGAGTGGAATTTATGTAACTAGGGATGAATTGGATGAATTGTCGTAGGAGTAAATAATATCTTTAAAGCTCAATGAGAGAGACAGTGTTCTAGAGATGATATCGGTTAATGTAATGTAATCTGAAAGTTAATTGTTAATTAAAAGTTAATTAATAGGATTTTAGTGTGGCATTATAACCAACCGTCTTCGAAGCTAGAATAATCTTTGGTGAAGACAGTGGGATTGTTGTTTATTTACGATTGGTGTTTTTGTGTATGCGTAAGCGTTTTCCCTTTACTCTCCTCGATAAATGATCTTATGTAGTCTTTCAGTTCTACAGGTGTGTTATGCTACTACGACTTCCATAGTTCTTGTTTTAGGATTTTATTTTTAACTGGTGCGGTGTTTTAATTTGTGTGGAGATTATTAATGAGAGTAGCTATCAGCGACATTTATTGTTGTTGTTGTTGTTGTTGTTGTTATTATTATTATTATTATTATTATTATTATTATTATTATTATTATCTGGATGCAGATTATAGTACATTAATACCGTTACCGTCGGCGTGCTAAGAATATTTTTAATTATTCTTTATCTGTGTGCATTAACGTGTGTGTGTGTGTGTGTGTGTGTGTGTGTGTGTGTGTGTGTGTGTGTGTGTGTGTGTGTGTGTGTGTGTGTGTGTGTGTGTGTGTGTGTGTGTGTGTGTGTGTGTGTGTGTGTGTGTGTGTGTGTGTGTGAAAAGAGCAGATGGTATTTGCAAGCCTCTCCCATTAATGAATTTCAGGCTCTTTGATATCACAATCTTTTTTTTTCTTTCTTTCTTTGAGATTCCTTCTCACGAAAGGCTGTTATGCATTAGTGGGTGAGGGAATGTTTAAATAATCCGGAAATACTACTCTAGACAAAGAGTGCGCTGTCCAATCTGTACCCATATTAGGAAATTTGCTGTTCTGTTTGACTTCGATTGTTATTTTCGAAGTATGCACTGAAAATAATTTTCCTGCAAATTATTTGGTTCAACACAGTACAGATTTGAATGCTCAATAACATATTCTAACGGGAGCAACTGTCGTTGAAGCGAAACGAATATCCAATTTCGTAGAGGCGCCTGCGTAATAAAGACAATTAACCTCACTAGAGTTAGTCTCGTATGACACATTTCATAAATCTGCCTGACTTTCATAACCATTCTTTCTTAATTTATTTTTCTGTTGTACGTAGACATGCTTAAATATATGAGAAATGAGAAAAATGGAAGCAATTAATTATCGCTTTTAAACTTAAACATCTTCTTAACGAAAAATTACATTTTTTCAAGGATAAGGTCTCTACTTAATAACTGAGAGCACAACAAGTACTTGGTAGGACGGGTAGTGAAAGCAGTGTCCGGATCAAGTAGATGGTCAGTGCCCATGTGCAAAAAAAAAAGAGCTTATTTTTTGGGAGGAAGAGAGGAGAAAGTGGCTTATTGCAGATTTTTTATTTTGCAGTTGCTGAACAAAACAACTACTTCGCATTAAGAGTACTTTACTAGTTGGATTACCTTCAAATCCAAACTAAACGCACACTTTAGGACATTGTTCTGTTTTTTTTTTTTCTCTCTTTAGTGAACATTCAACCACGTGATCCGGGAACGAAATCACGTCGTTGATATATCTTTCTCCTTTGAACTTTAAGATAATCCTGAACTTTGATTTCAACAGACAGAGATCCTGTTATTCCTTCTCTCCTTTCTCATTGGTTATTCTGCTGTCAAAAATCTGACTTAAACAGAGCTGCTACGTGCGGGGTGGTAATTTAAGAAATCAGGGGTTGAATTATTTGCGAAGTATTTTGAAAGAAAGAAAAAATACCTGTGACGATGAGATTGCTGCTGGTGACAGCATTAGCCTTAATTGTCGAGAACGCCACTTGTAAGTATGAATTTTTCAATGATGTCGAGCATTTGCATTAATCGAAGTAACTTTATTTTAAAATTCATGTAACTGAGAGCTAATGCTGGCAGATGGTTACATTTTTTTATTCGAAATGTAATATTTTTTAAATTTAAGTACATACTTGTGAGATTGAAACAAATAATGAAAGTAGCCCACTTCGATAAACATTACGTCTAGAAACTAATTAAATTTTCAAATTCCTTTTAGTGTAAAGGATTCATGAGAGAGAATTCATGTATATATCATTCAGGTATCAAAATTCAGGTAGCTTTGAACTGTAGCTACAGTTCGTGTTGAAGATCTATTGTTAGGCATCTGCGTGCGTCTGACTTCACAAGTGTGCCAATATCGGATAGCAGAGTTGAAAGAGTCCGGTAGATTATAACTAAGGTTATTATTTATATGATGAGGGGTCCATAACAATTTCCTTAGATTCGACTATGCGGTATTTCACATCGTCATGGCATATATGAAGGTTTGAAGTTGTTGTCCAGTTTATCTCATGTTGACGGCCTTCATCATTTGTGTTTACTGAAAACAGTACATGGCTTGACAGGGCACTTGCTTTAGTTCTTTTGCAGGCAATGTCTCTTTGGTGTTATACCAGACGTAGGAGGATGGATTTTTCAGTTTGCCATAGTACTGTTTCCCGCAATCACACATGATTTTGTACTCTCCTGGGAATTGTAGATGGTTGAGTTGTGATGGTTGTATTTGATTAAAATCGATCTTCGTTTAGGAAGAGTAGAGAAACAGGTTTTTATGTTGAACTTTCGTAAACTTCTTAGTTTCGTAGAAAGCGAGCTGATGTATGGCAAGGAGATATAACATTTGGGTTGTCTTGTGTTTCTGAGTTATTTTGCTGGCGGTGGTATAGATGCTTATTAATAGTTTTCGAGGAGTAGCCAATTCTTGTGAATGTTCTTTGTAGATGTTGTAGTTCATTTTTAGCGCTTCATCATCTGACAGTACAGATCTGGCAGGATGCGCTAGAGTTGAGATGATACCCACTTTCTGTGCAGGATAGTGATGTGAAGACGCATGTAGGTATCTATCTAGAAGAAAATGGATTTCTTCCCTTCCTGGACATAAGACTTACTAAGTCATCTGATTCTTTTAGAAAATCTATACACACAGATAGATACCTACATTCGTCCTCACATCACTATCCTGCACAGGAACTGCATACGGTGCACGACATTTTCCACAGTGACTCGCAACATATCGGAATTGATTTGTCTCACGTGTAACGTTATTCGATCTTTCAAAGTTGGAATATCGGGTACATGTCCTTGATATACAAAGCTTTTAAGAAATCCCCACAGCCAAAAGTCACAAGGAATGAGATCAGGCGATCTCGGTGGCCATGGCGTGGGAAATGCACGACTAAACAATCTTCCGTCAGAGAAATTTTGTCGCAAAACACGCAGTACCTGAAGTCCGATGTGGAGTGGTGCACCATCCCGCATGAAGACTGTTGAATCGAGACATCCTCTTTGCTGTAGTTGTGGAACGACAAAGTTCTGTAGCATATTGGCATACCTGTTAGCATTCACGGAACAGGTCACTGGTCTATGACGATTTTCCTCGTAAAAGTATGGACCGATGATAAAAGATGCAATAAATCCGCACCACATTGTGACTTTGGGCGAGTGGATAGGCATCTGCAGACACACGTGCGGATTAGTTGCAGCCCAAATGCGACAGTTCCGTGCATTAATATCGCCGTTCAAATAAAAGTGCGCTTCGTCACTCCATACAATCTGCCACGCGCGCTAAGAATCTCAAAGATAAGTCGATTCGTGTGGTCGCATTAACAGGCCGCAATTCTTGAACATGACTGATTTTATAGGGGTAAAACTTCAACATCTGATGTAGGATTTTCCACACCGTTGTGTATGCGATATCCGTTTGCCGGGATATTGCTCGTGCACTGCTGGTACCCTACACATTCGTCATCTCCTGTTCCACAATAGCCGTTGCAACTTGTTAAACTTGTTGTTGATTGATTGGTTTGCGTCCCTTGCCTATCTGCACTACTAGAATTCCAGTAGTTTCAAATCACCGAATCAGTTTTCGTAAGTTTGTTACGCTAATCGGTCCTTTTCGTAAATTTTTCATATGCCGAAAATCACGAAGGCAAGCACTGGCATTACTGTTCCTCTGATAATAGAGTTTGACTTAAAAAGCATGCTCACGTAAGGTAGGAGTCATTGAAAAGCAGTTCGTCTACGAATGATAAGAAATCTCACAGGCTTTCCTTTTATTGCATGATCGTTCACAAGAAACGCGATAATGCAAATTAGTGCATTTTACTAGGTAAATAAACAGCGCCAAAATGTCCCCTGTTGGCGACTTTTATTACTATGTTTTTCATTAAATCGAATCCCCATGTTCCACTCTGTATGTATACCGAATATCGATGTGTTTCGTCCAATATATTACTCTCTAGAGGGCTCTGAATACTTGATGTTATTTTATAATCACCCTGTATATATATATATATATATATATATATATATATATATATGACAGAATGATCATTGACTCGGTTAACATACATAGTTTTATGAAAAAAATTGAATGACTAGAACCGAGATTTAATTAAAAAGGTTTTAATATAAACACACTACTAGTTTCGGCCTGTAACAGCCTTCTTCAGGTGACATTATAAAAGAAAAAACACTAAACATTGAGGGTTAAAAAACTATGAACATCATAGACAGTCTTTATACATAATTAGCATTAAAACGTTGTAGTTGTATTTGAAGCTGTTCTTTCATTTGTTGAATTGTTGGGAGAGTGCGTGCTTGCTGCATCACGTGAACGCCCGTACATGATTACAGCTGAATGACTATCCGGGAGGTTGTAGCTTAAGTTGTTATTTAGATGAACAGGATTGAAGATGATTTCTCTCGATTTGAAATTATGAAATTTTGCTAATTATGTACTGTATAATCGAAATAATAATGAATACATAAAATATTTCTTTTTTTTTTTCATTTTTTTTTTTCAAGATGGGAGTGACATGACAATAGGATTTCAAATTTTCTTGCGAAGAATTTTCCGGCAATTAAATTTGCCCACGATCATGAGTGTCCGCGACGAATGTTCACCAAGCATCCGCGACACCCACACCCATCCATCTGCTCGTTAGAGGGTGTTGCGTGATTTGTTGCTTCACAACACAGATTTCCAATCCTCCACGTCCCACTGTACACGCTGTTTGCACTAATGAAGACAATGCTACACGTTGATTTGCGTATTATGGGGCATGCATATTGCTGTCCTACCATGGAAATCCATTTTGTGAGCCTCTGTTCCGGATTTTGATTGGTGTTAAAGTTGATGCCCGGAACTCCGAGTTCATGGTGTCAGCAGTTTTTACATATTGTCCTTCATAGCACTGTATGCTGACGTGTGTAGGGTGTGGTAGGTTGTCCACTGCGATTAACACTTACAGGTGATTCCCTGCGATTCCGTCTCAGTACGCTATAATTGATTTTTAATCTGCGATGGCCCAAATTTCAGCCATTTGCTAAACAGTTTGGCCTGCTTGGCATCTTATCACAGTGGTGCCTCAGTAGTAGAGGGGGTCACTAATAACCAGATCAAGATAAGATAAGGATTTGTGCCATGATTCGTCGGACACTATGAACCAGATCAAGATCAAGATAAGATAAGGATTCGTGACGTCATTGTTTGATAAGATCAGTGACGTCATGAGTATGGAATATTTACAATTTCGCTGGGGAACACATATGTTAGTGACGTCGCGTTCGGTGTTTTGGTTCACGTATGGAATTCTAGGTAATTGTTCGAGTATGGAATTGTAGGTGATGGTAAGAGATAAGATAGAGTATGGAATCCTTGAAATTTCTCACGGTGACACATCCGTCACTGACATCACGTTGTGTGTTTGATTCAAGTATGGAATCCTGGGTAATGGTTACAGTGTGGAATTCTAAAAAGATTGAGATGTAGATAAGAATTAGAGAAATTAGTCCATGTTGTGTTTGGTTCGAGTGTGAAGTCATGGGTAATGGTCAGAGCATGGAATTCTGGGATGTGCCGCCATTTGTCAGTGACGTGAGATGAGCCTTTGGTTCGAGTGTGACATTATGGGTAATGATTAGAGATTGGAATTCTGGGAGGATATTTGGTCAAGCGTTGGGGTCTTGGGATAGATTGTGGAACTATGGGAGAATATTGGTCTATAGGTGGCAGCACAAAGTTTCCTATGGAATTTTTAGTTTAGAGTCAAGAGATGGCAACCGCAATTTTTTTTTTTATACATTTACGTTTCTTGTCATTAGCATCAGTTATACATTTTCTAAAATAATTAACTACTGGTTATCAGTGGTGTACCCCTCACCCCCCTTAAACACACACACACATTTATTTTTTTTCCTTTCATGTTCACATTTTGTAAAATAATTAGTCACTGGTTATCAGTGGTGTCCCCCTCAAGTATGCACACAGCATTATTTTTTTTTCTTTCATTTTCACATTTTCTAAAATCAGTATTGTCACCTCACACACACACACACACACACACACACACACACACACACACACACACACACACACATACATTTGTTTTTCATTGATGTTCATATTTTTAAAAATAAATAATTACTGGAATCTCAGTTTTACTGTTTTATTTTTCCTTTCACGTTTTTCTTGTCAATGGGTTGTAGTTAGACATTTCTAAAATAATTAACTACTGGAATCTCAGTTCTTACTGCTTCATTGTCATGTGTAAGATCTTAAAAACTTCATTACTTTTCTAATTAACTGTTACTTTTATTACAAATTCTAAGCAGAATAAATATTCTTAAATATGGAGAACACATGAACGAAACCTTAATTGTTCACTGAAGTTTACAGATACACATTTATTTGACTGGAATGTTATTTATAAGTATATTCACAGTGAAAAATTAAAATATGTAATTACCTACAAATATTTCACAAGATTTGTCTCTATTGCTATTTTCCTGAAGAAAGAAAAATTCCAAAAGGTTTTGGGTTTGCTCATTTTTTTTTTCCTTTACAGGATACACAAAACAGTACAGTACAGCACAACCCCCCCCCCCCCCCACACACAAAATGTTCTGTGGTCTGAAAGAACAAATTGCAGTAAATAAACTAAACATGCACTCGATTATTTTTCCTTATAGGTTTCTGTCCAATGTGATGTCATTGATTTGAAGTGAAAGGGGATGTTATTGTCGTGGGTATGTGTGACTTCCTGTGTGTCCAATTCTGGGTAATTGTTAGAGTATGGAATTCGGACAAGTGAGATGTTTGTTTTTATTGTTCGCGTGTGGCATTGTGGGTTCATTTTTTCGTTCCCAGCATTAATTTCATAGTAGTGATTTTTTTAACTCATATAGTAATGTAAGTATTTTTTCCAACACAAATAAACAATTATTTAGTCTTACTTCAACTGAATATTAGATCTGGTACTATAATTTTCAACGCAATTCCTCTGTACAAGTGAGATGAGTTTTTTTTTTTTTTTTTGTTCGCGTGTGGCATTATGGTTTTTTTTCCATTCCCGGCATTAATTTCACAGTAATGATATTTTGTTTAACTCATTTATTATGTTAAGTATTTTTCCAACAGAAATAAATATTTATTTATTCTTATTTCAAATGAATATTAGGTCTGGTATTATAATTTTTAACTTAATTCCTCTGTTACAACTTTCAAAGATCATAATTTAGACTTCCCTATTTTTCTTTTGAATTAGTAAGTGTTGACTGAAAGGAAATGAGACAAACAAGGATTGGAAGTAAAGTCACCGCTATCTTCTTCTGTTAATTTCACACTTTAGTGTGACAGATTGCGCCACGCCTTGGTAATTTGCACTCGCAAAAATTTTTTTACGCATTCATAACTAAATAGAAATTAAGACTTTAAACTTACAATTGTCTGAAAGAAGGGTTACCATATTTCTTGAAAACAATAAGGAACATCAATGTCGACCATAAAAAAAAATTGTAAAGGAAATTAAATGTTTACCTTCAAATAAATATTTATGATCATGGCAAGCAAGAAATTCATCAACTTTTCAAAGCTTTGACATTCGCACCCATATTGTTTTCATCATTTGGAATACCGCAACCTAAAAATTCGCATCACTCAATGCAGGCTTTTGATATCCTTCTATATTTTTTTCAATCTGATTTGTTGTTTGTTTCTCTATTTTATTTTAAATCTTGCACTAGTATTTTTATAACTGAAACCTCACCAAAGAGATTGTATATTTCAACAACTGATTTTAAGTCGAGATATTATTATTATTATTATTATTATTATTATAAGATTATGTCTATAAAAGAGGGCGCTTTAGCAGCGAGCGGTCTCAAGCACGCTATTTCGATGCTTCCATATTTTAAGTTGCAAAGTAGATATTTTCTTGTGAATTAAAATTTAAAGTATATCAGTGAATTCCGGTCTTCAAGACGAACATACTGATGTAAAAACTGTAAACATCTGTTAATAATAAGTAAATTATAAGCATTCAAAGTTCTAAGTATACGTTGGTCAACTACGAGAGAAGAGAACAAAGGAAGTCGCCATATTAGAAATTACCGCAAGGTCGTCAAACAAGAAATATGAAGTGCTACAAATGCCAAGAATACTTAATGGGGGAAGAAAACCACGTAACATGTAGGAACTGCCAGAGAAACATGCATTTTCTATGTTCGGGATTGTCCGAGACTGCTTGGCAGTCAAAATCAAACAAGAATCGTGACGAGTGGAAGTGTCCCCATTGCAGAGACAACAAAGGAATGTCACGTTCGACCGCAGGCGGAAAATAGCAAATGCAGAAAACAACCACAGGCTGTAAACAGCTATCAACAGCAGAGGGAATTAAAAACAAAAAAACAACAACAGAAACCCAGTGAGCCAACTTTACTTGCATTACTTGAAAACAGATTAAAAACCTAAAAGACTGTTTAATCGATTTTGTTAGGGAACTGCTTCAAAAACATACCGCACAAATTACAGAAACATTTAACCAATATGAGGAATTTACTAAATTTAATAATAACTCGGTAGAAGATGTATTACAGACCGTTACAGAAATTAAAAACTGCGTTAAAGAGCTAACGGAAAGACAGCATAATTTAATTAAAGAGACAACGGAACTACGACAAGAACTAAAGCAACAGTACGAACTCTTAAACCAACAGCAGAACAAAATTGATCTCCTCATAGATGGTCTCTCAGAAATTGCCACGGAACATCTAAGAGACACCGTAATACAACGAAGCCAAAATATTGGCTCTCCCATTGAATCAAGAGACATCCAGTCAGTGCATCGGTTACCACAAAAAAGGAAAAGAGAAAATAATACCCGTCCTTCTCCCGTCGTAGTGCGACTCACCAACAGCCCAACAAAAACTACACGTATAAAAGCTAGCAGAATTAAAAAACTTGTACACAAGGATCTGAAAGGAGACCACGACAATACCCCAATATACTTGTCCCAATATCTAACGCCATATTATCAGAAACTATTCTATCAAGCAAGGAAAATAAACACAGAAAAAAATACCAGTTTATATGGATAAGACACAGCAAAATATTCCTTAAAAAGACACAAGACGCAAAACCAATGAAAAAAACTCCGTAGAAGACCTGAACAGTCTGCCACATTGAAAAGAATATTGAAAACTCGTAAAGAAGGAACAGCACACCAACTAAAATGAATGCAGACCATCAAGCAGACGTAATCACCTAAAAAAGAACTATCTATTCTCAAACTAAACATCAGAAGCATTCAAAAATACTGGCTGACCCTGCAAGCTTATTTGAAGGATGATATAGACGACATACACATTTTAATACTGACTGAAGTATCCACGACAAACGAAGAGGCATCCAGCTACAAAATGCTGCCAACTTCCAACAACACAAACACTGCAGACAAACGAAACGAGGCGGTGGTATAATAATATTTACCAAACATAAACTAGAAGTAGCAGTAATAAACTATAAATTAGAATATGCAGAAAACATATGCATCGAAATTAAAAACATCAAACAAGAGAATTCCTTGATATTAAACGCAATATACAGACGACCCAACTTAAGCACCAAAAATTCCTAGAAGAACTAAACAGATGGCTTTCAGCCACGGAAGTAGGCCCCTCAGAATACTTGATAATAATAACAGACATTAATATAAACATTAGAAACATAAATAACATCACTGAGGAGACCTCAATAAAGGTCGAAACCGGTCTGGGTAGTGACCTTCTCTCATAATGTTGAACAGAAATACAGCTCCTAGGAGCTAAGTTCACATTATGGGTAAATATCAAGAATAGTGATTGGAGCTTTCTCCACCTTAGACATGAGTCTCCTCAGCTTGAACTACCTTTAGGGTCAGTTGCTGCAGTACCCAGGTATTTGCTTACGCTTTGAATCGCAGAACTTTATATTGTTTCTACTATATTCGGCATGAAACTCTTTGAGTTTCTTATTCGGCTAAGAAACGATATGCGATGTAATATCCCTTAACTTAAACAACACAGAACAATACATAGACCAATTATCGCCATATAACATAACCCCATCCATACAGTCGTATACACGAGAAGAGATCGTCCGAAACACAACAACCTCATCCTGCATTGATCATACAAATATAAGGGCCCCTCCAAACAACTACACAGCAGCCGTCATAACATGCAAACTGGCAGACCATTATTTCACAGCATTGCTGATACACACTGAACCAGAACCCATAAAAATTACTCAGACTACAAAACAGTATTATAGCATTCTGAACGAAACAATAGTAAACGATGAAATCAGAAATACAGACTGGATGCAGATAGCATCTTCAGATTCTGCTGAAGCTGTATATAATAATCTTAAACTTGCATTTAACAAAATATATAACAAAGCATTAACAAACAAAATACACCCCCAAAAGAAATAAAATCCATGGATAACATACAACATACCAGACATACAAAGAAAAGTTCCCCTATGGAAACAACTTAAGAAGTCGCCGAACAATATCGCTTTAAACGCTGAATACAAAACAAAATGGAATCTCGTAACAACACAGATTAGAACGGCAAAAAGAAACTATTACAGCAACAAATTAACAACAGCTCAGAATGACATAAAGGAAACATGGCACCTGATTAATGAAATGCTAGACAATATAGACAGAACCACTGCCTCAGAAACAATAAAACACAGCTTTTCCTGCGACCCCAAATCCCTCAAACAGTTAGCAAACAACTTTAATCATCGTGAACTCTGTCCAAAAACTACAAGAAACAAACTTTCCTCACACAAACGAACATTATCTACTAGGTTCACGAGCAACCTCGTCGATGTGGTTCCCCACAGTAAAAAAAAGAAGAACTATCACTGGAAATTCAACAAATTAACATTAACAAAGGACCGGGGATAGACGGAATCAGACCAAAAGACCTCAAGAAACACTCAACCAACCTACTTCCAGTTATACAAAAACTGTTAAATAAAATCTTTGAAACGGGACACATACCTGAAACACTAACGAGTGCATTAATCACGCCAATACACAAACATGAAAAAAGAAATATTATATGTAATTACAGACCCATCGCCACATTGTCTGTAATCAATCAAATCATGGAGCGCATCGTGCATCACAAACTCTCCACATACGTTGAAAAATTTCAAATCATACACAAAACACAATATGGCTTTAAAAAAATAAACGAACACCAACATTCCTGGAAGACTTTACAGACCTAATAAACGCTGTATTAAATAAAAACAGAATAACATTAGTGGTATTCGTTGACCTAACAAAAGCATTTGACACACTAACACACAAAACCTTGTTAACGAAACTAACGCATATCGGAATTGGATGTCGTCTACTCCAGTGGTTTAAAGCATACATGAAAACAGAAAGCACGCCACATGTATAGGATCAGCGTATAGCAAAGAGGTACATGTAACCTGTGGAGTACCGCAAGTAGCTGTCCTATCTCCCATTCTATTTCACATATACACACATAACATAAGCCACCTTACCCTAAAAGTAAAATTTTCCAATACGCAGACGACACGGCCATAGTATCCATTCACAACAATGCAAATATCGCTTACACAACACGACATCAATCAAATCACTAACTGGTTAACCGAAAACGGCATATATATAAACCCCGGAAAAGCAAATCTAATGATATTCAAAAACCACCAAACCCTGCCCATAGAAACTAAATATCTCACTATCCAACATCCATCCTCCTATACACAAAGTGCAGAACCTAAAATCACAACCATCACACAGGTGAAAACAACACGCTACCTTGGAGTTCACTTCGATGCTGATCAAAGTTGGAATAGCCATACAAACTACCTACATGCCAAGCTTAGGATAATAGCAAGAAAACTATGCGGATTAAAAGACATTGCCCCAACTCACATAAAAATACTAATCTATAAAGCATTATGTGAAAACATTTTAAGATATGCGATCACATCATACGCATTCTGCGCAGACTATAGACTTAACAGGCTACAATGGTTTCAAGATAAAATGGTAAAACTGATATTCTGGTAACAACCCACACTTATTCAGGAATCACAGACAAAACATAAAATATTTAAGTTGAAACACTTATGCCACTACACAGTCATGTTAAAACATTACTACAGCCCAACATATAAAGTAACCAGAACAACATACCACAGTCAACAAACTATATAACATATTAGTAGAACAATCAAACGGCAAAGCCACCCGAAACTTCTACGTACCTGACATGATAAACAAACTGCCGTTCGACAACAGAAACCTAGGAACATACAGCGAGCTGAAACAGGCGCTATGTAAATATTATGGCGAGAATGAAAATTAGAGCAATTTCTGTTTCTCTTCCCCCCACAAACCTCTGATAAACCCCCTCCAAAAACCATCACTATAAGAACACAAAGAAACAAACACACCATGTCTAAATCCAACCCTATTTACAAAAAAAAAAAAAAGTTAAACTGTGATAGCAGTCGAAGTTTTCCAAGCACGTACCAACAAACAGTAAAATCAACACCTGGCTTGTGACCAGTATAGAAACATAACCAAGAAACTACCACCATCTATCGTCTGTTATCTTCCTCAGATAAGCTCTGCTAAGCTTCGAGGAAGAAAACCATTAACTTGCAAATATCTGTTAATCACAATTGTAATGTGTTATAAATATTATATATATATAATTATTACAGCATCTATGTATGCAATTTATCTGAGACATAAAAAAATATTTAAGAATATTATTAACTTACAAGTATCTGTTATATAATTATTAATCTTGTATATATAATTATTACTGTGTCTATGTATGTAATTTATCTGAGAAATAATAAAAAATAATAATAAAAAATAAATAAAAAGTGTTATTATTACGGGCAACGCCAAGGATTCCTTAGACTCTTCGAGGTGAGAGAGGCCCAACATCATGTCAAGAACAACTATTCAGCATTGTCACAATATCTATCATACTTCACCTTCAAGTAAAAAACCTAGCTCTAACACCCTTGCTAACCACTCTCTTACCAAGCTTCCATGGATCGCCCTAAATCCTCCCACTACCAGTCCTATTCTCAAAAATATCTTCTGAATTAATCTTATAGAAACCCTTCAGTAATTTGAATATCTCAATCATATCACCTCTTTTCCGCCTACAAAAAGGAAACTTCATCAGTTTCCTTTATCTCAACGGTTTCATTTCAACTGACACGTTAGCACTGACATCCCTGCAGTGGTGAAACTGAAGAGTAGAGTAAACTACTTGAAATTTCAAAATTTGGATGTCCTGCAGTTTCTTGCTTGCCATGATCATGAATATTTATTTATGATCAAGGCAAGGATATACACGTAAGAAATTGCAGGATATACAAATTTTGAAATTTCAGTTATATTATTCGAATCTTCTAGCTCACCCTCCCCTCCGATTTATACCGGCTACAAAGATGTGACTCGTTACATGGCTCGATGCATCTTGCCCACGACGGTGTCCATTAACTTATTTTCAAGCAGTGTAAATGTTATTATCATCAGGTAAATAATCATATGCAATTTATTTATAAATCGAAACCTTAGTTTCTAAATTATGTCTAAATTTTATGTAAACGCCACTGATCCTATCTACAGTTGGACGGGATATCGATACTCTATCGAACTCATTCTCTGACTTTAATTAAAGACTGAGAGGAAATTATCGGCAATTTTCTGCGTTTCTCTGCTTTCGGTGTCTAACTGAAACAAAGTGTATCACAATCAAAGTACTTTGTATCCTGCTTTCATCATTTTAAATATGTTTTCTCGTTTCTTTAGGCTGCGAGCCCAGCTTGGACACCTTTCGGTGCAATAATAGACAGTGCATCGACAGAAGGAGAGTCTGCGATGGAGGCTACGACTGCTGGGACGGTATTGACGAAGGCAACTGCTACTGTAAGTATTAAGATGGGGTTGGCTCTTACCATTTCATTTTATGATAAAACGCGCGCCTAAAGTGTTGCGTAGGAATTTACAGATATTTTTATTAGTGGTGGACAGGATTTTCGTGGTGGCCTTTATTTTTTAAAAGGAAACTGAGTGTTGTTTATCAGGATTGAAAACTTTATTTTATTTATTTTTAATTGTATTTGCTGAATTTTGCCATTCATGTTTTCATTCATATTTCAGCGAACTGCATCCGTATTTTATTGAATTTTTAAACGAATTTTTCTACGATAACATCGTAGTTGATGTTAGAAAAATTAGAAGTGAATAACCTTCGATTTTTTTTTCAGCTTGCTCTTCTCCAGCTTTGTTCCGATGTGATAACAAACGATGCATTGCAAATGAGGACACATGCAACGCTGTGGATGACTGCGGAGACAACTCGGATGAAACATACTGCAGTAAGTGTGAAAATGCTTTTGATGTCTGTGAGTTATTTCGGAATGCGTCTTGTATGTGGCTGTCGATGAGCATGTTGACAACACGTATCTTCTCAGCATCGCTGAAAATTAAGTTCTTTTCCTTGTTTTGTTCCAGAACAATGTCGTTTTTTTATCATCTCCCCAATTTTGATGTGGTACACGATTTAACGATCGGAAATGAGAAATCTGTAAGGGATAAAACTCTCTTGTCTAGAATCACGATCAGAACGATTATTATTCGCCTTAGTCCACGAGATAAGCGGCACTCCTTGACTAGTTAAAAGAGACCTGATTCTGGTCTCAAATACGAGGAATCTTCAAATGAAAATGGGTTAGCCGATGTCATGCAGAGGAAGGGTCATTCCCTCGGACTGACGATTTTCGTTCTACTTAATAAAAAAATGGCAGTGGAACACAAAGAACAAAGGGGAGGACAAACAAACTGCAAATGACATCAGTTCTGCTGGTTTCATGTGCCATTATTCGAAATTTTTCCCGACACACTCATCATCATCATCATCATCGTCATCAATGGTTCTAACAGGCAATAAATCACCCACGCCCTTCCAAGCATCATTGGATTTCGTAACCATAACTCCAGGATAATGTGGTTAGCCCTGTGCCTGTAAGTATTCTTTTGTCTGTAAATCGTGTGTCTTCGTCTGGCCCGTTTGCATGGTTTCGGGATGAAAACCTAATTTCCCAGGAGGGAATGAAGCCTGCCACCTCCGGATGAGTGCTGCTAATTCGCCTCCAGCCTTCCTCACATTGGAAGGAGTCTAATTTGCAAAATAGGATTTCCCAGCTGCTCAGGAGCTTTCTAATACGTTTTGATTAGATTAATTATTTGAACGGAAATAACAGATTTCCACAAACATGCAATGTATTAGGAGATTTGGATTTCTGTTATGCGTTTGATATCTCTGGAACAGATTTGAAGTATCTCTTCAAGAAATATTTGCTTTTAGAATACCTCTTGGGTAACTGCTTGAAGCATTTGCTCAGAGATGTTGTCGATGTAACTTTTTAAACTAATTTCTTCTTCTTTCATAGTCTGCCTCACTTGCAGCACACCCCGTCTACCTCAGTATGTACAACCTATCAACATCACTTCGTGGATGTAATGCATGATGAATAGTCATTAGTTTTCTAGTTTTGCGGTCGAGTTTATCCAGGTCTTCTTTTGTCCAATCTATTATTCTAACTGTGTATCGGATCACTGGTATAGTCCAAGAATCCATTGCTCTAATTGTATTTAATCCATTTAGTTTTGTTTTCAGAATATTTCTAACTCTTTTGATGTATTCTGATGCTGCTTGTTGTTTAACTTTCGAGTGGAGAATATCACTGGCTTCTAATATTCCTAGGTATTTATAGTGTTCGTCAGCTAAAATTGCTTTTATATATTTCTCTTGGTCAAAATTAAAATTGTCAGTTTCATTAATTTTTCCTCGTTTAATAGATAAAATTGTGCATTTATCTAAAACAAATTTAATTTTGATGTCCTGACTGAAAATACCAACTGTGTTCAATAAAGAGTCTATTTGCTGGGCCGATTTTCCATATAACTTCAAGTCATCCATATACAACACAGATTGGAAATTTTAATATTACATTTAGGAATTTCATATCCAAGTTTTGTTTTCTTCAAAACCATAGACGAAGGTATCAAAGAAATGTTGAAGACATTTTTCTAATATCTCCGAATCGTTCATTATTGACTAACAAAGTTGTTTTCAATGATTTTATTTGCTAATTCCAAATATTTTTAGCGATTTTAGGATCCAGATATGTAGAAAGAATTCGATTGCTTTTTATAGTGTGTACTAGTCTGTGTACTAGTCTATCCATGCCATGTTCATGTTGGATTTTTTTTTTTTGAATTGCTGAGGATTATTTTTTCAATAAGTATCTGGTCTTTTGTTCGTTTAGATATTTGAAAATTGCCTTTTTGTTCAATCGGATAAATCTGATTATCTGATTAGTAGTAGTATATGGAATTTGCTATGATTGCAGTGAACAGCTTATGCATTGTTGGTAGGCATGCTATTGGACGATAGTTAATTGGATCCTCTCTCTTATCCTTGTTATCCTTATTTTTTCTGAAGAAAAAAGTGTGCCCAGATATCATCCAGTCTTTCACTGAGCCCCACTGCAACAAATAATTAAATTCTTCTGCCATTCGATCATGTACATTGGATAGATACTTTAACCAAAATCCGCACAAACTAGAAATTTTTTTAATTTCTAGTTTGTGCGTTTCATTTCTTTAGCGATAAGGATATTTTGCATTTGTTTTTGTTTAATTTCTGATTCTACTTCCTTAAGACAATCTAGGATTATCCCAGATTGTCTTCTAAAATTTGAGTGTTTCTTCTTTTTCTGGTGAATGATTGTTTGTATTTGTATTTCCCTGAAGAAACTGAAAGAAGTACGTTGGTTTAGTCGAAATTGCGTATTTTGTTCATATCAGTTGATTCTTGGTGGTGGTTGTCTTATACGGTTTTATGCATTTTAATGATGGTTGTCTTATACGGTCATTTATGGAGTTCAATGTTCCAATATCCCTGACTTCATTTTACAATGCACTTCTGTCAAATTCACATTCTAAGGTATGTCATCAACTTGATGCTTATTAAGTTGAATTCGAAGGTTAGATATAGATACCTCTTGATGATTTGCTGTAACTGGAGTTGTTGGTTTATTACATAACACTTGCAGCTTAAGTTCAGTAAATATTTTATTACCGAAAATGAATGCATCCGAAAATGAAATTCGTTTGGTCCATAAGTCTGTGTTTTGTTATTGCAGATTCTGGGAATTTTTGTTTCCAAATTAAATGCATACAGTTTCTAAAACCTCGTTTTTCTAGTGTTAATCTATAAAACCATTTCAAAACGTCTCTGTTTTCTTCCATTTTTACGTTTGGTTCGTTTCAGTCGCTTTTCAGCTTCCTGTCCTGATTGCCCAGCAAGGAGAGCTGGGTCTTATAGCCCACTTGTCGACTGATGCCCAGGATCCCCAACATCTGACGCAGTTCTTGATAACCGGGACGTCCACTGATCCGTTATGGATTTCATCTTGCTTTTCACCATGAAGATGTGGGATGGAACACTGTTAGTCTTGTTCCTCAGTTGAGACCTGTCTGACAAGGAGGGGTGACCTGCTGACAGCTATGCTATCGCCTGAATAGCTCTCAACATCATTTATTTATTTACGCATATAGCTTTGTGAAACTGGCAAGTGAGATGTATAATCACAATCTCCAGAAACAGATGATGAAAATCTTAACATGTAAAAGTTCATTACATAAAAGGCACTAACTGCATTCCAAGTCTTCCTTTTTTACAAGATAGCAAAAGTAATTTGTTATAATGAAGTCAGGGAAAATTATCATCCTACTGCACCAAACGTGACAAGACTGCATGTTCTCTCAACATATCACAACACAAATGTAGCTGTATCCGAGGTTTTATTAGAGAGCTGTTGTGACGTGTGAAAATCTTGATTAATTAGAGAAAACTCATTTCACTTTGCATCGTCATCTTCTAGCATAAGGTTGAGTTCTGCTGATACTTCGACGAGGACTATGAGAGCGGCTACGAGAATAATATCTTCGTGGTGAACGGGACCTTGAATCTTCTATTTCCTCCATAACCACAGCCCCCACCATACCAAATAGAGGTCAATGTCCAGACTGGAAAGCCAATCGAAAGTTTTATCCGTCACCTTGTGGATGTCCTGTAACCCACCACCGTGAAATTGGCGCCTTGGGCAGTCGTTCACAATATGAGTAATCGTCTGAGCCACGGGAGAACAATCACAATAAGGGTAGTCCGACAGCCCCATTTATGTAGTAAATAGCCACATCTGCTCTGGTTAGTTCTGATCCTGTTGACCAAATCTTCCTAGGAAGAGCAAACACAGGTTGCAGAGCACAGGGATCTTCTTCCAGGAAGCCGTTTGTTTTGAGATTGTTGGACCCGTATTCTCTCCACATGTCAGGTGTTGATGGCAGGGTAGCTGAAGAGAGTTCATCCATGCCCAGAGAGGTTTTCTAGATTTTAGGCGAAGACTAGGTGGATTTATAAGAGTCTGGTGCAGGGGTAAGAGTGGGGTACTCATTGCTTTATTAAATTCTTTAAACGAGGGTTGTCTTCTCGGTATGGTGGAGCAATGTTGGATAGGACAGGCAGCCAGGAGAGTGGATGCTTCTCATTGTCCCACTAATTGTGCGCATGATAGAGTTTAGCTGAGTGTCTATAATGTTAGTGTGAACACTTTTTTCCCAGACAGGGGCACACTATTCTGCTGCAGAGAATGCGAGAGCTAGGGCAGACGACCTTAGGACTTCTGCACCACAACTCCAGGTTATTCCAGCTAGACTTGAAATGATATTGTTTCTCGTTTTAATTTTGTTGGATAGGTTGGTGATGTGCCTTTTATATGGTTAGGTTTCTGTCCTGGCTCACTCCAAGATATTTCGGATGGGACTCGTGTTCTACCTTTCCACAGAAAGAAAGGTTGAGGTGTCGATTCCTCTCTTCATTGTTCAGATGAAATACTGTGGATACAGTTTTTGTTGGATTTGGCTTCAAGTGCCACTGCTTGAAGTACTCTTCCAGGATGTTCAGGTCTGTGTTCAAGGTTGATTCCAGATTGGCAAAGGAGGTAGATTGATTTAGGATCGCTAGGTCATCAGCGTACATATACTTTCTCGAGATAGTGTGTGGTAAGTCGTACACGTAGATGTTAAAAAGTGAAGGGGATAACACAGAGCCCTGAGGGAGACCGTTGTGAAGGAATCTGCGCCTGCTCTTTTTTCCGCCAATATGGACACAGATCTTTTTGTTGGAGAGAATGGATTCAAAAAGCTGGAAAGTTTTTTGCGCCTTATAATATTTCCTAGCTTCAGGAGGAGGCTTCTGACCCAGACTGTGTTATAAGCTGATGTCAGGTCAATGAAAGTGGTTCCAGATTTAAGTTTCTTCTGGAAGGCCTGCTTCAATCTGTGTTGGCAGGGCCAGGACCTGGTCACAGCAACTTCTTCCTGGCCTGAAGCCAGCTTGTTCAATCGGAAGTGCTCTTTCAATGAGTGGTGAAATTCTTTTAAGAAGAATTCTTTCAAAGAGCTTAAAGGTGGAGTAAAGCAGTCATAGATTTTTCACATCATTTGGATCTTTCCCTGGTTTTTGCACGGCAATTATTTTGGCTCCCCCCAACATTTTTCAACATCATTGAAACATGAAAACTCCATCGTCACGAAAATGCCGTGTTCCTTAGGAGATTATTATTATTATTATTATTATTATTATTATTATTATTATTATTATTATTATTATTATTATTATTATTATTATTATTATTATTATTATTATTATTATTCCTCAGACAAACGAATTTTCTCCACTAGGTTCACAAGCAACCCATTCGATGTGATTCCCCACAATAACAAAAGAAGAACTATCACTATCAATTCAACAAATTAAACCTAACAAAGGGCCTGGGATAGACGGAATCAGACCAAAAGACATCAAGAAACACTCAACCACATTTGTCCAGTTGCAAAAACCGTTAAATAAAATCTTCGAAACGGGACACAAAGCTGAAACACTAAAGACTGCATTAATCGCACCCATACACAAACATGGAAAAAGAAACATTATAAGTACAGACTCATCTCCACGTTGTCTGTAATTAACGAAATCACGGAGCGCATCGTGCATTGCAAACTTTCCACATACATTGAAAAATTCCGAATCATACACAAACCACAATGACTTTCAAAACAATAAAGGAACAGCAACACTCCTGGAAGATTTCACAAAATTAATAAACACTGCATTGGATAAAATCAGAATTACATTAATCATGTTCATTGACCTAACAAAAACATTTGACACACACACACACATACACAAAACCTTATTAACGAAACTAACGCATATCGGAATCGGAAGTCGTCTACTTTAATGGTTTAAAGCATACATGGAAAACAGGAAGCATATCACACATATAGGATCAGCATACAGCAAAGAGGTACTGGTAACCGTGGAATACCGCAAGGAGCTCCACAGGTCCTATCTCCCCTTCTATTTAACATATACACACACGACATAAGCCATCTTCCCTTAAAAAGTAAAATCTTCCGTGTTTTCTGTGTACTGGAAGATTTTACTTTTCAAGGTTTTTGGTATCCATTCACAACAACGCAAATATCGCTTACACAAATATGCAACACGACATCAATCAAATCACTAACTGGTTAACCAAAAACGGCATATATATATATTAACCCCGGAAAAGCAAATCTAATGATATTCAAAAACCCTGCCCATAGAAACAAAATATCTTACTATTCGACATTAACCCACCTATACAGAAACCGCTGCACCTAAAATCACAACCATCATACAGGTGAAAACCACACGCTATCTCGGACTTCAGTTCGATGCTGATCAAAGTTGGAATAGCCATACAAACTACCTACATACCAAGCTTAGGATAATAGCAAGCAAACTATACAGATTAAAAGACATTGCCCCAACCCACATAAAAATACTAATCTATAAAGCATTATGCGAAAACATTTTAAGATATGCAATCACATCATACGCATTCTGCGCAGACTACAGACTTAACAGGCTACAATGGTTGCAAGATAAAATGGTAAAATTGATATTCTGGGAACAACCCACTCTTATGCAGGCAGCACGGACAAAACACAAAATATTTAAGGTGAAACACGTATGCCACTACACAGTCATGTTAAAACATTACTACAGCCCAACATATAGAGTAACCAGAACAACATATCAAATAACAAGGCCACAGTCAACAAACTACATAACATATAAGTACAACAATCAACACGGCAAAGCCACCCGAAACTTCTACGTACCTAACATGATAAACAAACTACCGTTCGACAACAGAAACCTAGGAACATACAGAGAGCTGAAACAGGTGCTATATAAATATTATAGCGAGAATGAAAATTAGAGAAATTCCTGTTTCGCTCTCAATCTCTACCTCCCCCCCCCACACACACACATATGACAAACCCCACTCAAAAAACGCCACTACAAGGACACAAACAAACACACCACGTCCAAATCCAACCCTACTTACAAAAAAAAAAGAAAAAAAAGAGTTAAACTGCGAAATAGCACTTGAAGCCCTCCAAGCAAGTACCAACAAACAGTAAAATCATCACCTGGCGTGCGACCAGTATGGAAACATAACCACGAAACCTCGACCATCTTTCTCAGATAAGCTCTGCAAAGCTTCGAGGAAGCTTTGCAGAGATGGAATGTCTTACAAACAGGAATGTCTTACAAACTATTATTATTATATTACTTATTCACAAAAAAAAATCTGTATAATCATCACTGTTAATATTAGAACACGCGTTGTAAATGCACAATACAGAGGCAAAGATTGTTATTAAAATTCTTAACTGAAATCCAATGTAGAAAAATTTTTAAAATTATACTCAAGATAACTATTGTATATATATGTGTGTGTAGATATTTTAGCAATGAACAAAAATATTATTCATTTAAAAAATTACTATATATATTGTTGGACATATAGAATACTAGTTGAGTATTCTATATGTTCATCTGTAATCCGTGAGTCTGGCTATGTGAAGTGCTGATCTCATCTTGCTTTCATATACTGCAGTTACCACATCTTTTATGCCTGATCTCTTCCTTAGTTCCGTGTTTCTAACATGTTCCATTCGGCTGATGTCACAAATTCTGCGTTCTATTGCATGCTGAGTTATTCTGAGAGTCTCTTCTTCTTTTCTTGTCGTGTTCCATGTTTCTGATCCATATGTGAGTGATTGTAGAATATCACTATTAAATAGTTTGGCCTTCGGAGAGATGTCAAGATTTGGATCAGTAAGTGTTTCTTTTAGTCTGTTGAATGATAGCCATGCAGCTTTCTTTCTTTTTACTAGTTCTTCAGATAAATCGTTATTCATTTTTATTGTTTGTCCTAAGTAAGTGTATGAGTCAACGTGTTCTATAGGGATGTTATCAATACATAGGTGACTGGCACTTGTGTATGTTTTTGATCCATTTTGTTTTTTCTAGATTCATTTCTAAGCCTATCTTACTGCTGTTTGTGTATACCTTTTCATCCATTTCTTCTAGCTCTTTTGTCTTGTGGGATATCAGTACTAGGACATCGGCAAACATAAGAATTTTTAGCTTTTCACCATCTATGCTTATTCCTTCGTTTAGGTCTATTTTTTTTTCAGAAGGTATTCTAAAGTGCTGGTAAATAGATTTGGGGAAATCACATTGCCTTGGCGGACCCCTCTCTTTATATCTATATTTATAGTTTGATCGAATAGGGTTATTTGTGTGGTCTGATTTTTGTTAATTTCTTTTATCATGTTGATATAATTAGGGACTACATTTATTTCCAGTAAGGCACTGATGACTGCATTGTGTTCTATGGTATCAAATGCTTTTTTAAAATCAATAAAGAGGAAAACATAGAGGGATTCGGTATTCTCTGCATTTTTCTGTTAGCTGTGAAATGACCTGGATATGACCTATTGTGGAGAAGCCTCTTCTGAATCCTGCCAGCTCTCTTCTGGAGTTGTTTTCGAGAGTGTTTTGGATTCTGTTCAGTATTACACTGTTCATGATCTTATATATGTGAGAGAGTAGACAGATTGGATGATAGTTTTTTATGTCTTCCTTGTTCCCTTTTTTGAATAGCAGTATGGTTTTTGAGGTTTTCCATTCCTCTGAAATCTTTCTTTCTTTGAAGTACCACGTGAATCTGGCAGTTAAGGCTTTGAAAATAATTGGTCCACCTTGTTGGATTTCTTCAGCCTTAACATGATCAAGTCCTGAGGCTTTACCTTTACTGATTTTCTTAAGAGCATGTTCTATTTCTTATGGAAGTACATCTGCTATATTGCTTGGTTTTGGAATGATAGGTTCTGAAACTTGTCACTTAGTTGCATAGAGATCATTATAAATATTTTGCACAATTTCTTCTGCCCTTTTTCTATTCGTATGTTTTTCTACGTTTTGATCCTGTAAATCAGATGGAATTGATTGTTTAAAATTTAAGTCTTTCTCTATGTTTTTCAGGCTGGTTTTTGCCTGCATTGCTTGTCTTAAGTTTTGTATCCTGAAAATTTTGTAGTCTTCTGGAATTCCTTTTCTTAGCAACTTACAGTAATTTTATATTCTAGAAACTTTTCTTCATATTTCTTCAGTTCTTTTCTCTTTTTCAGTAGTTCTATAGTTTGAGGTGAGAGTCGTTCTTTTTTTATTTCTTTAACAGGAATTTCTGATTTTTTCTTGCACTCGTTGAATTTATTAATAAAGTCAATATAGTCATCATTTATGTAACAGTTTTTAACAGTCCACTCGGTCTTTTCTATGTACTTCCTGAACTTGTGGTAGTCTATTTGTTTGGGTTGTCTTTTATGGTGTGATGTTGCCCTGATGTGTTGTTCTTTTTTTGTGGTCTATTCTTATAATGGCTCTGAGGAGTCTGCGGTCAGAATCTATGTCGAAGTATGTTTCGCATATTATACCAACATTTTGTACCAGTCTTTTACAGTCTGTTAAAATGTAGTCAATTTCAATTTTTGTGTCTCCACTCGGTGATTGCCAAGTCCATCTTCTTCCTATGCGTTTGTTGAAAAAATTGTTCATGATAAAGAGTTGTTCAGCTGCAGCAACCTCAGCCAATCTCTCTCCTCTTCTATTTCTTCACCCTAGGCCATGTGGTCCTATAAACGTTTCATCTTCTTTTCCACCTCCTATTTTGGCATTAAAGTCACCACCAACGAATGTGTATGTTGACTTGTAATTTAATATTATTAATTCGCAAGTAATTGTAATATATACAATATATATATATATATATACAACTATTATTGTATCTGTGTATGTAATTTATCTGAGACATAATTTATTTTGTTCACTTACAGATAACATGGATTCGGTTAAAGGGGTGAGGGAAGCCCGTGTGAAAGCAGTGAACTGGCTACTCAACCAACGTCGCTTGAGTTGGGGATGGGGAAAAGAGACCCCTCGAGCAGTCGTTGCACTCTACCTTGCAAGCAAAGAAAGCCTTCTAAATAACGACACTCTGATTGAAGTACTGGGGGGGGAGTTCCTGGAAGTTGAAATTGCTGTGGCATTGGCAAAGTACGAAGTGGTTTTTCTCTGTTATTCTTAAGATAATTCGATTCATTCGTGGCTCCCTGCATATTAAACTCCTACGCATAGAACTGCTGGAGTGTATTGCGAAAATAATACGAACACGCGACGAATTCACAGTATAACCAAGATTTAATTTTAATTTTTTTTTTTTTTTAATAGAAGATGTACATTTACGTTTTTTGTATTATATCTGATTACGTATTCAGGTAATAAACCTCAAAACTTGCTTATAGTACTGCTAACAAAATCTCTTCGACATCTACGCTTATTTCAGTTTCATTTTATCGTTTCTTCGTCACAGATAGAACTCATTTAATTCGAGATTCACACTTTCTTATCAGATTTAAGTCTCACCTCCAGACATTTATTGGCATTTATTCCTTCAGAGTATAATCAGGGTATAGAGGTATTCTAAGTACTCTGTTTTTCCATAAATATTTTTGATAGTCTAAATTGCAATAACGTATTTCTTCATATAATTAGTGTATGGAATTATTATATACAATTGTCTCTAAAACTGTCCCGAATTTGATTCGGTTCATCTTTTATTTTATTTATTTGTTTTATTTATTTATTTTTGGTTAGTCATTGATGACAATAACTTCGTAAACCGTATAATGCACAAAATATCTTCACCTTTAATGATTAAAGTGTTCTCTGGTGAATCTCTGATTCCCACAGAGAAGATTCAAGGAAAAATAAGTCATGGCATGTTGGAAGGTGTTTGGAAGTTTATAAAACATTTGAGATGCATACAGTTTTTTTAATCTACACATACAATGGATTTATTATTGACTAAAGCTGAATATCGTCAAGATAACTTCGAAATGGCTTTAGGTTATATCGGACAGTGTTGCCTTATAATATTCGGCTAGTTTAGCATTGAGTCAGTTTAGCAGCACTTCCTCTTGTAATTAGAATAAATCAAAAACTCTCTTGGTTATTCTGTTATTCCGTTTGCTTATTAACTACAGCTCGTATTCACGACTACGTTGCTAATTCCAGATACTTGGCATAATAATTTGAAGAATATGTCGGTACATAAATACATTGTTCTTCTCATGGAACTGGTTTTCGCAATAATTTTGATTTTTAACATATTAAAATCCTGTATACTTGACCAATCAATCTCTGAATTGAAAATTTGTTAGATATCATTAAAATATGATTAAAAATGGAAAGAGAAAATTTTGACACGATTCCCCAAGATTACATGTTCAGTTATTTGCTAAACCTGCGTGCATGTTAGCTGAACATCTAACATTCCCGCAGGGTTCATAGACAAGTGATTAAATTTCGGATCAATTCCTTTCCAGGAAACACGATGTTCCACTGATCCCCGTGCAGCTAGCCCAGTACATCCGAGCCCTCTTAGCCACTTGCCGAAATCCCCGCAACTTCCATGGATTCAATTTTGTAGCCTATCTGAAGAATTCCTCCAAGAACAATACTTCGGTCTTCACGATGCCCACGGTGGTCCTCTCTCTTTGTGTAGCTGGAGAAACACCAACTTCAGCGCAGACTGATGTCCTTCTCGAAGCACTGCAATTGGAAAACCATCCCTCCTACACTGGTAATATCAGATTTCATTTATTGTGAAACTATAATCGTTTTAAAATCCGACACTTGCCAAAAGTTAACGAAATGCACGAAAACGTTATGAGAAAATGATATTCAAGAAAATTTTAAGTTTAAAGGCGCAACTGGAATTAAAAGCGGCTTTCCTTTCCTATTTTCATGATTTAAAGTCAATGAATTGTCATATGAAATAGAATGATTCCTGTTTCTATTTTCTTAGAAAATATAATTATTACATAATGGATTTATAATACAGTTGTTATTGATAAGGACATTCAAATAAATGTTTCCGATCATGATATTCACGTTAAATAAAGTAACGCTAAGCAAATTATCAATTTTTTTTGACTCCATGCAGTGGCAAAACGACATTAGTAGAATGCTCGTTGTTACCTAATATAAGTCGATCACCATTTGATGTTTTTGAGGAACAGCTAAGCGTGGTAGGGATTGAAATGCATGCTACAATTCCATGGCTTATGAGCAGAAGCATTATGACCATCTGCACAGTAGCGTGTTGCGTCTCCTTTGGCCGAGATACGCTTGCAGCTGTCCTGGTATTCGTTCCATTGACCACGGAGGGTGTCCGAAATATTCTGAACCTACTAGACAGGATAATATATCGGAGGTCAGGGTCCCAGCGAAGCTCTGGTATCTGCTGGCGGTTCTTCCATTCTGCATTATCCAACAAACGTTCGATGGGATTCAAATCAGAATAATTCGGCGGAGAACGCAGCAGACGGAAGGATTTCTTATACTGATCAAGCCATGCTCGCACAATGTGAGCCTTAATTCACGTCTTATTGTAAGAGTCCAGATACATCAGGCCCCGTTGTCGCCAGGTAGGACAACTTTATCGAAACAATCTCCAGGTAAGAATTTGAGATGAATGTGTGTTCAGTGCGGATGAGAGGATCCAGTGATGTCCACGAGACAATCACGAATCCTGGATTCTACCATTCCCCCAATTGTGCAGTGGTTGGCCAGAAACAGGATTTGGGTCCTGACACGTTGCCGTGCAATCCAGTACTAGATCTGCAGTGATAATAGCGGTTCTTTGTAATTCGTGTACGTTTTCATTTTCTCATAACTATTAAATCGATTAAACTATTTCCTCCGGTATTGAATTTCATGAAAGATATCATGAGAAAAATATCATGGAAGAAAAGGATTTGTCATTAAGAGAGTATACCGACTTAGATATAAGAAGAAAAATCAAAATCTCTTTACAAGAACTGTTTATTTGACAGTACTGCAATGGTATGAACATCTCAACAACAAAAAATGAAGATTAATCCTTGGTACACTGGTGTCCAAAACCTGAAGATGAACACTGTTTCTGAATATCACTACCGCAACTCAGACGAATCTGCTTTTGGTAGTTTTGTATTTTTGTATTTTTCCAGTTCAAAGAAGGTATACATTCGAATTTTCTAATCGCGCACAAAGGGGTCACTTGGTAGCACCTAACGGGATAAAAGGCAAAAGGCAGAACAAAGTGCACTATGTTTGAAAGAAGCTCTTTTTTTGTTAAGGAATAAAGTTGCAAATTCGGATCTCTTGTAATGCCGAATGACGTCATAAAGATGATTTCACGCAGAAAAGATTTATTGGAAAGCTTGAAGAAGGATCGTTGAGTTGCTGATTTTGCCAGAGAGTTCGTAATCTCACATAGCGTTGTACTCAGGCTCTGGGCAACGTTTCAAACCAATGGAATGTGAACAAAGAGGCAGCCTTCGCATTACCACGGAACATGAACACCGATTTTTGGTTATAACAGCAAAACGCAATCGACGCACCACTGCAGGTCACCTTGCAAGTCGGGTCCATTCAAGTACAAGTATGTTTATATCTCGACAATCTGTGGCAAGACTTCCCCTACAAAATAGGCCTATACATCTGAAGGACTCCAGTCAGCATCCCTTTACCACTGCTCATTCAGCTGTGTTGTATCCATAAAAATTAGACGAGACAGCAATTGGCTAAAGTATTCTTAACAGATGAGAGTTGTTTTAGTCTTTCCTCCTATTCTTGAGATACTTGTTCTGTCATGAAGTTGGAATTGCTTACCATTGCGAGAATGTTCTTGAAAGGAATAGATACGATTGTGTTGGGTGACGGTGTGGAGAGGCATTATGTTTAATGGAGGCACCGAGCTACAAGTGCTGGAGAAAGGGAACATGACATTGAAGATCTGCGTTGTAATATCGTTCAACAGTCATCTGTTCTAGTTGTGCTAGGCGGAAAATTCCTTTTTATGGACGACAATTGCACACTACATCGCGAGTAGTGGTGATACTTCTGGAGAACGAGGACAATAATCGAATCGAGTGGCCAGCATTCTGCCAGGATCTCATTCCATAAACAGATTTGGGAACGCATCGTGTTGCTGCTCGAAATTACCTTCCAGAAAACAATCCCTGATCTGAAGCAGGGGTGTGCCAATTTGTCTCAGAGAAAAATATTCCCCAATTCTGAATCTGAAATGTTTCTTCACGTTATCCAAACATGTAGCACGGATGTAATCTATCTCGACTACTAGAAGGAAGGAAATACTTCTTCCCTTTCACTTGTGGACTGAAAGCATATTTCATCGAATTCATCAGCTGAAAAAGGATCAAGATGAACAAATGATTGTAAGCCTTGAGAAGATAAAATCATCCTTTTGCTGATGGCTGTCACTCACTTTCCATCAAAAATAAAATATCGTGGAATTATAGAATAATTTTACCGTCACTTTCGTCGTTTTGTTAAAAAGAAAAAAAAAGAAGAAATAAAAAGAAAATGTTTAAAATGCATGAATTCCCAAAATGTGATATTTTAATTATTTCTCTTAGACGTGAAGATCTTGTCGTTGATGTCACTGATGTGCATTATAGAGAGAAAGGAAATCATCAAAAACATAAAAGATACAAACAATTACAGCACACATTCGACGTCAGAATCTGGCTTTTCTACGAATCACTCTCGAGAGATCAATCTGGAAGATGTGGTGTTGAGATCGCTTCCATGGCTGAGAAGTTTGCAGCTTCCAGATGGAGGGTTTGGAGATGTGTACACTACAGCCTTGGCTATGCAGGTAAGTACATTTAGTTGGACTACTCATCCTCAGAATCTCTGGTATTCTACGCACAAATTAACTGATATATTGCCGAACGACATTACAATATTGGACGATTATATTTTATTCTAAACAAGAGTTGAGGCGTATTATTTATAAAGTAACTGTGCATGCGATTAATTCATGGATGCCAACTAGAACAATTGGGACTACTGATCATTGCAGTGATAAAACAAATGTTTAACGTATAGTGATCTCAACCGTTTCTACACTCCTCTTATATTTTCCAGACTCTGTTTGCCGTGGGTTTAGACTGGAATGTGCGATCGGCAGCAGCGTATCTTTTATCCCATCAGCAAAGCGATGGTTCTTTTGGAACACATTTGGCCACCTATTTCGCTCTTCCAGTCCTTAAACAATCCACCATGCTGGACCTCGGAATAATCAACTGTTCCAAGTTCACCAACAAAACTAGTGAGTTCCAATCCACTTTCGAAACTATTTTGAACATTGATTTCCTGTTCGATTCTTTAATGGTGTAAGATCAGCTTAAGATCAGATGATCCTAATCAACTAATGCCATTACAATTATTTACTATTGCAGGTGAAGAAATGCTGGAAGATCTACAGAACAAGTTAGGACCCAAGGTTCATGTGGAATACATCATTAGATTTGGGGATTATGCTAATCATTCCTATAATATCATCCTTCGTGTTGCAGCTGATACGCTATTCTTCGATGTGATGAAAGCGGCTGCAAAACTGGATTCTAAATTTAGGTATGAAGATCATGTTGTTTTAGAAGAGAGAGAGAATGGAACGAGTATTAGAAAAATAGCGAATTAATGCATATTTTATGTGAAAATTTAGATAACGTTTTTTAATATTGTTTCGAAAGCTTCTGTATCCCCGTGGAAATGCGGTGTGCATTCATAGCGCTAAGCTTACCGAAAATATATCGTTCTAATTTCGATTCTCATCTTCATCTAGAGAAACATACATAGGCAAGAGTTACTCTATCGCTGGCATGGACAAGCAGATTTTTCATCCAATAGAGTCAAGTGAATCAACCATATCACCTAAATTATTTCAGTCAATAATATACTTCGTTAGGGTTGGGGAGGTCGAGATTGCGAAACTTGTCCTCCTCTCTGTACCGGATGCCGTTCAGATAATCTTGTGATAATCTTGTGATAATTAGTGATAATCTTGGTCAGCTATCTCTGATTGGCTATATTGGAGTTTGATGGTCCTTCTTAGTCTCCTGAAAGTTAGAGACTCTAAAAGCCAAAGGGACAAAGCGCATTAGAAGTTGGAACAGAAATCGTTAGCCATTTAGTTTATATTATTATTTACTTGATTTTATTTATTTTGAGGAGTTTATTCATGTAACTTAAGTGATAGTTTTGAGATATTTTTCCAAGTATAAACTGTTATGGCTGATACAACACGTCATACCATAAATGAACGTTAATAACAATGCATGCTGCTTTCATTGAAATCTTCAACAGAATTCGTCATTTCAATATTTAAATTAAAATAAATAAATAAAAATGGTCTGTAATTGGAAGGGAAATATTTATTTCCCTTCTGGTGATGCCATAGATCAGTCTTTCTTAGTTAATTTACACGATATAAAACTGCAAGAAAAATGGGAATTATTGCACACACACACACACACACACACACACACACACACACACACACACACACACACACACACACACACACACACACACACACACACACACACACACACACACATCAGTAAGGTTTTTGTTTTTATTTTTTTTTCAGTTTCGAATACAGAAACACTGAAAAAGGTCCGTACATCAGCTCCATGGCTGGAATTCCTAACGATCCTGAGCACGGATATGCTTGGCTGCTTTACAGAAAGCCAAAGAATTCATCGTTGGAACACTGCAAGGAAGGTGAGTGAATGAATCCTAATTTATCAACTTTCAAATAGCAAACTGGTTAAATAATCTCAAAATGTATTTGCACTTGTTCCGATGAGAACTTAGAAATCATTCAAGACATAGATAAGAAGTTAATTTAATGATGCACTCAACCTGTTTCGTCAAAGCGACTTCTTCAGGCGTGGTAACGCTTAAAGCAAATTAAAAAAAACAAATAAAAACACTGTGCAATTATAACAACAGACTTGTAAACTGAAATTAGTGTGAATTGTCGTTATAGTCCGTTCTGTAGTTCCATTGTAGTGCAAATGCGAGCGTATGAGATCACTCGTACGCCAGTACCTAATGGCAGAACTATGCGAGTCAGGTAGACTATATCTAAGATTGCTGTTGATATGAGACGAGTCTACGGCAATTTCTTTGGATTCAACTGTGCGCCGTTCCACTTCATCTTGACAAATATAAACATTTGATGTTGCATTCCAATCTATTTCGTGTTGGAGGCCTTCATCGTTTGTGTTACAATGAAAATAAGACGTGACTTGAGAGTGCGCGTGCTCTGATTCTGTTGTATGAAATGTCTCTCTGATGTTCCTCTAGCCGTAGTAGGATTGACTTTTCAGTCTGGCCATAGTAAGGCCTCCCAAAATCACATATTACCTTGTATACACCGGGGAACTGAAAATGGGTTTGAGCTTGTTTTGGGTAGCTTAGTACTGACCTTAGTTTTGGAAGTGTTCAAAAACACGTTTTAATATTAAATTTCTTCAAAATTCTTCCTAGTTTCCGGGAGAGCGAGCTGATGAAAAGTAAAGAAATATAACCCTTTCGGTTGTTAGGGATCTCTGTGTTGTTTCGAGGGCCAGAGAACCCTATCAAGCCCAAGGGTTATATTTCTTTACCTTACATCAGCGCTCTCCCAGAAACTAGGAAGAAGTTTGAAAACATTTAATATAAAAACGTGTTTTTGAACACTTCCAAAACTAAGGTCAGTTCTAAGCCACCCAAAACAAAATCATAACCATCTTCAATTTCCTGGTGTGTATAAAACAATATATCATTGTGGGAGGCCTTACTATGGCCAGACTGAGAAGTTAATCCTCCTACGGCTAGAGGAACATCAGAGAGACATTTCATACAATAGAATCGGAGCAAGCGCACTCTCAAGTCACGTCTTATTTTCAGTGAACAGAAACGATGAAGGCCGCCAACACGGAGTAGACTGGAACGCAACATCAAACGTTTATATTTGTCACGATGAAGTGGAACGGCGCATAGTGGAATCCAAAGAAATTGTCCGAGACCTTTCTCACATACAGAACCGACTGTAACGACAATTCAAACTTAACAGAAACTTAACAGTTTACAAGTCTGTTATTATAATGGCACAGTGGTTTTATGGTTTTTTGAATTTGCTTTATGTGTTACCGCACCTCAGGAAGTCGTTTTGACGAAACGTATTGTGTGTTCCATTAAATTAACTTATTATCCATTTACTCGGTTTCAGTCAGTCAAAAAAAAAAAAAGTTGAACATATCTAATCGCCAAATCAATGTACCTAACGATCATATATCTATCTATCTATCTATATATATATAAAGTTTTTTACCTCGGGTACACTATACGTCAAAGATACCAAGAAATAATATAAACTTGGTTTTAATCCTTTTTCCCAAGTATACAAAGTTTGCGCGTGAAATAATTTCAAGTCTGAGGCAACTCGTCGTAAAGGTGGGTATAGCATTATATATATCCGCAAGGAGACGTGCTTTGTATTATAGGATACTTAGGCAAGTGATCAGAACTTACTCCACCTTTACCACGAGTTGTCTCAGACCTGAAATTACCTCAGGGGCAAATTTTGCTTACTTGGGAAAAAGGATTAAAACTAAGTTAATAATATTTCATGGTGTCTTTAACACACACACACACACACACACACACACACACACACACACACATATATATATATATACCCAACTCTCTCTCTCTCTCTCTCTCTCTCTCTATATATATATATATATATATAATATAGATAGATAGATCTCTCTCTCTCTCTCTCTCTCTCTCTCTCTCTCTCTCTCTCTCTCTCTCTCTCTCTCTCTCTCTCTCTCTCTCTCTATATATATATATATATATATATATATATATATATATATATATATATATATAGAGAGAGAGAGAGAGAGAGAGAGAGAGAGAGAGAGAGAGAGAGAGTTGGGTTGACCTGCATCAGTCTTTACTAACACCCAGTATACCTTTTATTATAGGCAAATCGTTCAGAGTACACAAGCAATTTATAGTAAAAAAAAAAAAAAATGATAGTAGATGGGATTGTGCCTTTGTGTGTGGGGGGGGAGGGGGGGATTGAATAGTGTAGACCGTAGGCAGCGTGGATTAGAGTGTGCTCTCTCAATGAGTGCTTGGACTCCCAGTGCTTGTCACGAAATAATAATATTTTTTAAATTATTTTAATTCCTTCTGCTTGGAAACTATTGTAACCTTTATATTGAACCAATTGCTACAACACGTTGGACCATTACCTAACCTTCTGAGTATAGACTCATAAGACAAAACATTATTGAGCGTCTAGTCTGTTTCTCGCAATCCAGACTGCACGGTTGATAGGAATCTGGGCAGCAGCAGAAGTATCCTGGTATGGGAATTGCTCTCAAAGACCACACCGGATCATCTCATTCCTACTGCACTTAACTTCACCCCTAATGCTTTCTTGGAGATTGTCTCGGGAGAGGGATTACCCTACATTATGATACTGTTTTCCAATGAATATGGACTCTTCCAGCAAGATACTTTCCCGTGTCACAGACCTCACATTGTGTGCAAGAGCATGTCCGACCATTCTGTGTGCTATTCTCTCCTCCTTATAACTTTCCTGGTCTTGTAAGAGTCAATGGCAAGATGGGGAAAAGCAGTTTCTTGGCCAAATCAACCCAAATAAGCTACTACTACGTTGGTGGCGATAATGTCGTGGCTTATATATATATATATATATATATATATATATATATATATATATATATATATATATTTTTTTTTTTTTTTTTTTTTTTTTTTTTTTTTCTTGAGTTTCGTATCGTAAACTCAAGAAAATCGACCCACAATAATTCAGAGTAACACATCCTGATAGGCTTCGGTACCAAGTGATGTCAGCACATGTTTCCCTGTCTCTTTATCAGCTGTCACCTATAGTTAGTGATAGTCATGGGCCAGCTATCACTGAATGGCTACTGGTGAGATTTAACCGCCCACTCAGTCTCCAAAAGCTATAGATAGGGCTATGAGGCCTCTCTTTCTCCTTATAAGGGAATAAAAGGGATTACATTTATATATATATATATATTTTATTTATTTTTTGGTTTTTTTTTCGTTGTTATTCGAACCAGGACAAAATTCAGAAGGAAAGCTTTGTTTCATTTAACGATCGTTCGAAATTCGATTGTCCAATGAATATAATCTTTTAATAAACAATAAATTCCTCTTCATTAATAAATCACCAACAATAAGAATATAATTCTTTAATATATATGTTTCTATTCGACGCTAACATATTTGAATTATGTCAATGAACGTATCCTTTCTCTCTCTCTCTCTCTCTCTCTCCGAAAGAATTATGCAAAATGTGACATTCTTTTGTTTTTGTTGTTGTGTAGGTCCTCAGGATGTGAAAGTCGAAAATGGCGACCAACTCGTCATGTGGTACAGAAGCAGGTTGCTGTCGGGCTAACCGGAAATCACCGAAAACACATTTATTTAGAATTTCTGAGATTGTTGTCAGGAAAGTAACGTGCGTGTATGCACCCAGGCAAATTGCAATGTTGCTTAATAAAGTTACAAAGAATTGCATCTTGCTCTCTTTTATTACAATTATGATGACGAAGTGAGGTGAATCTGCATGGAAAGCAATTTCATTCTCTGCTTGTCCGCTTTAGACAATTCCACCGTTTGACCACGAATACTTCACCGCTCAAGCTCCCAAAAAAGTAATTAGGCAAAACTATTATTATACTTGCCTTCTGGAATTGTGAGGAGATCCGATCTTCATCCTTCGTCATCACTGGGAGTTGAATTCATTTGTACGAACAGTTTGCCGACATCAGCGATGAACTGAATACGGTCGGCAACTGTCCGTCTCTCATATTCCTCATTATAATTGGCTTTAATGTGTGAGTTCTGCAATCGATTTTTACGAGTCGCAAAGTTAAAAATTCAAGATTAGTGGATACTGTGAAAAAAGAAAAGAATAACTCTCCTTATTACGCCAAAGGTCAACTAAATTGAAACCGGGTTGAAAATAAAAATAAAATAATAATAAAAAAAACAGAAATAAAAAGCAGTTCCTCTTTCAGAACCCAGAATCGGAAACTGCAACGCTTGGAGTTCTGCCGATGTACTGTCATGGAAGTTTCGACGGAGTAATGTTGCACCATATCCGACCTCCTCCCCACAGAACTTTGCACGGTAGCTCCACCCGCGAGTTATGTTTTAAACCAAATGTTGATATTTATTTACATATTTCATATGAACTGTAGTTATGAACTAAACGAAACTTCAGCCTAGGTAGTAATAGTATTAGATCAAGTTCTCGATATGGTATTGGATGACCGGCGAGTCATAATGCGAGAAATTGTTGAGACTGTAGTCATTTCAAAAGAACGTGTAGGATATACATTGCATGATGAATTGCAAATGAAAAAGGCGCAAGATGGGTGCTGCCTTGGCTCACAGCAGATCAAAAATGGACTTGCATGAACATCACTGAACAGTGCTTGGAGCGTTTTAACATGAATAAAATTGATTTTGTGCGTCGATTTATTACTATGGGTGAGACTTGGATTTAGCATTACACACCAGAATCCAAACAGCAGTCAAAACAGTGGACAGAAGCCGGTTGTGAGTGCCAAAGAAGACAACGTCGGTTCCTTCAGTTTTAGGGTGCTAAAGACATTTTGTTTATTAATTATCTCGAAAAGGGTAAAACAATAACCTGGGAATATTATTCCGATCTTTTAACCAGACCAGACGAAAAAATGCGTGAGAAAAGACCCGGTTTGCAGAAGAAAAAAATCATCTTTCATCAGCACAATGCATCTACCCACAAAGGTGTTTTGGCAATGGGAAAATTAAGGGATCTGCACTATGAATTGTTAGAACATCCACCCTATTCCCCAGATTTGGCTCCCTCTGACTTCTATCTCTTCCGAAAACTAAAACCCTTCCTCGCTGGTCAGTATTTTTCTTCGAATCAAGAGGCGATTACAGCTGTTGACGGGTATTTTGCAGATCTTACCGAGAACCTCTACAGGGACGGGATAGTGGCGCTGGAGAATCGCTGGAATAAACGTATTAGTCTTAAGGGAGATCATGGTGAAAACTAAAAATAAATTTGAAGTTATAAATTTATTTTTTCATTGTTAGGCCGAGAACCATTCAGACCACCCTCGTATTTAGGGTTCCCTATAGTTTCTCTATATTTATTGTTGGTGAAAATGAGTACTGATATATTTTGTGAAGAGATTAATGGTGTCAGTGTGATGTGAAATGTTCCTCACCAGCTTAATATGTATGCAGTTTGTATCCAGGAGAAATATCACTTTATTAACATTGTCAGAGTTAAGAATGTCTTTAAGAAGAAGACTCGATATCGCATAAATCTTTCTTTGTTGCATACTTCTTTAATATATACTTTTCAGATTAAGTTGCTCTCAATTTTTAATCCTACATAGGTTGTAGTATTCATGTTTTCTATCTCCACACAGTTACTTTTACGATTCCAGTTATCTAGGAATGTATAGAAGAAAAAATTAGTTTTATTAATAGGTGTATTTGAGATTTTAAAAATTATAAAGGTTGTTTTTCCAACATTGAGAGTGACTTTGTTCACCTGAGACCAATTTGTCACTATTTGCAAAACTGTGTTCACCATATTTTGCATTTCATTTACACAATTTGAATTTAAGCACTTTATCATCTGTAAAGTGTTTACTTTACTTGTGAGTGTAGGTCACAGAAGTCGTTGATGTAAATTATAAATAGTACTGGCCCAAGCACAGAATCTTGGAGAACACCACATTTTATCTGAACGAAAGTGCTGCACGTTTCGTTTATATTTACTGCTTGATCTAGACGTAAAATAACTCTAAAACTACTCAAGTGCACAGCCTCTGATTCCTACATTCTCCAGTGTATTTTTAATAACATATCATGGGATACTGGGTCAAAATCTTTCTGGAGGTCTTTCTAAACCTCCAGAAAGTAAGTTACTTAGCAATTCAATAAATGAATGAATAAACTTAATAAATAAATTCAGTTCGAGAAGATGAGCAGCGCATGCTCAGTGTTTACCAGTGGTGGTAGGCGGAAAATGGCGTTGGTGTAGTTGTGGTCAGTTGTGATTGAATGGTGGAGACGGAGTTGTAGACCTGGTGGCCTCCCTCGATGAGTCCTTGGACTCCCTGGAGGTGTCAAATAATAATAATAATAATAATAATAATAATAATAATAATAATAATAATAATAATAACAGGAAGTTTTGGAATTCCAAATTTCGTCAGGTAAAAACACGTCTGAAGGAACCTTTTCTCTCAGAGATTAAAAGTCTATTACGCCAATTCGAAAAGCAGGGATAGAAATCGAACAGAAACCTAGAAGGTTCCTAGAAACATAGGCCGTTAATGAGGTCCTCCAACGTATCTCCCATGAGATCAGACCAAGTTTCTAGCTCACACCTGAGATGGAATTTGTTCTGAAAGACCAGGCGAATTTTAAAATATTGCATTTCCCAACATAAAAATTTCCTTCCCACAGTTGGTGGGAATTCTCTTAGAGAAAATGTCGCATAGAAACTGAAACCATATGCGATTTAATAGACACTTCTTTATACATAAATATCGTCCTTATAAGTTTCTAGGGATTGTCCCGAAATTTAGTCGGGCCAAAATGTTTTTTCTTGTTGCCATATCACGCTTTGTTATTCAAATAGAGACGTCTTTGGCTGGGAAACAAGAATGTCTCCTAACTTCTTGTTTCTTTTCTGATTTAATTTTCAATTTTGTTCTGGGGTTTCTCAATTTGATCTTCCCATTCCTTTAATGTTTTTTGATTCACAAAAGGCAGGGAAAAGCACATGTTCGCACGAGGGAATTAATTTCTAAACATAAAACAGGATTTCATTCTGAAAACATATATCAGTCTCTGTGCAGTCCGTTCGACACATGCAGTTTTCCCTGGGGAGATGATATACGTTCCTTTCGTGTCGGGGTAGAGAAAAATCTGAGGGCTTTTCAACACTTTTTGGTACGTTATCTTGTTTTTTTTTTTTTTTTTTTTTTTTTTTGAAACAAGAAATTTATGAAAGTTTTATTTTCATTCCATAAAACATGCAGTTTGAAAAGGCAAAACCACCGACTCATGAGTAAGCTGCTTAAAAATTGAGTTGAGAATTCGAGTAAAGTATATAGTCGCCAGTGTTGAGCGAAGAAGAAGAAAAAAAACATAATTATATATATATATATATATATATGTATAAAAGAATACTAAATAACATTCCTTTAGCGTAATGAAATGACCTTTCTCTGTACTCATTTTCATCTTTCTAATTCATAAAATACGTGAATGGACGACTTTGGGGAAGACATTCGTCCAGCAGTAGACAGAAAATAACTGAAGAGGAAGAGGATTATTGTCATGAAGTTACATATCTCAATGGACAATCAGTGCAACTGCAAATTCGGATACACATACAGTTGTAACTCTGCAAACCACACGTTTACATTCATCAAGCGAGGTGTGAATCCATTGACAGCCTCGAGTATGTCAGGCTGCATCACGACGATGTGCCTCTGAGAGCTGAATGAACGCATAAATCCGAAACATACAGCAGATGGATCCAATTTAAACTTAACAAGATGGCACTGTTTCACGTGAAGCATATCCATCCGCAGATTTTGTTTTACTTGATTTGCAGTAATGTGTAAGAAAAATGAGGAATGATACTGAGATAAAGTTGAAATTATTCTAGGAAACAGCATATATATATTCTTCTTATTCTTCTTCTGCAGCTTTTCCCACTTAAGTAGGCGCGCCTTCTATCATCTCCTCAGTCACCATCACAATATTAGACAGGAACGGAGTTAATGCTGAACCTTGATGAAAGCCGACTATCGAAAAATGATTGCACTTACGGAAGGGATATCTTGAATATCTTACAATTTTCTGCTTTGAATGATCCTTCGGGAAGATAATGTACAATCAAGCCTTTGTATTGTCAAGTTCTGTGAAATAGTAGCTCAAAAGTATCCGAGCGAATCGACTGTTATTAGAAGATATGCTTTGAACTCCTCTCTCTCTCTCTCTCTCTCTTTCACTGCCCCTCTTTCTTGTGATTTTTTAAACTTTACTTCCTGCTGGATATTACCTTGTTCTCTTCTCCTCGGGCATTTTGCAATTTGAGAGTACGGACATTCCCATTGCTGTTAGTTTAAACAGACAGTTGGTACATTTTAGAACGAAACGAAAGTGTAAACATGCTTGGATGGAACTTTCGGCCAAAAGAGAAAATTCTTCCTTCTAGTGATAATTTTGGTTGTGACTATCGAATATATCAATTGTAAGTAATTTAAATTTCCTTCAGTTTCTTTCGATATTCTAAGTTCTTTTATGTAGTAATTTTCGGTATCCTCGTAGCGAAGAAACTGTTTATTAGGATGAAACTATTTTGCGTAGATGGACATCCATTCCTTTTTTAAGATGAGAACTTGCTTAGGTTCTTATCCTTGCTAAAATATGCTTCATTAATTTTAATATTTCTTTTTATTTAAAGCACGAATTCTTAGAATAATAAAATAAAAGAAAATCTTCCATCAGAAGTTTCCTCCTTTTAGGAGAAAACTTCCGCTTTTGTAAGAAACTCATAAATCATCCTCAGCTCGCTTTTGCTTTCGTAAACACAACTATTTTGTCATCTGGCAAAATTATGTTTCCTAAAGGAGCATCCCAAGTTAAGGCGCTTTCGATCGTGCATTCGAGCTGAAAAGCTCTGTTTCAAATCACGTCTAGAATGCTCAGAACTTTTATTTACGGCTTTTCGCCTGAAAGCGAGTTTGTCTATCTAATGCGACGGTAGTAGGTTTTTCCTATCGGGAACTCCGTTATTACACCTCAGAAAACAGTCACACCAGCAAGAATTCAGGAACGCATGGAAAGGAAATGGAAGCTGTCTCTCCCACTTTTCATGAATCTCGCACATATCCCCTGTTTCATTCCAAATGTTTGAAGTTTCTTCAGTTTTATTTATGGCAAAAGTTGTTTTTGGCTGAATTCTCTTCGATAATTTCATTCGAATCTGTTTTTGACTTTCAACAACCTAATAAATGCGTTTTTAATTATTTATTCCTTTTACTATAATTATTCTTAGAAAGTTGCTTTGTGTTGCTCAGATTCTACCTTTTTTGCCACTCTCAGTAGCATTTGGAGTTACACAACATTATCGGAGCAGAATAGAATTATTTCAGCCATCAACAAGGAATAAACGCATTAAAGAGTTCTAATAGCAAAATTATCTCAAGATTTGTTGACTTCGAATACAAAATTCAATTTCTATGGGAATTCATACACATTATTTCTATGATACACTTTTCATGTGAATGCCGTTATAAAACAGTGCCGTGCGGAGGGGGGATGCTGTTGGTTATATAACCAGGAAACTGCGCTGTATAGTAATATATTTCAAGACAAAGCGGGGTAAGAATTCCCAAACCTGTTGTTAGTTGGAGAATGGATATGCTAACCACTCGGCTAAATGGCTGGCAGATATATGAAAGCTTAAACGATCGAAAGATGGTGATCTTGATGGGCGTTCATGAAATACCCTATCTGAATGCAAACGAGCTAGAAACACAGTTAGTCAGTGGCTCAGCTTCATAGCTTTCACAGGAATTAAAAGGCCTGATTATGAATTGTCGGCATGGTCAGTTGAGTGTGCATTGTTATAATATTTTGCCAACTAGAGGTCTGTCTGTTCGAATGCCGCCGACGTTGGCACGGATGCTTGCGGAATTCTTGATATGGTGGATGTTTTTCATTACTCAATATAAGGCATCGCTCTGCCTCATTGAAGGCCTCAAGAGGCTAGTTGAAGTACTACGTTTAGTCTCTAGATCTCGGTTTCCAAAGTACCCAACCCTCAGTCCACCTACAGTACTAATGCACGACAGATTTATAGTCTTTCTTGAATGGGATCCTCTTAAATAAAATAATAAACACAATTGGGCATTGTTTAACTTTCTACTGTTGATCTTCTCAAAATCAGTTTCCAAGACATCTGTAATATTTTATGTGAATCTCACCCATGAAAAGTTGCAACCTTTAGCCTAGAAACCAAATATGGAACTTCAACTTGTATTTTGGAGCACGATTCTCTCGACAAATTTACAATCAAATATGGAGCGAAGATTTTCATATCCGTAACGATTATATATATGCCGTTATCATTAAATTGTTTCTACGAGAAGAACGGTAATAATTATCCAACCAAGGAAATAAAAATCTGTAAATTACAAATATCAGTAACACGGGTCCGTTCCATAAAACATCCACACTCGGCACCTGATTACCGAGAATATCAAGATACCAAGCTGCTTTCATGGAACCACGGCCAACGACCAGTGGTCTCACTCCAAACCAGTTAAATGCACCGTACACCGTTATTCCTCAACCAGCAAACTTTACTGTGGGTACAACACACTGAGGTAACAAGCGTTCACCAGGCTGCCTCCACACCCACACCTGCCATCAGAACGTAAAAAAGGGAACCTTGATTCACCGTCCAGAGTACCGTTTCTACTGGTGAATTGACCATTTCACACGCTAATTGCATCAGGCCAGACGAACAGCTTTGTTTGTTAATGTGATGTTCAGCTAGTGTGAGGCCGATCTTCCGTGGTAACCCAGTAAATGGAGTTCTCTTCGTATAGTATTAGTGCTCACATTGGTGTTAATGGCTGGCGCTCTGGAACTCATCACGGATGGTCTGTGCCGATCGTAGCCTGTTTTTGCATTCCATCCGTTTTAACACCCTCCTGTTCCTGAAAGTCATTTCCGGCGGTCGAACTGGATGCTTTCCTACACGAGCGATGCCAGAAAGTCTCCATTTGTTGATCCCATCGCCAGCTTTTGATTTAGGATGGTCTAGTTGAGTGGCAATGCCACTAATGTGACAACCCACAATGACACCTCTCTCGAAGTCATTGGGTTTATGTCTTGTTACCATACTACCTCTCTTCAACGGCTACAATGAAATACTGCTTCCCACTATCTGTACACCCGTGTTTATTTTATTAACAAACCTGGAGTGTTCCATAGCTTCAAATAACAGGGTGTCCAGACAATTACTGGTATATAGCAGGGTTTCCCAAACTGTGTTCCGCGGAAGGTGAATAAGTGTTCCTCGAGAAGTTCTCCTGGAATTTGCCATTTTAGTTTTCTAAGCATTTTTCATGAATAAATATTTTATAGTGGAAATATTCTGAGGAGAATAATATTCGTGAATATGTCGAAAACGCAGACCCAGAACGCCTAATAACATCTGTGTATCGTTAATTTTCGCACATTGAAAAACAGTCGGGAAAGGGAATACCGCTGTTTATGACTGGTCATAAAAATTGCCTGCAAGCGGATTATAACAATGGGCGGCGTATCCTCTGTTCTCAAAACTGAAAGAAATAACATCTGTGTTGGATATGTTAGTGACCAATCAGCGAGGAAGTATAAAGAAAACTTTTCCACTAAACTTGAAGATCAAGGTAGTCTGTATCCGATACTCATATCTAGTAATACTGAATACTGTCTTGGCAAGTTCGTATTGTAGGGTGAAAGTTTCGAAACCGTAGTGCCGTGATTTCTTAAAAGTAATAAGCCTACAGATTTAAAATTTAATATGAATAAGAGACAAGGGACTTTGTTTAATTTTGGTATTAAGAAATCTCCTATTGAAGGTGTTTGTGACGCAACAGATAGCGAGTCATCCACCTCAAGCCTACAAAACGATCTCCAGGATGTACAAAAGGAGGGGAAAAGTACCAGCAGACAGGAGAAAAAGTCTGCATTCACTCGTAAATACTTACAACGATAGAAATTTTTGGTGATCAGAATGGGATATGTCAATGAAAATTAGCGCAAATTAATTTAATGATGTTTATGTTTAATTTATGTTTAATTTATGTTTAATTAATTATTAATTAATAAGTAATGATCAATTATTAATTAATAATATAAATCAGCTAAATTAACAATTAATTATTAATTAATACATTACAAAATAACCAAGGTGTTCCGTGAAACTTTTCCGGATTTGTGAAGTGTTCCGTCGTAGGAAAGGTTTGGGAAACGCTGATCTAAGGGATAGTATGGTGTATTTATTTCACATTGCAGTATCCTTGTATGCATAAATGCATAAATGCATTTATGCATACAAGGATATAAATGCATAAATATGGCATGAGAGGAGTTGGAAATAATTGGATTAAATCGTATTTAGCTTACAGAAAACTATTCATTAACTTCGTCGAACTCTACAGCAAAATACAAAATATGAAATATCGCGAATTGCAAGGATCAGTATTAGGTCCGATTCTATTTTTAATCCACGTAAATGATTTGCGTGACTGCATCTTATTTGGCCAAATGCTGTCCTTTGCTGAGGACGCCGTTCTCATTTACAACGAAGTTAATGTGATTGCATTAGAAGATCACATAAATCAGGATGTGACGAAAGTAAACAAATGGTTTCACAATAAAGGGCTCAAAAGAAATTTAGATAAAATAAATGTACTTCTGCTTAACGAATAAGCTAGAGCGCCATCTATCAATCCAATTGGCACAAGCTGAATGTGATGGCAAGCAAATATGTCATTGTCGATTTTAATAAAATAAAGACTCAATAAAATACGTTGGTCTAAATATCGATATCACAAACTTCTCCATATATAATGCAGATTATAACCTGCGCTGTGGGCGAAATTTTCCCGAGTTCAAAAGAGGGATATCCCACAAATCCTTCGAACATACAGCTAACACATACGACAAAAAGGCTTTTCATTTTATGTTTGAAAATAAACATGAAATAAAGAGAATATCTTTTCAACCATTATTCATGATGACGGTTGAAACAATAACGATGATTATCTAAAAACTACACAGAATCTAATTGATAAATTGTGTATAATCTAATGTTATGTAATAATTTATATGATCAGATAATCAAAGAAGTGCCCTACTCTCATTGCATGTGTATTTTTAGTGGCCAATGTTGCAATCGCTCTTGGTTACACATACATGAATTTTACGTTTGTTTCTATAATGTTACATTGCAAAAATTGCCTTCTCATGTATTGTAAATTTTGTTTTATTTTAAACGCTTTATTGTACAGAAAAACCTTGGTTAGCTCGAATTCGATATGTGCGATAATCAGCTAGCGAGATTGAATGAAATGATACGATTTCCCGCTTTAAGAGAGTGACTAATCAGATAACACGATTTTGCACGTTATGCGAAATTTGTTTGTCGCCAGTCTGCAGCGAGCGGGAAATCTGGAAGTCATTAAGAGACAGTAGTATGGGAGTCACTTGAAACCAAATAGGAGTAGGGTAAATAGTGGGGGATGTGACACAGGAAACGTGACTAATTGTTCAGACATTATAAACAAGATCAAAATCAAGATAAGATAAGGATTTGTGCCGGGATTGGTTGGACAGGGTAAAGGAGGGAAGTGACGTCAGTGTCATGGGTTTGTGTTGTTGTCAGATATACATAAGTGATGTAATTTGTTAGGTGTAAATAAGTGACATCTTTGAGTTGAAGTGGAAAGGGAAATTATTGTAGTGAAGTGGTGTGACTTCCTGTGTGTCATGGGTGGCAGCTTTGTGTGAGTGGCTTGTTTTTGTTTGTTTTCAGTGGTGGATTATGGGTAGTTTTAGTATGGAATTCTGCATGATGTTTAGAGTATGGAATATATAGAATTTCCATGAGGGAAAGCATCCGTAATGACGTCATGTTCTGTCTTTGGTTCACATGTGGAATTGTGGTTAATGGTTATAGGTGATAGTTATAGGTGGTTAATGGTTATAGGTGATAGGCGATATGGAATTCTGGGTGATAGTTAGAGTTAAAATAGAGTATGGAATGCTTGGAATTTTTTTGCTATGGGACCATGAGCCAATGACATCACGTTGTGTCTTTGGTTCTTGCATGGAATTATGGATAATGGTCAGAACATGGAATTCTGGGATGTGGCGGGTTTTTCAGTGACGTGAGATGAGTTTTTTGTTTGCATGTGGCATTATGGGTAATGATTAGAGATTGGAATTCTGGAAGGATATTTGGTCAAGTGTTGGGTCATTGGTTCGAGTGTGGAACTATGGGAAAATATTTGTAGACATTTTCTACAATAATCAACTACTGGTTATCACTTGTATCCCCCTCTCCCCCATCACACACACACACTTTTTTTTCTTTCATGTACACATTTTCTAAAATAATTAATTACTGGAATCTCAGTTTTACTACTTCTATGTCATCTTTAAGTTCTTAAACACTTCATTACTTTTCTAATTAAATGTTGTTAACTTTAATACAAATCCTAAGCAGAATAAATATTTTTAAATATGAAGAACACATCAATGACACAATACACATTTATTTGACTGAAATATTATTTAAAGTATATTCACAATGACAATTCAAACATGTAATTACCTAGAATTATTTCGCAAGATTTATCTATTGCTATTTTCCTGAAGAAAGTAAAATTTCAAAGGGTTTAGGGTTGGCTCATTTTTTTTTTACTTTATGGGATACACAAAACAGTACAGTACAGCACAACACATACACACACACATAGGTTTCTGGACGTTTTATTAATATCATTCGCAGTGTGGCTCATGGCGATGTTTTCCCATGGTTGTGGATGTTCTCTACTTAGTGACATCATGGGAAGTAAAGTAAAGTCACTGCTATCCTCTTCTGTTAATTTCACACAGTATTGTGACAGATTGAACTGAGACTCGGTAATTTACACTCGTAATTTTTTTTCATATTCATAACTAAACAGAAATTAAGGCTTTAAACTTAACAGGTGTCTGAAAGTAGGGTTACCATATCCCTTGAAAACAATATGCAGCATCAATGTCAACCATAAAAAATAAAATAAAATAATTATTGTAAAGAAAAATAAAATGTTTACCATTAAATAAATATTTATGATCAGGGCAAGCAAGAAATTCACCAACTTTTCAAAATGTTGTCATTCACAGCCATATTGTTTTCATCATTTAGAATACCATAACTAAAAATCTTGCAGCAGTATTTTTATAACTGAAACCTGAGCAAAGAGATTATGTATTTCAACAACTGATTTTTCAGAAGTCAAACAGGAATTAACAAATTCTGATAATGCATCAACATCTGGCCACTGAAGCTCAAAATCATGACTTCATGAAAACTGCTCTGTAGCTTTGAGCCTGCTTTCCCACATTTCTTAATAAGATATACATTTCTCATAAAAATTCAAAATATGCTTTTCAAAATGTACTTTTTATGTCTGCTTTGTTGTCATACATAAACTGCTTTAGGCAATCATATTTTTTTACATTCATATCTAGACAGAAATTAAGACTTAACTTAATTTAACAAGTGTCTGAAAGTAGGGTTACCATATTTCTTGAAAACAATGTGACATCAATGTCGATCATAAAAAAACTGTAAAGAAAAATAAATTGTTTACCTTCAAATAAACATTTTGATCATGGCAAACAACAAATTTATCAGCTGTTCAAAGTTTTGACATTCCCACCAATATTTTTTTCATCACTTGGAATACTGCAACCCCAAAAAAATTGACATCACATTTGGACTCTGCATTAAAGTTTTCTTTTTAGAAACTTCATTATTTGTCAGCACAAATAAATAGTTATTTATTGTTATTTCAAATGAATATTAGCTCTGTAGTATACTTTGTTAATTTCTATGTTACAAAGTTCCAAACATTTAAAACTTTAGAGTGAGTGTAAAAGTCAACGGTGTCTGATCCTGACTCATATCCTCCCTTTTGATGTTTATGTGTGGTCCTGTGATGCTAATGACACCAACATTCTAATTGAGATTATCTGTTCTGGTTTTCGAGTATATGGACGAAATGATGAAACAGATAACTCAAACAACATCAATAGGTAGCATTAGACAATTTTCTAAAATAATTAATTACAAGTTATCTTTCCAAACTTTTTCTCCCCATTCCAGGCATTAATTTCACAGGAGTGATCTAGTTTATTATATTTACGTTTTCTTGTATTATGATGTATTATGATCTGTATTAACCATGCTACCGGCCAAGACGTCTATAGATATCAAGTTTATAATGAATGCGAAGTGCATATTAAAATTATAATATCATTGATATTACAATGAAATATGTGATGGATACAAAGCGTATCATGATGCTTATTTGATCCATAACGGCTGGTGAGGTGGTTAATGATTCTGCTTAAAGATTTCTTTGTCACCAATTTTTACACATATGGTCTTCATATAGGTGTAATTTTCTACATCTTGAAAGTTAATTACTTTTTCCTAAAGAAATGTTACCTTTTTTGCAACAATTAAACAGAATTGGATTAGGTATAAACTTATGGTTTTATATATCAACTTCTAAACAGAATAACTGAGTAAAAATTTCACTGTGGAAAACACATCGACAATACAAAACGTTTGTTCATTTAAGTTTACAAATGCATATTTTATTTTCTGAAATATTATTTACAAGTATATTAACAGAGAAAAATTTGAACATGTACTTACCTAGAAATATTTAACAAGATTAATTTACACTACTAACATTTTCCAATGAGTTCAAAAACAAGAGAGCAAAAGGAAAGGGTGAAAGAAATGATTGTTGTGGCAGGTACGAATGATTTGAAAGGAGACAACATGGAAATGATAGAAGACCTGAATGAATTGTTTGAGGTAGCAAAAGAAAAGAGTGAGAGAGTTAAAATGATTAGTCTTTTGCCACGGTATGAGAGTGAAATGTTTAAAAGGAGGGCCATAATTGCGAATGACTTTATGCGTGGGTTATGTATGAAGAGTGGTGTGGAATTTGTGGACGTGTGGAGTGAGTTCGACGGGAGAAAGGATCTATATAAGATGGATGGCTTGCATTTGAATGGTTACAGTGTAAGAAGACTTGAGAAAGTGTTGCTGAATGTGGTGGATGTGCAAATTCATGGAAACTAAATTTATTAAGGGGGGGAGTACATATACAGTACTTAGGGAGGCAGTTGAATGTAAGAATGAATATAATATGCCCGAGCAAATAAGGACAACAAATCAGAGTGGGATAGTTAGTATAAGGCATCAAGGTAGGGTTGGGGCTAATGGGGTCTTAAATTCATGTATACTAATGCTAGGAGTATTAGGAACAAGAAGGAAGAGTTTTTGGCCATGGTTGGCACTTCCAGATCACAGGTTATTGGTATTAGTGAAACATGGCTGACTGTAGATGATATAGCTAGTGGGATTGAATGTGATGGGTATAGTGTGTTCAGGAATGACAGGGAGAATAAAATGGGGGGAGGAGTATTGTTGATGATAGCTGATGAGCTGCAGCCAAGGAAAATAGAAGTTGAATTGCAGGATAGAGAAAAGAGCACATTTGAGGCCATTTGATGTGAGATTGTGGCTAGCAGAACTAAATATACAATTGGGTGCTGCTATAGACCAGGTGATGTAAAAGATGGTGGTGACAGTATGCACAAGCAAATAGAAGAAATGAGTGGAAGGAGCGTGATTATTATGGGAGATTTCAACTATGGTCGCATTGATTGCAATGAGGAGAGGACACACGGGAGGAAGGAATTGAATTTTATGCGATTATTAAGGGATAACTATCTGCGACAGCATGTAATAGAAAATACTAGGGGTCAGAGAGTGCTTGACATAGTAATTACATCTGAGGATTTGGCTGTAACAAATATGACCACATTGCCACCAATCGGTGAGAGTGATCATAGCGTCTTGACTTGGGAGGTGGCTAAAGGTGTAGAATTTTCAATTAAGACAGGGTACATGTGGAATTATCGGGCTGGAAAGTATGACAAGCTTAGGAGTTTGATTGGTTCAGTGCCATGGCATGTACAACTGCAAGGACTAGAAGTTGATAGTGCATGGGAGGTAGTTAAGAAGTGTTTGCATGAAGCAATGGCTGACTGTATACCTAGAGTCCGAATAATAAATCAACTAGGGGTTAAATGGATGAATAACACCATTAAGCTTGAGCTGCAAAAAAAGAAACAACTATGGAGGGAATTTAAGTAGAAAGGTGACCGGCAGGCACACAAACGGTATAAAGCGCAGGCCAGAAGGGTGACGAGTGTGGTAAGAAAAGCAAAAAATGATTACGAAAGAACATTGGCCATGCAGGCTAAAGAGAATCCTAAACAGTTTTTTAGATATGTAGCAAGTAAAAGGAAAAATGTGCATGGCAGAATGATTTTAAAAAATGCCGATGGTAGAGACGTAACTGAATCAGTTGATATAGTTGAGTTATTGAGTGAGCACTTTGCAAGAATATATCATCCAGGTTGTGACATTGCAGAAACGAATGTACAAGTAGATAATACGGGAATTGTGGTGAATGAAGTGGAGGTGAGTAGTCTATTGCATAACCTCAATGTCAATACATCTGTGCGATTGGATGGTATACCAGCTCGTGTTGTACGAGAAGCAGCTAAAGAATTGTCAGTGCACTTGACCATTTTGTTTAATTTGAGTCTCGGGTCTGGGTTAGTCCCGAGGGGGTGGAAAGAGAGGAAAATAGTTCCACTGCATAAAGGTGGTTCCAAGACTGCTGTTGTAAATTACCGACCGATTAGCATATCAGGAATCATTGTCAAGGTCTTAGAGAAATTAGTCAAGAAAAGAATAGAGGATTAGATAGATGAAAATGGGATATTGTATGGGGGACAACATGCTTTTGTTAAGGATAGATCATGCCTCAGTAACTTGATCACGTTTTATAACACAGTGACGGCTGAACTGGATAGGGGTAATGGGTTTACAGTAATACTACTGGACCTTGTCAAGGCTTTTGATAGGATACCACATAGAACCCTAATCAGTAAATTGGAGCAGATGGGGATGGATATAGGGTTGGTGAGATGGATAGGAGGGTGGTTGAAGGAGAGATACCAGAGAGTGGTTTATTCAGGAGTGGAGTCTAAAAGATGGCTTGTGACTAGTGGAGTACCACAGGGCTCTGTTCTTGGACCACTGCTTTTCAATTTGTTCATCAATGATATAGGAAAGGATTAGAGAGGAAGTGTTCACTTGTTTGATGATGATGCAAAGTTGGGTAGAGCAATTATGAGTGCACAGGATGTCAAAATTTTACAGGATGATTTGGATAGTTTGGAGGACTGGGCTAGGAAAAATGGATGTCAATTTAATGTGGCAAAGTGTAAGATTATGCACTTTGGGGTGAAAAGAATAGCAGCAGTATATCGCATTGGTGGAACCATTCTCCAGGAGTTTAATGAGGCCAGGGATTTGGGAGTGTTGGTGGATAAGGAATTGAAGTTTAGGGGGCACATTGCAAAAGTGACTAAATCAGCTCATCAAATCACTTGGCTTCTGAAAAATACTTTAACATGCAGAGACAAACAAGTTGTTGTTCCTCTGTATCGAGCCTTGATAAGACCCCATCTGGACTACTGAAACCCTGGTGCCCATAACTGGGCACCAGGGTTTCTTTGTGATGGGGAGGAAGTGGAGAGGATCCAGAGACCAGTGACCAAGATTATAGCAGGTCTGTGGAATGAACCTTATGAGAATAGGTTGAAGATTTATGGGTTGCAGAAATTGGTCGATAGGCAAAGGAGGGGTGATATGATTGAGACATTCAAATTACTGAAGGGTTTCTATAAGATTGATACAGAAGATATTTTTGAAAATATGACTGGTGGTGGGACGACTAGGGGCCATATATGGAAGCTGGGCAAGCGCATGGTTGACAAGGGTGTTAGAGCTAGATTTTTTACTTGGATAGTAGTGAATGAGTGGAATAAGCTTCCAGAGTGTCTGTTGTGGGTGCTATGACCATGAATGAGTTCAAGGCAAGGTATGATAGATACTGTGTGAATGTCGAATAGTTGTTCTTGACATGATGTTAGGGCCTCCCTCGATGAGTCTGGCGACTCATTGGAGTTGCCCGGAACAATAACAATAATAATAATGAGTTCAACAAGGAAAATGTTCATTACCCACTGTTTCTTGATTATATTACATCAAAATAGCTGGCCATGCAAAACATTCTTAAGACGGACACCATAAGAAGCACAGATCCATACATCTGATAAGATGTTAGCCTGGATATGCCACCCTGCCTCCCTAAACTTTCCATTTATTCTTTTGTCACCAGATATACTCAAGCAGTATAATGTTCGTAAATGTGCCAAAAATAAAGAATCTTTATCTAATTGGATATCTTGAAAGTCTAATTTTACCATTGATGAATTTAGATGGTTACCGATAATTTTTCCCATTATACAAATAGAAGATAATTCTCTGTCTTTTTTGTTCTACTTGCAGAATAGGGTTGTAAAGTTTTGAAATAACTTTCGACTGTCAGTCACACGATTTTAAACTTCTATAATGTAAAACTGTATGAAAATAAAAGAAAACTTGCCTCGCCTTAGTTTTGAAACCACCATCAAGAATTACTAATATTTCTTGCTCAAAGAGCGTTTTTGATGTAAGAGAAATGGCTAGTTCTGTCACTCATATGTCCAAAATTGTTGGGAAGAAAAAATATATCATTAGGTGGTGGAGGGTGACTGGATAGTCGAGAGGGGAACTGCAGTCTTCCTGACAATGACCCCCTCACCCTTCTCCTCCAGAAGATGTCGAAATTACCCCCCCCTCATCCCACCCCTCCAGAGGATGTCCACTCTGTCAAGGGAGATGAGTGACATCCCTGTTTACAGATATCAGTTAGTGATGTCATCCAAACGGATAACCACAGAGGTTATCTCTACAGTTTGAAAATTAACAGAAGAGGTAGTGCTGACTTCACTTTACTTCCCATGATGTCACTAAGTAGAGAACATCCACATCCATGGCAAAACATCTCCATGAGCCACAGTGCAAATGATATTAAGAAAATGGATAGAAACCTATAAGAAACATAATCGAGTGCATTTTTAGTTTATTTACTTTGTGTGTGCATACGTGTGTGTTGTGCTGTACTGTACTGTTTTGTGTAACCCATAAAGTAAAAAAATTAGTAAACCCAAAACTTTTGAAATTTTTCTTTCTTCAGGAAAATAGCAAAAGAGACAAATATTCTGAAAATTTCTAGGTAATTACATGTTTGAATTTTAATTGTGAATATACTTTTAAATAATATTTCAGTCAAATAAATGTGTATTGTGTCATTGATTTGTTCTCCATATTTAAAATACTTTTCTGCTTAGAATTAGTAAAATTTAACAACTTTTAATTAGAAAAATAATGACATTTTTAAGAAATTAAAATGACATAGAAGCAGTAAAACTGAGATTCCAGTAATTAATTATTTTATAAAATGCGAACATGAAAGAAAAAAAATGTGTGTGTGTATGATAGGGGGTGAGGGGATACCAGTGATACCCAGTAGTTAATTATTTTAGAAAATGTCTACTGCAATCCATTGACAAATATTTTCCCATAGTTCCACACTCGAACAAATGACCCCATCACTTGATCAAATATCCTCCCAGAATTCCAATCTCTAATCATTACCCTTAATGCCACATATGAACAAAAAGCTCATCTCACATCAGTGAAAAAACCGCCACATCCCAGAATTCCATGCTCTGACCATTACCCATTATTTCATGCAATAATCAAAGACACAACATGACATCACTAACAGATGTGTCCCCCAGGGAAATTCCAAGCATTCCTACTCTTTTCTTATCTCTAACCATCACCCACAATTCCATACATGAACATTTACCCAGAATGCCATATGTGAACCAAAAGACACAGCATGATATCAAAGACAGATGTGTCCCACAGCAAAATTCCGAGCATTCGATACTCTATCTTATCACAAACATCACCCAGAATGCTATACTAAAATCATTAGCAAAAATTCCGCACGCGAAGCAAAGACACAGTGTGACGTCAATGATGGATGATCTCCCAGGGAAATTCCTAACATTCCATACTCTAACAATCACCCCCAATTCCATACTCTAACAATCACCCACAATTCCATGCTCTGACCATTACCCACAATTCCACATGCAAACCAAACACATAACCTGATATCAATGACGGATGCTCCCCTCACAGAAATTCCAAACATTCCGTACTCTAAACATCACCCAGAATTCCATTCTAAAACCATTACCCATAAGCCACCACTGAAAACAAACATAAACAAGGCCCTCACACAAATCTGCCACCCACTACACACTGCTGAAGTGGAAAGGGAAATAACTTCCCTTTCCACTTCAACTCAATGACATCATTTATTTACACCTAACAAATTATGTCACTTATCTACATATGATAACACCACACACACACACCCATGACACTGACATTACTTCTCCCCATTTACCCTATCCCTATTTGGTTTAAAATGTCCGACCAATCATGGCACAAATCCTTATCTTATCTTGATCTTGATCTGGTTTATAGAGTCAGATCAATGATGTCACATTTCTTGTGTCACGTCCCCCACCATTAACCCTACCCCTGTTTGGTTCGAAGTGACTCCCATACAACTAGAGACATAAAAGTAGCGCTAGTAATACAATGATTGTGCAAGACCTGGGATACAGCGAGTCTACAGTTCGGACTATATTAGAAAAGAGCAGAGAATTTAAAGAACAAGGAAAAGTTACTACTGTTTCTTTGAGTATGCCGATCACCTGAAATAGATGCCATTTAATGATTGAGATGGAACCTCTTCTATCACACTAAATTGATTATTGTAACCAAAAAGGAATACCTCTTAGTGCAAGAAATTTTCAGGCAAAAGCTCTGAATATTTTTACCGCATTGAAAGAGACCAAACTTCAAGAGGAATGTGAAAGCTTTGCTGCGAGTTTGGGATGGCTTGACCGTTTTAAAAATCGAGCCGGACTGCATAACGTAAAAATAACTGGGAAACCTGCTAGTGTTGATAAAGATTCTAAGGCCAAGTTTCCTTAAGAATTGCAAAGGATAATTCAGGAGGGTGATTATGACGATTGGAAAATATTCAACGTCGACGAAATTGGTCTCTTTTCGAAGCGTATTGCAACAAAAACGTTTCCAGCTAAAACGGAAGCATCTCAACCAGGATACAAAGTACACTTTGTAACCTGGGTGTATCTAAAGATCGCCTTACTCTTTAGGGGGAAATGCAGAAGGCGACTTTAAACTCGAGCCTTTGTTAGTTTATCATGCGCAAAATCCAAGATCTTACATTATTGAAGAAATCGGCATAATTCGAAAAGAACTTGGATTTAATCATTAAATCCAAGTTCATTAAATTCTAATGAACTGGATAATGAAGATAGGAGAAACTTGCTCGATTCCGATTCAACACACAGTTAAACGAGAAATCTTGATAAAGCGATCTCCAGGTACACAAATTGCATGACATGATGAAAAAGTCGAGCACGATTCAAAGATCTTACTTATTTTATTTTTTTTTGTAAAAAAAAGAAAGTAGCTCAATCAAATGTTTAGACATTAAATAAAAATTTAAGCAATTGATTTTTTATTAACTTTGATAATTTTATCCTCTAATATAGCTTATACTCTAATTTATTTTTCAAATTTACTCAACCTGATTGATGAATTATAATTATTCCTGTTCTTTATCGTATTCGCATAACGCCATTTCGCTTACCGAGCATTAATTGAGGGATTAATTAATCGCGTTAAGCGAGGTTTTCCTGTAATCATTTTAATCATTCAATTGCAAAGTGACATTATTTCCATAAAACGAGAATTCCGCTTGCATAGAGTATGTAGTACTTAGTTACTGTTTTCGTTTTTTTCATCCTGTTGTTTGTGTCCGTTCTGTGATATATACTTCCGGTCAGAGCTAAATTTAATTCCATTTTGAGTTCACAAATAGCGGAGAGTACATGCGGTGCTCGAACGGATAATCCACTGTTTACTGCGCAGTTTTAATGCGCGTGAAATGTGTGCATTTGAATCTGTTAGACAGAGACACTGAAGAAAGAAATCGAGTGTTGAACCGCATGTGTTAAGAGGGTCGTCCAACTGAGGTAGAATATGAGGGTGTTGTTTGTCGTAGCATTAAGTCTAATTGTGACACAGGTTACTTGTAAGTAATATTTGATTACGTGAAACCTTTATAATTATTTGATAAGATTAACAACAAAAGCTAAAATACAACGTTTATCAACAATTAATTTGATCATCTGTAGAAAACATAAAATTGACAATGAGCGGTCACTTCTGGCTTAAGTTTACTATCGATGATGAAATCGATATTTTAAACAAGTATTGATGAAATAAATTGGAAAGAGCAGAAAATGAAAAAAATGTTTATATGAAAACAAATTATTAGATATATGAAGAGCCAAAGGCTTCAATTCGGCGACATATGACTTGTTTAAGTTAAGGGATATTACATCCCATATGGTTTCTTAGCCGAATAACAAACTCAAAGAGTTTCATGCCGAATATAGTAGAAACTATATAAAGTTCGGCGATTTCAAGCGTAAGCAAATACCTGGATACTGCAGCAACTGACCCTAAAGGTGATGCAAGCTGATGCAAGTCATGTCTAAGGTGGAGCAAGCTCCGATCACTATTCTTGATATTTACCCATAATGTGAACTTAGCTCTTAGGAGCTGTATTACTGTTCAACATTATGATAGAAGGTCACTACCCAGACTGGTTTCAACCTTTATTGAGGTCTCATCAGTGAGTAGGTAGACCTAGTCAATAAAGGTTGAAACCGGTCTGGGTAGTGACCTTCTCTCATAATGTTGAACAGTAATACAGCTCCTAGGAGCAAAGTTCACATTATGGGTAAATATCAAGAATAGTGATCGGAGCTTGCTCCACCTTACACATGATTTGCCTCAGCCAGCACTACCTTTAGGGTCAGTTGCTGCAGTATCCAGGTATTTGCTTACGCTTGGAATTGCCGAACTTTATATATAGTTTCTACTATATTCGGCATGAAACTCTTTGAGTTTCTTATTTGGCTAAGAAACGATATGGGATGTAATATTCCTTAACTTAAACAAATGAAAACAAATATTTATCGCATTTATATTACCGATATTTTTATCCTTTGCTTTTGTATTTGAATAATTGTGTTTGTGATCTTTCTTGTGCGACGAATTAGGAGAACCCCATTTATAAACACAGCAATAATCTGAAAGCGTGTCTCAGTCTCCTTGTAACAGACTGAGACATGAATTTTCAACACATTTGTGCTCACTATCATCAGTTATATCTCTAAAGAAAGAGGCTGGATTTCTAAATAGTCAAAGCTGCTTGAATCTCCTATGCAAGGAAATAATCTAAATGATCTTGCAATTCTAGAAGCCTCAATCCTTTAGGTGAGAAGGTTGTTTTTATTTTTCAAGGCTCACAATTTCAACTACAATACTGAAATAATCAACAAGATAAAAAAAGAAGACGACTACATTTTAGAACCAAATCCAAGTTGTTTCGTTTGTGGGGATTTACTTTGAACTGTTTTTCTGTAATTCGTTTTGCAAAGTCCCGTTTCGGAAATGACTCCTTCTGATTGAGGCATAGAAAAGACCAGAAAGTGAAATCGCTGGAAATTCCCAGAAAAAATACTTAAAGGGTTTGAATAAATATCTTTCTTAATATCTATGCTTGGCTCAGCAAGTCGCTGCAGTAACCTGCAAGTCTGTTGCACTGTCAACGATCCCTTTTGTGTGAAAGCGCCACCTCTAGGATGCGATGGTATATACAATACGATGGTGAGTTAACTGGCAGGGTTTACCTTCCGGTAACTCCAGTTTTCTTCCCGGAAAAGAGGAAAATCAGTCAAAAGAACCGAAGGAAGTTACAGACTTCATCAGCTTAGATTCTTCTTCCATAGTTTCACTGTAACAAAGGGTGATTGTTCTGTTTTGTAGTTTAAAACAAATATTAAAATCCTAAAGTGAATAACCTTAGTTGCTGATCACGACACTTCGGGATTGGGTCTTCCTCTTCTTTTTTCTTCATCTTAACGACGTTCTCTCCGAAAAGGTATTTCGAACAGCAGTCCTTGAACAACACACCGTTTGTTGAAGTTTGTGTCAGTTCATTGAAGTCCTTAAGTCCCTTTCCAGTAGTCCGGTTTGTTTTAATAGTTCTAAATTATTGATGAATTCATGGCATAGTGAGAAAAAAGTTTCGACCTTTAAACATGAATTTTCGAGTGTGCGTTTGATTAATTACTGTTAGACTGTTAGTTTGATTAGCGTGATTGTAGTGTGAGTGGATTTTCAGCTGTGGATATACAGATTATACACATGCAGTATATATATTCCTTCCTGCCATCCTTATATAGGCTAGATCTGTCCACACTTTATTGAATGCTAATTGTGTTATTTTGTGATTTTAGTACCCCCAGTTTAATATGATGCTTCCACTGACGCCATCTGTTCACCTCCGTAATTTCTC